>NC_083231.1:102799926-103161593 GCF_032191835.1 Heteronotia binoei | reverse complement strand
AACAAGCAGACGCATAGATGCCCTACAGCTTCCTGTTATCTGTCTTGAAGGCCACCAAGAAGTCTCCTCTTTTATTGTGCTTTTGGTGATTAGGCCTTTTGAAATTTATCTTTTCATTAACGTCTTCGGTTCTGTTAATGTTTAAGCTGCTGGATATAGAGAGACTAACCAGATGCAAGAAAAAGAGATAATTCTTTCTTCACCTTTTCCTGCTGGCAGCACCAAAACTCCCTGTTCAATGCAACTCATAGTGGAGACTCGTCCTCCACATCTGATCATCGCAGAGGACAGGCTCCTTCACTGACCAGGCAGTTAAAAGGGCACAACGAGAAGGACACCAATGTACTGAAAGGGACCTGGCTTGCTCCAGGCCACTGCACCATGGGAAGTGGCAAGCGCCACATCTCAAACTGTTCAGCCACTTAGATCCAAGTGTTGGTCTGAAGCAGTAGAACAAAGCAGGAGTCAAGTGCACCTTTAAGACCAACGACGCTTCATTCAGAACGTAAGCTTTTGTGTGCTCCAAACACACTTCATCAGACGAGGAATCATGTACAGTTTGCGGGGCTATATATAACTGGTAGGCAGTGGTTTAGAATGCAAAAAACCCCTCCACTGGCTACCAGTTATATATAGCCCTGCACACTGTACCTGATTCCTCATCTGATGAAGTGTGCTTGGAGCACACGAAAGCTTACGTTCTGAATAAAACGTTGTTGGTCTTAAAGGTGCACTTGACTTCTGCTTTGTTCAGCCACTGGCACAGATCTGGGAGGTGGCTTGGGACAACAAAACGTCAAGAACTGGCCCAGGTAGCTTGCAATGCCAGAAGCCAGCCCCATCCACTCAAACCCTCTCTCTGCACAGTCATTTGCATGTTCAGCATCCCAAATATGGAACTGCAAAGAGGCCTTGAGGATGCATCGTGACCTCCATGGAAAGAGACAATAAACCAATGGCTTCAGGGGGGAGAATAAGAAAGGCATTTGTCAATCTCAGCTGAAAACAGAGAGTGAATAATCCTCTGAACTAACACCGAAGCACAGAAATATCAATACCCTAGATTACAAAGATCTGTTCTGCTAGCATTGGAAGGGCCTCTTCAGCCCAGGGAAGGTATCTCACTCTCAGGGAGGTGCCACAGTTAAAGTCATAGGATGGAACTCAGTAATTTCTGAACACAATTGTATTTTACTCCCAAAACGCTACAAAAATCGTACCTGTCAAAAGAGTCTGTAGTTACTTTGTAGAGGTAAATAAAGAGTTTACTGCAATGCCTCAAAGTAGGCGACACAGAATCCATGGAGATCAGGTCATCTTCCAACAGTCTTTGAAAGGGCTGGGTGTTGGAGGGGAAGATGTTCAAAGGGCTGATTTTCCTGGAGTCTGAGAAGCAGCCAAGTAACCTCACGGCATCGGCCAGCTTCTCATATTGGATCTCTGTTCTGAAGAAGTGCGAGTTGGCAGGCTCGTAGCGCATTGCTGCAGCCAAGGTGCAGAGAACGGTGTGGAGTAGTTCGAACACTTGGTTCTGGTTCACTTTCTCCCAGCCGTTCTTGGGCGGAGAACACAAGGACTTCTCCATGGCAACAAGCAACGATGTGACGTACACAAACCCACCAACTTTTCTAAAAACTGTTCTCGTCCGGTGACTCTCTTTTAGTACACACAGCAGGGCCTGCATGGATATTCAGACAAGGCAAGGAAAACAGGAGGTCACAAAGACAAGCTACTACAAGTATCATACTGCCACATGTTTCTAGGCTGTATTTCAAGCATCTGAATGCTGACATTTAAACTTCTCTCCAGACAGTTTCACATGCACAAAATCAGCCTTCATTCATTGATATTTAAAAAAAGAAAAGAAAAGAATGGAGTACCTAATTCATGTCAGTCCACTCAGACTCATCACAGACTTAACAGGTGGGTTAGATTCAAATGGGAAGCTAGCCATACTGGTGCCACTGGACTCAAATTTTGTTCTATTAACTGTGTTAATTTTTCTTACAAGACTGAGCAAATCCCAAATGTATAGAGCAAAATTCCTAGAAGTCGTTCATCACACAAAATTTACTGCTAAGTAAAGCTTCCTTGTCAACTGAACAAGAGTTGAAACACAGCCACTTTATTTTTTTAAAAAAAATTCTGTGCCACCTTTCCACTCAAATAAGGCCCCAAGGCGGTGAGCACCAAAGTGTTAAAACATCTAAAACTGTACTTAAAATGAGAGAGAGAGAGAGACACACAGAGGGTGATTACAGACGGCCAGCTCAGGGCGGCATCTAGAGGCCCCGAAGAGAGCCAGCCAGAAAAGGAGTGGACCGGAAGCCTCCAGACGGCACATGGCATGCCCCTGAAACAGGGAGACATTTTCCCTTTCAGAGCATGAAATGGAAGCAGCTTTTCAGGAGGCTATTTATTGTGCTTGAAACTGTACCTTCACGAGCATCAGCACATTCCATCATGTTGCTCTTACCCTCAATATGTCAGTCTTCAATTGTAGCTCTGTAGGTGGAGCGGAGTGCATCAATCCCAAAAGGGTACCCATGTCGTCATCACCACTCGGTGACAGCACCAGCTGCTGGATTATCATCAGTGCATGTTGCCTGCACTGTGGATATTTTACTATGTTGTGCACACACCTGGCTCCGCCAAACTCTCTGAAGATACCTATAACGAACGTAAGTACAAAAGAATAGCTGTGATGCCACCGAGTGAATCTAGGCACGCTATCTTTTTTTTGTGGTTTTATGAATGATTATCTGTTTTAGATGGATTTAAATGGTTTAAATGGTTTTAGATGTATTTAAATAGTTTATGAATATGTGTGTTTGATGTGTTGGTATGTTTGTGGAGGAGCACCTCATTTCATTGCTCTCTTTTGTTGAGAACAATGACAATAAATTTATCTATCTATCTATCTATCTATCTATCTATCTATCTATCTATCTATCTATCTATCTATCTATCTATCTATCTATCTACTGAGCATATTGGCTCAAGTGTCTGCACTCTCTGCCAACAAGCATTTAGAAGCTAGTTTCTTAAGCATTCAAGAAGCAACCCCTGACTTCCCACACAGGAGGATAAATACTTATAGGCTGCAACATATGAGCAAAGACAAAATCCATTCTTAAAGCTCATAATTATTTAGCAATCTCATTCATGACTGTGAAATTCTACTACATGCACACACAAGCACATACATTCAGAAGTTTCCATCTCTAACACACACAAAGTGTTGGACTGGGGCCACAGCCTTGTACTGATCTCTGAAACTGCCTGAAGTGATAGAAATGACCAAGACTCCAGTAGCTTGAAGTGCTAATTTGCTTAAGCAATAAGCCAGTAGTCAAATTTGTACAGTAGCTACAATATAATATGGTAATAGGACTGTTTCTGTTCTTCTGCAAAGGCATGAGTTTGTACAGGGAAGCATGAGATACCGTGTTAATTACAAAGACTTTACAGCTTAATTACAAACCATATCCATTTATGTGCAATTATTTTGTTCCCCGTCTCCATATTATTTCTGGACAGCTCTGCCTAATTCTTTTCATTTGTTATATAGTCTTCTGCTCCCGCCCCCCACAAGCTGGAGGAGCTGAATAAGGTACATCAGTCATTAACATGAAAACAGAGATAATGTACTCCATATTGCACAAGTTAAGGAAAGCTTTCAGAAGTTGTTCTGCCACACCAAAAGCTCACTTTCTGTTTCTTAATCCACAGGAAGAGACAGCTTTACTAGCCCTTACAACCTGCAAAGAAGCAATGAGAAAGGTCAGGAGGGTATCCGTTCCCCTTGCCTCCTCTTCCTTCCTTGTAACGGTTGGAAAAAAGAGAATCTCATTAGGCAGTACGACTGCCAACCTGCCAGCTTTTTCCTGATAGCCAGTAACCAGTATTTGTGTCTGAAGGCTCACAAAATACTGATACCCCCCTCTCCACTCTGTCCATAATCTACCCAGTTCTGCCTGCTCTGCCCACCATCACCCAGATATACCCATCCTCGGCCCCAACACCTGGTTCTAGCCTAGCTTCACATTCTGATATTCTTCTGCAGCGTGACCTGTCAGATTCTGACGGATTTTGTTATGAAGCAGAATTTTTTCCCCAGTTGGTCTTGAATACTGTTTGATGTTCATATGAATATTATCCTATCCATTTGTTTAAGATCGGATCATGTGCCTGCATCTCATATATAGGACTTCAAAGAAGATTTGATAAGGATGTAAGGATTCTCCTCACGTTCAACTCAACATGAGACCTTCCGATGTATGAGATTTGTGGATATATTTACATATTGTGCTTTATTTGATGATTGTTGCATTCCTCAGAAGCTTTTTAGCTGGATAATACTGATTGTACCATAGAGGAAGACAACAGTCGAAACGCGTTTGGTGTTTTGTTGCTTTATCATATTCTTTGACCAACCAAATACGTGTCACTTGGTGACTGTTCTGTAGGAAACAGTGTATCTGCCACAGTGGTAAAGGGAACTAGAGCTATTTTTATGGTGTCTGTGGTCCACTGGCTATTATTTTGTTGTGATTAATGTATAAGTAAAACTTACTTTTAGTTTTGGTTTTTTTATTTGTCTACATTTTGAAGTTTCTTCACTTAAACCTTTAAGTCAGGGCTTTTTTTGTAGCAGGAACTCCTTTGCATATTAGGCTGCACACCCATGATGTAGCCAGTCCTCCTACAGTAGGTCCTGTAATAAGAGCCCTGTAAGCTCTTGGAGGATTGGCTACATCAGAAGTGTGTGTCCTAATACGCAAAGCAGTTCCTGCTACAAAAAAGCCCTAGATTTTCTCAGATTTTGTTACGCCACAAAGCCTCTCTAGACAGGGCTGTGTTTTTTAAAGCCAAAACTGACAATGTGGCTAGATAAGCCAGTTGAATCCGCACTGTGGTCATAGACATTCTGTAAAAGAGTTGTTTCTTTTCTATTAGTGTTCATTTGACCTAGTGGTCCTGAACAGCCACTGTAAAAGTGTTGGTAAAGGTTTCCTAGAGACTCCAGTAACTGTAGAATGTGGATCCCACCTTCTGGGTATAAGCCATATAAGTGCATAAGCAGTACCTGTTCTTAAACAGGTACACAGGCTTCTAATATGCTTGTAGGTTCAAATCTGGTTCTTACCTATAAAGCCCTCAGACACCCACACTTTACTCCCCTGTGCATGTGTATTCATATTTGTGGTTTAAAATACATGAATGTGTTTGTATATGTATGTAATCTATGTACATATAACATGCATTTTAATCCATGACATAAATATTTGAATGCGGCCATGCTAGAAACAAGTTTATCCTCTACAACAGATGTTTCATTGGGAGACTCTGACCAAGCAAATTAAATAATTTTGTTCTGTATACCCATCCCCACCCACCCCAAAGTCAAAAACCTGCTTGATACAGCCCTTCCATATTTCATGGGATCTGTCATTTGTCTTTAGGTTTAAGTCCTTTTCAAGGTCAAGTATCACCCTAAGAAGCGCAGCTCCACACACTTCACCAGTCGACTGACAGAATACCTGCATTGGTGTTGGAACCCTGAAGCAGCACCGTCAACGTTTCCATAACCAGCAAAGCCAGCTGCTTTTGGTCTTCAGATGAACTGTTGTTTCTTGAGTCCCCTACAAAACAATTTTAAAAAGCCACAATTGGAAAAAAAATAGAAAGGTGTTTACATAATTTTAAATTCTATTTACTTACTGTATTTGTATGCCATCTTCCTCTTTGGGGACCCAAAGCGGCTTACATCGTTCTCCTCTCCTGTGTTTTATTCTCGCCACAGCCCTGTGACGTAGATTAGGCTGAGAGGATATGACTTGCCCAAGGTCACTCAGCCAGCTTCCGTGGCAGAATGGGGATTCGAACCTGGTTTACCCAGGTCCTAGCCCAACACTTTAACCAGTACACCATGCTGGTTCCCCACGTGCAATGCTCTCACACTCCTGAACATGTGACTCTGCCTTATACTGAATCAGGCCATGGGGCCATCAAAGTCAGTACTGTCAGCCTGGTGGCAACTCTCCAAGGTCTCAGGCAGAGGTCTTTCCCATCACCCACTAGCTGGTCCTTTTAACTGGAGATGCTGGGCATCGAACATGGGACCTTCTGCATGCCAAACAAATGCTCTACCACCAGGCCTTGAATTCAGCAGGAGCTCACAGGAGCACAGCTCCTGAACCTTTCTGACGCCCCCCCCCTCCTTCTTCCCACCTTGTCAGGTGCAGCTGCATAACAATTCCTGGATGAGCTCCACCACCTATTTTTCTACAAAATGACCTCTGTCTACCACTGAGCCACAGCCCCTCCTTCTGATCTTACCATGACTCTCACTAACTCCTCTGCTTCATTGTGGCCCCCGGCATACAGCTGTCATTAAAACAAATGTTTAAGTAGTGACACAGCAGCAGCAGGAGGGCATTCTTCTTTCAAGCGCTGAACTGCCTGAACTTTACAATCGCCGTGAAAAATAGCTTTAATCTTGGACACTGGATATGACCTAGAGGTGTTCACACACAGTTCATCAATATTTCACATGTGCGGGCAGCAAGCTTTATTCTTGGGAAATGGCCTCAATGTCTCACGAGATTCTGCAGAAAACTAAGCTTAAAGAGAGTTTCAAAATTGCCTCTGGAAGGGTGGCACGATGAAGCCAATTAGAAGAAATATGAAATTACACATGTGTCAATAGCAGCCTACTTTTCAGGATAACAACACGAGAGATGTGCATTTTCCACAGCACGAGAAATGAAAACGCAGAGGTGAGCAAAAGAAGGAAATAAAGCATTATTTAAAACAGGGGCAGGGCCAGATCTGGGGGGGGCAAAGGGGGGGTGCTTGCCCCGGGCGCTGACGGAGGGGGGGGCGCCAAATTGGGTATGGAGTCCATTGTATTCTATGGGGCCATAAGATAGAATGGCCCATAAGGGGGCATCATTTAATTTTGCCCCCCCTCAAAAAACATGTAGATCTGGTCCTGAACAGGGGTGTCGAACTCAATTGTTAACAGGGCCGGATCTAACATAAATGAGACCTTGTCGGGCCGGTCTAGGCCTTGTTGGGCCAGGCCACGTGTGTACTATTTAAGATTAGATAGTAAACATTTCAAAGGACAAAACACAACTAAAGATTTGTTTAAAAACTTTAAAAGAAAAACATTAAAACATTAGCATTTTTTGATCTTAAAAGTGCTTTCTTTGTATTTCTCCAAGGGATCCAGGGAACTGGAAAAAGGAAGCTCTGGCTCTTTCCCTCCCTCCCCAAGGGACCAACAGGGGTAGGAGCCTCAACCAATGGAGAATATAAAAGTTTTGCTCTGCAGCTCCTGTGCGACTGAACAAGCCTTGTAAAGCAAGCTGAGATGTAGAAGGAAGCAAGAGAAAAGGAAAAGGAAGCAAAGAGCCAGTTGCTTGGGGGGCCTGATTTGGCCCTCAGGCCACATGTTTGACACCCCTGATTTAAAACACTTAAAAAGGGGGAGGGGGGGAGAAAGTAATTTACCTTGATCATTCAAAGCCTGTGTAGGATCTTTCAAAAGAGCTGCATACTTATGTAAGAGGTTCACCATCACTTCCAGGAGCCCCACCTCCCTGAAGACGTCCTTAAAGATGTAGTCGTGACGCGTGAACTTAAGTAGTGTCTTCATTGCAATGATGCTACATGGGTAAGAGACGCTGGATTTTAAGAGGATGCTGACGCTGATAAGTTCTTTGCAAGGTATGTAGTTCAGGCTAAAGACGACAAATTCAAGCATCTCAAAGTATTTGGCCTGTACTTCTGGAAGCTTAGCAATCTTCTCCGCAAACTGGGACAAAGTGTGTTGGGACTCCAAGATGAAGTAGTTGGCATTGTCCGCGATGTATATATTTAAGATGGCATCGAGGATAATTTGTGCAAGGTAGCTAGTTTTTGCCTTCAGAAAGGCATTTTGCAGGACAGAAAATGCTTGGATATTCCTCACGTTATGGCCTACAACAGTGGGGGGGGGGGGGAAGGACAGTAGTTTATGTACAAATTATTGTCTGAGCATAATCAAGACAGAGTATGAATTCAAGTTACACATTTGTTCTTTAGTTAGTGCAAATAAGAGCACAGGAAACTGAGCCTGCAGGGTGCAGGGGGGTGGGTGGTAGTAGCACAAGTTCTCCCTCCTCACAGAGCAAGTGAGGTCTCAGGAGAGCTGCATTAACAGACAACATATCAGTTCCAGACAGGGGAGGCAAGTAGGATTGTTTTTAGGATAGCATAAGAACAAAAGAACATAAGAGAAGCCATGTTGGATCAAGCCAATGGCCCATCAAGTACAACACAGTCACACAGTGGACAAAAAACCCAGGTGCCATCAGAAGGTCCACCAGTGGGGCCAGGACACTAGAAGCCCTCACACTGTTGCCCCTCCCAAGCACCAAGAATACAGAACATCTCTGCCCCAGACAGAGAGTTCCATCTATACCCTGTGGATAAGACGTCCTTAAAGATATAGTCATGACCCGTGAATTTAAGTAGTGTCTTCATTGCAATGATGCTACATAGGTAAGAAGTTCTGGATTTTAAGAGGATGCTGATAAGTTCTTTTCAAGCACCCTGGGCTTGGAAGGAACATTTGTTTGAGAAATGACGACTTCATATACTCCTGATTTCATGGTCCACCATCAGGTTTTGTCAGTTATGTCATGGGTGCTGGGGACCCTGCAGAGGAAGACGAGTCTGCCGAGGAAACTGTATCCCTGCCACCTGCACCAGTACCCCTGCCTCCTGCTGAAGAAGATCCCAGCCCCCCTGCCTCGCCCTCTCGGGTGGCTCGTGTGCGTGACCACCTCCGTCAGGACCTCAGGGATCGGAGGAGGGCGGCACGCTCACAAGCAAGACGCGCCCTGAGTCCTGAGTTTTGAGAGGATTCTGGCCCTCCTAAGAGCAAGGATGCTTGAGTTGTAACAGGATCCTGGCTGCCTCCCAGAGCCAGCAATTAGCCCAAATGGGCAACAGCCAGCAGAGGGCTATATAGCTGTGGGCTTTGGGAGGAGGCCTTGTGGAAGCAACTAGTCATCTCCCTGACGTTCTAGCATCCACTCCGGCTTGACTTTGGTTCCTGACTCCCTGACTTTGGCTTTTGACTTCTGGACTCCCTGACCTCGGCTTCTGGACCTCGGACCTGCGATATTTGCACAGCGATTTGGATTTGGCACCTTGGACACTCCTGCTTGCTGGCTACAGACCTCGGACTGCCTCTGGACTTTGGCTGACCCGGCCCCAGCCGTGACAAGTTACATGTGAAGAGGGGACGAGATCACAGTGGAAAGGAATAGTCGGCTTTATAAATGCTCATACCACTTGGAGGAGAAGGAGGTTAGATTAGCAATGGCCACAGGACTGACAGCTTTAAAAGGGTGTTAAGATAGATTCATGGAAGATAGGTCTCGAAGTGGCTACTACTCTTAATGACTAAAGCGAACCTCCACATTCAGAGGTAGTCAACCTTCAGATGCCAGAGCTAGGAGGTAACATTAGGCGAAGGCCTCAGCCTCTATGCCCTGCTGTTGTACCACCAGAGGAGCTGGTGGATCACTGTTTGAAACAGGATGCTGTACCAGACAGACCACTAGTGTACTCCAGCAGGGTTCTTCTTATATGTTCTTAGGATGCACAAAAGAACCACAAAGCAGGTAGATAAAAGCTGTTGTGTGTTACTGTTCTTAGACATGGCATCCTATTAATGTTGGAGACAAAAGTTCCAAATTATACTATCACTACACAACAGCAATTAAAGATCTGAGCCTCAAAATATCAGCCACAGTTTCCCTCCGGAAGACAAAGTGATTGTGTGACAAAAGGAAAGTCAAGTTGTCTTCATCTAAAGGACCTGGCAAAGAAAGAATCTTTCAGGCCAACCTAAGCCTTTCCATTTAATGGGGGAAACTTCAGCAGTGAAATGACTGAAAACACAGTCACAGACTTCCTTCTCTATATGACCTGAAAAGAGTACCCCTCACCTTTGCCTGCAGGCTGTGGGACTGCAAATCCAGGCAACAGAAAAGGTGCCCCTGTTGTAACACCAGCTGGTTTTAACTCATTGACCCCATATGTTGTTAATGAGGTTATCAGATTAACCAAATCTTTCAGAGCATCCTTGGATTCGGCTTCTTTTGCTTGTTCTAACCTGCAGAAAAACAAACTAATCTCAACACAAAGCCATTCATTCTTTCAAACCAATCAGAAACACTAAAATAATAATAATAATAATCAAATTATTTCAAGGGACACGTCTACTTAATTACACTACAAACCCAATGGCCTGGACCTATTATAACAGACACCTTCCAAAAAATGTCAAGAATGAAGCCATGTGCATGCTGAACTCTTTATGAACATATGAAGCTGCCTTATACTGATCAGACCCTCGGTCCATCAAAGTCAGTATTATCTATTCAGACTGGCAGCGGCTCTCCAGGGTTTCAAGCTGAGATTTTTCATGCCTACTTGCCTGGACCCTTTTTAGTTGGAGACGACAGGGATTGACCCTGAGACCTTCTGCTTACCAAGCAGATGCTCTACACTGAGCCACTATCCCTCCCCTTTGGAATAGGTCAGCTCCATAAGCCATTAGTCAGCATTCCTGACTAGCTGACAATCGAGAATATGGACTGGGCTGATGGAAGAAAGCCCTCGGAAACAGTGTCACTGTGGAGACACTTTTATCTGATAAGTACTCCCCCCCCCCTTTGCTATTAAGTCACAGCAAACTTATGGCGACCCCATCAGGTTTTCAAGGCAAGAGACGTTCACAGGTGGTTTGCCATTGCCTGCCTCTGCGTAACAACCCTGGTGTTCCTTGGTGGTCTCCCATCCGAATACTAACCAAGGCCAACTCTGCTTAACTTCCAAGCTCAGGTTAGCATGGTCCATCCAAGTCAGGGCACTGCATATATTTAAATAAGCACTGCATATAACTACATTTTTTTCTCCAAGCATTTATTCCACTTCCTACCCTTCCTTGAAAAAAATTAAATCTTCAAAACTCTAAGAAACTCTTCTACAGCCTCTCTGGCAAGACAGGAGAGCAGGAGTCACCTGACTGCTTCTGAGAGGCTCTTCCACAGTCACGGGGCAGCCACCTTTTTGTCTTTATTTCAATTTATATTCCACCCTCCCCGCGAATGGGCTCAGGGCGGATCACAGAGCAAAATTTAAAACGTACCAGATAAATTACAAACAACACAAAACAATTAAAACAGTTTAAAGCAGCACAGATTAACAACAGGTCACACCATTGATCCATATGCACAGATGTTCAAGCTGGCCCCATTAGGCTTCTAAGATCTTCTTAGTCTGGGCTACGTGGAGATGGTAGCTTCAGCAGAGGGAGGCCAAGTTTTTATTGGATGCCCACTGCCTCAGTTAAAGGCCTGGTGGAATAGCTCCATTTTACAGGCCCTGCAAAACAGTAATAAGTCCCACAGGGCCCTGATCTCAGGATCAATTCACCTGAGGAAAACGCCTGCTTTGGAAAGTGGATTCTATGGCATTCTACACCACTGAAGTCCCTCCTCTCCCCAAACCCCACCCTCCCCAGGCTCCACCATCAAAATCTCCAGGTATTTCCTAACCTGGATCTGGCAACCCCTACTAAGGCCTATGTCAATTTCCATTATGGAATATTATCTTTTCGTCATAGCATATAAGTATTGGATCAGGGGTGGCCAAACTGTGGCTTCCGAGCCACATGTGGCTCTTTCAGACATATTGTGTGGCTCTCGAAGCCCCCACTGCCCCGTTAACCAGCTTGGAGAAGGCATTTCTCTTTTTACATCACTTCTCCAAGCCGAGTCAGCTGGCAGTTTGCAGAATGCATTTAAAGTAGCTTTCTTTCCACCTTTTCATCCTCCATCTATTTTCCTTCCTTCCTTCCTTTCTCCCTCCCTCCCATCTGTCAGGCGGCTCTCAAACATCTGACATTTATTCTGTGTAGCTCTTACATTAAGTAAGTTTGGCCACCCCTGGACTGGATACATTCAACTTTCCCTCAGCATCTTCCGTGAATT
Organism: Heteronotia binoei; assembly: GCF_032191835.1. Classification (NCBI taxonomy): domain Eukaryota; kingdom Metazoa; phylum Chordata; class Lepidosauria; order Squamata; family Gekkonidae; genus Heteronotia; species Heteronotia binoei. The sequence continues at coordinate 103,149,534 of NC_083231.1, read as the reverse complement.
ACATATCCTGATGCAGGGAGACAGCCCTTGCTGAGAAAAGGAAAACAATGTGATCGGACAAGAATGTTACATTGACAAACTTTGCTTGCATACCTGAGTAAGAGATCAAAGAGGAAGTTATAGCCTTGCCATATCCTAAAGTCATCCAACAGCGTTTGAGAGACATCGCTGGAATCTTTGAGGAAGCAAGAAAGGCCAGCAAACATCTCAACTATTTCTAAAGGTGAAAGGTCATCCGACTGTTGCATGTTCTGAATACATGTTGACAAGCATTCTTTTTCTGCAAAGGTTACATGACAGAATAAGCATTTTAACATCCCCAATTGTATGCATGTTAAATTAATATGGATTAGTCACTACTGTCACATAACTATTACAAGACCACTTAGCAAGCAGTTTTCAAAAACAGACACTAGAAACACCCTTTTCCCCCACATCCTTTCCACTTTTTACAACTGCAAGAAATATGCAAAAAGAGAACTTTTAAGTTCCACTCAGAGCCATAATTTCAGCCAGCAAGTCAGCTAAGCCAGACCAACTTCCTCCTCCATCTGTTGAATGGAATTACAAAACGTTCATTCATCCAACTCGTGCCACTTTTCCAAATGTGCAAAGTAGCTCTTAAATACAAATCAAAAATCAATTTATCTTTTAAACTTCAAATATTCTCTTTGTGACTATGCAAAAGTCTCATGAGTCTGATCAGTCGCCAGAAACAGTGAAAACTGATAGGAGTTTGACACATAATACATAAAATGTGCAAACCGAGTTTGTGTAAAAAACCAAGAACTCAATTTTGCATTATTTTTTATTTTATTATTTTAAAAATTGTTACATAAACTGCTTCGATGATCATTTGTGGAGTGTGTGGAAGAGGGGCGTACATTTCTAAAGCAATTACAATAAATCTGCAGTTTAAATTTCTGAAGAGCATTAAAAATAATAGACCTGAAGAAACGGAAAGCCTGTTTAAAGGCAAACCTGCTTACTGGACATTTAATGCAATCAGCTAATTGTTTCCAGTTGTCTTACTAGGAAGGCATTTGTTGTGCCTGCAACTGATAGGTAACCATTTGAGGAAGGAGTTCAATGTGAAAGAATTCGCTCCTTAATCAGGGAATAATTAAGACACCATGTTTCCGTATTTAGGCAGAACTGAATGCGTATTTCCTACAGCTTATTTCAAATATAAAAAGTAGATTAGCTGAACGGAACTAGTCTATTAGTTTTAAATAATGTTCCACAGTCTATTAACCTGCAAGTTCTTGGGAACTATATACAGTATACTTGAGACCCATAACATGACAGTGGCTTAATTTTCTTCCATCTGCTGTAAATGTTCTGAAAAGAAAAAGCAGCAGTAAAACAGAAACAACTAGCCAAGCTGCCTTTGCAAGGAACTATAAAGGCATTTAAGAGTAAATGAGAAACAGGAACTCCTCTCGGGAGCTTTCAGCATCAGCAGAAGTTACAAAACCACAATCGTTCACATGAGAAACGACTATATATTCAGCCTAGCAGAAATTTAGGAAAAGCTCTACTTGGCATTTTACAAACTTGCTGAATTACAATAAAAAGTGTCTTTTCCAACCATCTGTGCTGCGACATCTTTCTGCACCCTACAAGTTTAGAGCAAGACTGTCAAATTCATTGTCCCTGGGCTGTATACAACTAGGAATCCTCAAATGCCTGCCAGTTTGGCTCACTATCCACTTGTCGGCAATGATCAGACGGCCAACTGATGAGCTGTTTGCAATCGTGTGTATTCACAGCAGCTTGCTGCTTGCGGCCATCAAAAGTCAAATCCCAACTGATGAGCAGTCAGCTGGGAGTCAGTTTCTGATCCCCTGCTGACAAAATTTTGCTCTGCATCCAAGGAAGTTTCTTTGAGGGGGTCAGGAGACAACTCCCAGGTGATCTGTTGGCTCTTCTGATGTCCCATCCTGGAAACTTTGCTACCTCCCGGACTTGCTGAGATGTAGCATGTTGATGCAGGAAGGAGGGGTGTGAGAGTGAGAGAGAGTTACCTTATCTTCCTCTGCTCCATGCTACAAAAAAGAAGAGAAACAAGCTCTTTCTTCTCTCCCTTTTCCAAAAAGGAGCTCACAAGCATGTTCTGTCCCCAAACAGCCTGGAGAGGCAGGGAGATAAATGAGTTGGTTCTCACCTTTTTTGCAATGCATAGCTTAAAAGCAATGTATCTGTCTCTGCCCAGCTTGGAATAAAGGGGGAGAGAAAACAAATCTGTTTCTATGTAGCAAATGACTTCCAGCTGAACCCCAGATAAAATATAAGTTGGCTCCTGACCAACAGGCAGATATGAACTTGTTCAACAGCCGTCTGAGTTGATCAGAGCAATCCAAACATACTCCTGAGTGGCTCACAGTCTGATCATGAGCAGGGCTTTTTTTGTAGCAGGAACTCCTTTGCATATTAGGCCACACACCCCTGATGTAGCCAATGCTCCCAGAGCTTACAGGGTTCTTAGTACAGGGCCTACTGTAAGCTCCAGGAGGATTGGCTACAGCAGGGGTGTGTGGCCTAATATGCAAAGGAGTTCCTGCTACAAAAAAAGTCCTGATAGCCGCAGTGAGCCGCTTGGTCGGGGAGGGCGGGATACAAATAAAATGTATCTATCTATCTGATCATGAGTATCAAACACAGTAAGTTTGACTGCTTAACAAGTACATTGAGAAATCTGTAGCATCCCCTATATCCAACTTAAAGCTACATATCATGGGCTCCTAGGTTTCAGATAACTTCCATTCCATTTTTTGTGTCTCTGAGCAGGAAGCAGAAATAGAGGCTTTAAGAATTCCCTGATGCATGCCAACAGAATCATCAGGTGTACTACAGATGGCAAAAAAAACAGAGTTTGGCATTATCTCCTAGCCTCAGGGATGGCAACAGTCATTTCTGTTTACTCCAACTCATGCATGGAAACTCAACATTCGGGATGGCAACCTGTGATTATCCACATGACATTCAATTTTGAAATGACGTTTCAGAGCATTTCAAAATTTAATCAGAATTTCAGAACCTGACTTCAGGTACCGAAGTAACCCTGTTCAGCTCCCAAACTCAGATGAGCTTAGGCTAAGCCAGGCAAGTAGGGGAACCAAAAGAAATGAGTAATTCCATTTTTTCCCTCATCAGCAACAGCCGGGCTTTGACTGGCTCATTGTTAGATCAGGCCCGCCCCCAATTTCTACCTATTGCTTATGCCTCCACATCCAACCCTCCATGCCCAGCCCTTCTCCAGTTCTGTCAGTCAGTCACATTTTCTTTGTATCCCGCCCTCCCCGCCAAAGTGGCTCAGGGCGGCTAACAACAAGAACTTAATGCATACATTGTACAATAATAATAATAATAAACATTTTAACTACAATTGATTAAAATCTATTAAAATTCTAAAAAGACATTAATGTATTTGGTGCTATGGTCACTGGTAAGTTTGGTTAGCAGTTTAGCAGTTTCAGCTGGTGAAGGCCATTCGGAACAAGGTGGTCTTGCAGGCCCTGCGGAACTGTTCGAAGTCCCGCAGGGCCCGCATTTCTTCTGGAAGCTGATTCCACAGCTGTGGAGCCATAACAGAGAAAGCCCGAGTACGGGTACTCTGGAGCTTTACCACTTTTGGCGCGGGGATAGTCAGCAGGTTCTTCCCTGCTGACCTCAGTGCTCTCTGGGGTTCATACGGGGAGAGACGGTCCCTAAGGTAGGCGGGTCCTTGGCCATATAGGGCTTTAAAGGTAATAACAAGCACTTTGTAACGAATCCAGTGCAGCACTTTGTAACAAATAACTGGCAGCCAGTGCAGTTCGTGCAGCCCCGGCTGTATGTGCTCCCGCTTTGGGAGCCCCAGCAACAATCTGGCAGCCGTGTTCTGCACTAGCTGCAGCTTCCGGGTTTGGCACAAAGGCAGCCCCATGTAGAGGGCATTACAGTAATCTAGTCTCGAGGTGACCATTGCGTGGATCACTGTTCTAGCTTTTCCCCTTCAAAATCTTCGCTTCCCTACTTCCTAGCTGCTCTTCCAATAGCTTGGGTCCCCAATCCCCATCTCCCATTCTATTCAGGAGGTAACATGAGTCAAGGGAAGCAAGCATTATTTTCATCAAATAACAAATGCAGAAGTCAGATTTTTGGTACTGACAAGTACCGGACTAAATGTTGGATAAATATCTGACATTTTTATTGAACAGAAAATCATTTTCAGATCTGATGGGACAAATGTGGAGTCAGAATGCACGCCTCTGTCCAACACGCTACCTACTGAATAGAAACATATACAATTCCATCTGCATTTATGTATTACATAGCCCAAGAAAACAAAAACAGAAAAAATAGCAAGACAAAAATATGACCGCACAAAAACATTCTACTAGCTTAAACGAAAGAAATACCAACCGTGAATGTATTTTACTACATTGACGCTAAGGCCGTGACGTGATATGGTCATGAGTACTTCCCCTGCGCTTTTCCTCCAAGGCAGGTTATAGGGAGGACACCAGGAGGTTATTGCACTGAATAGAAGCTGGAGATCGTCCTTCTGAGCAAGCTCTTCCGCTGGGGACACAAAGCTGCACAATTTCACCAGGATCTGAAAAACAAAAGGCATTTACTGACACAGCACAAAGCTTGCATAGATCCCTGTACTGAGAAATCTACTTATTGGTACTCTCATCTAAACCAGTTATTAAAAAGGTGAGTTATGATTCCTAATGTGCCGTTATGGATGCTCACCTCCTCTGTCAGGAACTTATTTCAACATAGGAGTTCTATTGTTTAAAAAAAACAGAAGGCTGTTCCCAGATCGATTGTCTGTTTTGACCAGTGTGTCATCATTTGAACGGAAGATTGGTCACTTACCGTGAAGCTTCCTTCTCGGTGGACTGGCAGTGGGTCGGTCCGACTACTGGGTATAGGCTCCTCCTCCTCTTCACAGGGTCGGGTCTTCTAAATGATCCGAAGGGGGGGAGTGGCCTATACCTCCCAGCTCCCGCCAGGTGTATCCAAGCCGCATCCCCCTAGGAATAAAAAAGTTCCACAACCTCCCCATTCACATACAGAGGCAGATGAACGAGGAAAACCGTTTATTACACTTCAACACCCCTAAAATAGGAGATTGAAGCAAAACGTTGCCAATACAGAAAAACAACACCGCTCAGGAGAGGAACAGATGAGGCTCCAAGATCCACCTCCAAAACCCAGGAAGCCGCTCAACCTCTGACGGGCGGGCCGGACCGACCCACTGCCAGTCCACCGAGAAGGAAGCTTCACGGTAAGTGACCAATCTTCCGTTCTCCGGTGGTCTGGACAGTGGGTCGGTCCGACTACTGGGACGTAACAAAGCTGAACATCCCCGGGCGGGACCGGCTTCCCTGTTTAGAGTGCATGCTGCAGCACACGCCTCCCAAAGGCCGCCTCCGCTGAAGCCCATTTATCCACCTTATAGTGTCTGGTAAAGGTATGTACCGATCTCCAAGTTGCTGCCTTACACACAGCTTCTAATGATGGGAAAGACCGATACACAGCCGATGTTGCAGCACCCCTCAAAGAATGAGCCATGATCCCATCTGGAGGGGTCTGACCTTGGGCCTTGTAGGCCAGATCAATACATTCCCGTAGCCATCTGCTAAGGGAAGAAGTGGAAACCTGCTGTCCCTGTGATTTTTTACTGAACGAAACAAACAGGGAATCAGACTTTCTCCACCCTTTGGTGCGCTCAATATAAAAACTAAGCGCCCTCCTAACGTCTAGGCAGTGTAACTCCCTTTCCTTAGAGGACTGAGGATTGGGGCAGAAAATTGGAAGAACCAGTTCCTGTGACCTATGAAAAACGGAATTGACTTTAGGAATAAAGGATGGATCTGGTCTCAGAACCACCTTCTCATTATGGAAAACGCAAAGCTCCTTGTCAACCGACAATGCCCTTAACTCAGACACTCTTCGTGCTGTGGTGATGCCTACTAAAAAAGCGTTTTAAGGGTTAACTCCTTGATCCCGCAGGAAGCCAGAGGTTCAAAAGGACGCCCACACAAGGCCTGTAGGACTACATTCAACCTCCATGAGGGAAATCTGTGTACCTGAGGAGGTTTAAGAAGAGAAACACCCCTCAGAAACCTTTTGACATGCGGATGCGTTGACAGGGTCTTACGTCCCCGCACCCCTTGTATAGCCGATATAGCAGCCACCTGCCTTCGCAGCGTGCTGGTGGAAAGCCCCTTGTTTGCCCCTTCCTGCAAAAATCCGAGGACACCTTTAACCTTAACCGACATCGGGTCCCACCCTCGTTGGGTCGACCATAAATAAAAGACCTTCCAGGTGGTATTATATACCCTATTCGTGGAACATTTGCGTGATGCCAACATAGTGTCCACCACCCTCTTGTTGTAACCTAGATCCTCGAGCTGCAACCGCTCAACCTCCAGACTGTTAACTGTAACAGGTCTGGTTGAGGGTGAAAAATGCCGCCCTGAGACAGAAGGTCGTCCCTCCTCGGCAGATGCCAAAGAGGCTGAACCGACAACCTCAGAAGCTCCTGGAACCACGACCGCCTCGGCCAGAAGGGAGCCACTAGTACCATCTCCGCCCGTAATTCTACCACCCTCCGAATCACCCTGGGTAAAAGAGGAAGGGGCGGGAAGGCATACAGAAGTCCCACTGGCCACTCGGCGCTGAGAGCATCGGTGTTTTCTGCTCTTTTGTCTCTGTGTTTGGCAAAGAGCCTGTCCACTTGATGATTTTCTGCCGTGGCAAACAAGTCCACCGTCACCGGACCGTACCTGTCCACTATCAGACGGAAGGTGTCTCTGTGCAACATCCATTCCGTCTGATCCAGCCAGCGTCTGCTGAGCCAGTCCGCCAAAAGATTGTCCTTTCCAGGAACATGTACTGCCTTGATTGATAGGAGATTGTTCTCCGCCCATTCGAAAAGAATTTTGCCTCGGCCTGGAGAGATTTCACCTTGGTACCCCCCTGCCGATTCACATACGCTTTGGCTGTTGAATTGTCTGTTTTCACCAGGACATGGCAACCGATCAGGACAGCTTGCAAGCCCTGTAATCCCAATCGAATCGCTCTGAGTTCCAGGAAGTTGATACTCCGTTTCGATTCGTGGGGCTCCCATTGACCCTGGATCATTTGATCCTGTGAGTGGGCCCCCCAACCCCATAGACTGGCGTCTGTGGTCATACAAACTCTCAGGGGCTCGCGGAGGGGATGGCCTGAACTGCAAAGATCCGGATCCATCCACCACTGCAACTGGGATTTCACTATTGGTGTCAATGTCACTAGACTGGGGATTTTGTTCCCTATAACGTCCTGGAACGGTAGAAGGAAAAACTGCAGGGGGCGAGTGTGGAACCTGGCCCAGGAGAGTAGGTCCTGAAAGGAGACCATCATCCCTAGCAGCTGTGCTAACACCATAACCGACACCTTGCTTTGCTGAAGGACCCCTCGTAAGAGGAGACAGAACTTCTCCCTTCTTCCAGGGATACAAATACTCTGTCTACGGCTGTATCTATCTCCACTCCCAGATGTCCTAGCCTCTGAGAGGGAAGAAGATTGCTCTTCTCCAGATTCACCACAAAGCCGTGATTGTGCAACATGTTCACCGTCCGGTGAATGTCTCTCTGGCATTGTTGGAATGACCCCCCCTTCACCAGAATGTCGACCAGGTAAGGGAACAGGGCCACGCCCTGTAGTCTCAGCTCCGCCACCAGGGTCACCAGGACCTTTGTAAAGACCCGGGGTGATAGATTTCAGGCCGAACGGTAATGCCCGATATTGAAAATGTTTCCCCCCGTAGGAGAAGCGTAGGAACTTCCTGTGTGATTCCCGAATGGGCACATGTAAGTAGGCCTCTGATAAGTCCAAAGAAGCCAGAAAATCCTGAGGCTGAATGGTTAGTAACACTGACCGAAGGGTCTCCATTTTGAAGTGCTTTGTTGGAACAAACTTGTTGAGCCACTTCAGATCCAGGATGGTTCTGAACTCCCGTTCTTTTTTGGGACTAAAAATATTATGGAGTAAACTCCTAAACCCTGTTGGGATATTGGAACGGGTTCCACTGCTCCTATATCCACCAAATGTTGAATGGCCACCAGCATAGCTTTGTGAGCCACCAAGTCTCTTTTCCGTGGAACCCAACGAAAGTGGTTGGGAGGGGGGGAAAGGAACTCTATGGCATAGCCATGTTCCACTACCTCTAGAACCTGGTTCCAGATGCCTACGAATGAGGAAAGGCGACCCCCTATTCTCCCTGTTACCTGGTGAAGGGAGTAGTCATTGAGATCCCCCTTTTTTGGAAGAGGGTTTGGAACTCTGATCTGACTTTCCGGAGTAAAAGGGTTTGGAATCACGCCCTTTCTGTTGCCACTTTCCTCTGAAGGAACGAAAGGAACCTGATCTGGGCTGCTTCTTGGAGTCCCGAAAGGAAGGAAAGGGCTTTCGCTGTTTTGGTTCTTTACCCTTGGAGGGTAGGGCTTTCTTCTTATCTTTGTTTTCAATAAGGTACCTCTCTAGGCCCTCCCCAAACAGCAAGGTTCCTTTAAAAGGTACTGCTACGACCCTAGCCTGGGCTGCAGTATCAACCTCCCAATTTCGCAGTCAAATGTTGCGTCTAGCCGCCACGCCACAAGCCATGGCTCTGGCCGCTAGTTGCATGGTGTCCAAAGAACTGTCTGCCACAAAGGCAGCAGATAGGGCAATCTTTTTAAGCTCATCCTTAAATTCCTTGGGAGCTCCACTGTCAGCTGCTGCCAAGTTGTTGGACCACGTGCACATTGCTCTGGCGAACAATGATGACGTTGTGGCCGCTTTAATAACCCATGATGTCGTCTCAAACTCTTTGCGTAAAGCCTGCTCAATTCTCCTATCACATGGATCCCTGGGTAAACCATCAGCATCCATGGGTAGGACCGAATTGGAAATTAGACTAGTCACAGGATCATCAACCATTGGCAATTTTAGCCTCTTAGTGGCCTGTGGAATAAGAGAATATAGTTTAGGGATGACCTTTTGGTTGGCCTTAGGTTTGGCCGGCCGTTCCCACTCTGCCTTTACCAGAGCAAAAAAGGCCTCCGGTAAAGGAACTCCAGTTTGGGCACTGCTCAGCTTTGGCATCATTTCCCCTGAACCTGTAGGAAGGTCAGGGTCCAACTCCTCATCCTCTTTAGGTGTGGCCACAAAATTAAGGGTTCTCAAAACCTTGGGGAGCAATTTGGAGTAGTATTCAAAGGGGAAAGGTCTAGACTGCACCGTGTCGGGTTTTCCTCATCTGATAGTTCACCTTCCTCTTTATCAGACTGCAAGTCAGAGTCCTCCGACTCTTCAGCAGAACTCAGGAGAGGTGAATCCAGACCCATGTGGACCTTGCTCTTAGAACGCCCCAGAGTATCACTAGGACTGGGGTCTCTGCCCCTTTTCCTTCCCTCTTGCCTCGTCAGAGGAGAAGGGGAGTGCCCCAACTCTTTTAACATTTCCCTTTTGAGCCATTGGAGAAGGTTGGTTTTGGCATCCTCCCCTGAAAGGTCTGGATTCTGAGCCTCTTGTTGAGGTGTCAGGGTTCCTGATAGAAGAGGCAAGTCAAACTCACTCGGGGAGTTGTTCTGGGAATTAGCTGCCATTTTGATTCACCACAGGTCCCTATAAGGGAAGTGAGAGGAAGACACTAGTAAAAAAGGGCGGGAAAACTCTTAAAATGGAGGGTAGCAGTTTAAAATGCGCCCTCTAGTTGAGCTAGTAGCACCATACCAGTCAAAAAACCTTAGAGGTGCCCATAATCAAGCTCCCCCGACTGCCAAGCATGAAAGGCTAGTCAGTTCAGGGTCCCAGCCAGCGATCAGCGTGCCAAAGCAAAAGATCCCTTTTTTTTCAGGCTCTAAATCGCCCGCGCAGATCCTCCCCGCCGCGGGACGACTTACCGCTGCCACAGAAACGCTGGCTTTTTTCTCTCCGCTCCGTTCCACTCGCGCCTGGGTGGAAACGGAGCTTCAAAGGGCCTCCTCGCCTCAGCTGTGTGCCGCGTCGCCGCAGGGTCTACTCATGAGTAGCCCTGCGCGTTTGCCCTCCTGCTGGGTTTGTTGGGGCTAACCCCTACGCTCCCAGCCTGCAGCGCCTTTTTAAAAGGTCAGTAAATCTTCTTTCTTTTCGGATCTTCTGCGCTTCTATAGGAGCGCTCGCGAAGAACCCGTCCTGCTCATGCAGGGCCGGGAAAAAAACTGGCGGGAGCTGGGAGGTATAGGCCACTCCCCCCCTTCGGATCATTTAGAAGACCCGACCCTGTGAAGAGGAGGAGGAGCCTATACCCAGTAGTCGGACCGACCCACTGTCCAGACCACCGGAGAATGTTACATTTAATGTGCTGAGTGGCCATTTAAGAGCTGTATTTTTCAATTGGGCTGTTGACTGAATAATACTGTTACATTTTCACCCATTTACTGTATTGTGTCCTGGTCTGTTCTTGTAGTATGGTATCTTTAAAGCACTGTGTTCTGTAGTTTTGTTTTGTTTTTAACTTACTTGGTGGTGTTTTTTTCTAATTGTACTGCTAGTATGTCTCATGCTTCTGTTTTTCTGCCGTGGTGGTGGTCAACCTCTCCGGCTTCCAAGAGTTTTTTCCAGACAAGGTCCTTCTAGCATATTTTCAGCTCCCCCTCCCCCAACCCCTTTCCTTTGGGAAGGAAACTGCATTTGGAAATGCAACACTCATGGTTGCACACTGTTACCTGCACAAACACTTTCTGCAACAGCGCTCTCCGCTCAGCTAGAGGCAGCTCGTTCTGGGCTCCTCCAGCTGCCTCAGGCACATGTGGAAGGTCAAAAAACAGATAGAGACATTTCACAAGCGTGGAAGGCACCGACATAGTCGTCATGCAGTCCACTGTTTTCTGCAAGGGGGGGGGGGAGAAAGAGCAAAGACAGAATTTATTGTTATATTTAATGCAATTGGTCCTGAACTGGTTGGAAGAATACTTAAGTTATATGCTGAAGCCACAGAATTAGCATTTATTTTTAAAACCTGTTACTCTGAGAGCACAAAGACAAGAACATTCTAATTATCTCAGAAGTCAAATATATTTTAAATACTCCATAAACCATGGCTTGGATGCAATAATGTGTAAATGGAAACATATATGGACTTAGCACAGATCTTGTCAACATCTAGCACTTCCCTATCTAGATATTATAAAAAAGGTAAAGGTAGTCCCCTATGCAAGCACTGAGTCATTACCGACCCATAGGCTGACGTCTCATCATGATGCTTTCTTGGCAGACTTTTATAGGGTGGTTTTCCATTGCCTTCCCCAGTTATCTACACTTTACCCCCAGCAAGCTGGGTACTCATTTTACTGACCTCAGAAGGATGAAAGGTTGAGTCAACCTTGAGCCGGCTACCTGAACCCAGCTTCCACCAGAATCGAACTCAGATCTAGATATTAAAGCACCCTAAAACTGTATGCATAAAATCTTGAGAAGTGAGAGAATAACAATAAGACTGAATTTGTGCAAGAGAAACAATGAAGCCCTTATCCATGCTCTGGTCATTCTTTATCTGAACTGCAGTCTCTATTCTCACTAGAGTTGTCTTGGTCTGATTCCTATACATCTTACATAGTCCCAGACAGGAATTATAAAAAACACTTCATGTTTAGAACATATGAACATATGAAGCTGCCTTCTACTGAATCAGACCCTCAGTCCATCAGTCAGTATTGTCTACTCAGACTGGCAGCGGCTCTCCAGGGTCTCAAGCTGAGGTTTTCCACACCTATTTGCCTGGACCCTTTTTAGTTGGAGATGCCGGGAATTGAACCTGGGACCTTCTGCTTTCCAAGCAGATGCTCTACCACTGAGCCACCGTCCTTCCCCTGGTAGCAAATACCACCTGATAGCAAATTCTAAACCGCAGAATGTGAGAAGGCAGCAATAGAGTAAGAGCAGGAGAATAGTACGAGCATGAAATCTACTTTAATTAGGACAGCATGCTACATGAATTAATGGTTCTCAATATTTAAACAGGATTACTTTTATTTTAAAATGGAATAAGGCCTGTCAGTAGTGACTCCAACAGGTCATCAACCTAAACCATTGCAGATAGATGGCTGAAGTGATATAATGAAACAATGAAGCCCTTATCCATGCTCTGGTCATTCTTTATCTGAACTGCAGTCTCTATTCTCACTAGAGTTGTCTTGGTCTGATTCCTATACATCTTACATAGTATAATTTATTAACTAGTCTCATTAGGACCTATTCTTAAATACAGGGAAGGATGGCCCTCAGTTTGTAAGACTTGAGCTGACTGACCTCGGAAGGATGGAAGGCTGAGTCAACCTTGGGCCGACTACCTGAACCCAGCTTCCACCAGGATTGAACGCAATCTAGATATTATAGTACCCTAAAACTGTTTGCATAAAATCTTGAGAAGTGAGAGAATAACAATAAGGTTGAATGACAGGGTGTTCTAGAGGTAATTTGGAAGTAACTTAACAGCACTTAACACACACACACACAAAGGGAAGCACAGAACAAAGTATGAACCTCGAAGAAACAAGTAAAGCAGAAGTTAACTCAGATTACTGACTAAATAGAAGAAAAATGCATTTTAATAACCCTTATCTCTCCTTCCATAACTCCTATACTTTGATGATATTCGCACTCCTTTACATCAGAAGTCTTCTAAGAGAAAGTTTACCTGTCCAGATGAAGCTAGTAAATTAATTGTAGTGAGCAACATCCATCCTCTACTGGCTTCTTCACTCTGATTGATCTCCAGGAACTGGACTATGGCACGGCTTGCAGCCTCTAGTGAGTTAAAAAAAAAAAAACAACAACAGGTAAACATTACAACATAAGGTAGTTCCTATTTGTACTGGAGTATACTGAGCATTAGATGAACTATAAAGAAGTGATTTTTCGAAGTGCTTATAAATCCTTGACAGAAAACAAACATGGAAAACTACTTTTAGTCTCTTTCCATAAAAGTAGGGATCCAAAACCAAGAGTACACAAGATGCTCAAATGTGCTTGAACCTAGTAATCATTTATTTTGGTCATTTTCTTTGGTTATACCCCACCTTTTCTTGCACCCCTTCTTTTCTTCCCAGTGGGGACCTCGAAACTGCTTACAGTGTTCTCCTTTCCTTCATTTTATCCTCACAACAACCCTATAAGATAGGCTAGGATTTGTGTGTGAGAGACGTATCCAAGGTTCACCCAACAAGCTCCCATGTCAGAGTGGGAATTCGAATCTGGGTCTCCCAGATCCTAGTCTGACACTCAGATCACCAGCACACTGCCAAGGCAGAGCAAAGTTCCCAAAGTACAATACTACTGATGTATGCTATGCCCCTACAAAACATGCCCATCATAATCCATCAGGCCACTCCATAATGATCTATGGGCCACTTTATACAGTATGCTGAGACAAGCTCTTCTTTGGCAAATTCGCATGCCTTATAGCATAGGTATTTGCCCCATTCATAGTTCCACTCAGGGCTTTTTTTGTCTCAGGAACTCCTTTGCATATTAGGCCACACACCCCTGACGTAGCCAATCCTCCTGGAGCTTACAGTAGGCCCTGTTCTAAGAACCCTGTAAGCTCTGGAGGATTGGCTACATCAGGAATGTGTGGCCTAATATGCAAAGGAGTTCCTGAGGGAAAAAAAATTGCCCCGGTTCCACTTTTAGGTGTACACATAAAATGTAACCCAAAGAGACTCTTAAGAGTGCAGCAAACTAACTGAACATTCAGCTTCCATACCATTTCCGTAATTCATTCTGAACTTTTTTACATACAAGGAAACATATGCCTCTTGACTTCTCAGTTGGTGAATTTTTCAAGTGCCACCGATAACACTTCACATAATATTTTTCCTACAAATATTAGTAATCAGAAGTCAGCAGATAGGAAGGAAATATTTTGAGCCATTAAAAAAAGACCTTGACTCTGAAGGCACGAACTTAAGCTAAGTTCCAGTCACACAGTCAACTCTTTTAAATATGAAAAAAAAAAGTTTCTAGTCGATATCCCATGAAAATAAGCCATTCCATTTCAAAAACCAACTATAATGACTGCCTTTTATTATTTAAATGATGATAATCTCTTCTCACTGCGGAGCAGGAGTTTTAAATAGCAAGCTCGCTCTGTGATGTCTCAATGCAAGATTTACTTTTATGAGTTACAGTATATACAACACTGCCTACACTTTATTATAGTTGTATGAAATTAATTCACTGCCTTATTTGAAAAGGGAAAAGTTATTACCATCCTATTTGCATGCTTCATTGCCTGTGGATAAGTGAGCATGAAACCCCAAGTGTAAAATCTAGACTCCAAGAAAATAAAAAATAAAAAAATACATTCAGGCAACAGAGATTCTGGAAGCTCATAAGGAGTTGATTTAATCTGAACAGCTAGCATAGCTAATCTGGATTCCAGCCAGGGATGGAATGACCATGCTATGCACCTGGACTTCTCTTGGTAGGTCGCTGCCACCACTACCAGGGCCGGGCCAGCCCGTAGAAAGGGGAGGCGAAGCCTGGCCTGGCTGAGCCCTGCACAGCCCAGGGAAGGAGATGCCCAGAGGGTTGCAAAGGCTGTCTTCTCCTCCCTCCCCTGCCTCAAGGGGAGTGTGGCCAAGTCTGACCATCCCTTTCTCTCTCCATCCTTGGGGGGAGGGGAGCTTTCTAGGGCTGTTTTTCCTTCCCAGTCTTCTACTGGTGTTCCAATCCTCAGTAACACTGTATTCACACAATCATTTTGTACAGCTGTGGTCAGCATAATAAACTTATCAAACTGGTTGGCAAATGGTTAACATGACCAAATCACACCTTAACATACAACGTTGCAAATAAGATCTCTTTTGGGAATCTACTTTCTCCTGTGCTATCTTTATCATTATAAATCTTTGGGTTCTCATTGGAGAGAATGGTGAAGTATGAAGTAAATAAATAAATAAATCGCAAGGACCAGCCATCTATGTCTACGAATTCTTCCATAAACATAGCAAATTATGGGTGCATTCAGACATCACCAACAAGTAGAAGTTGGTTTGTGATGGCCGCAAACCTTGTTTACTGGCACCCTTGCTCCCTCAAGGAGCATCCCCATGCAGAAAATCACTGAAGACTTTCTAGCTGAGGAAGACAAACTGCAACTGAAGACAAGAGTTTGTACAAAGAGTGTTTCTTCCCCCCAAACCAGGATCTAAACCATGGTTTGATCCTACTTTATTCCAGTTTATGAGAAAGAAACTCCTATTCAGCCTGGTCATCTCATTCTGATGTCACAAACCAAAAATAGAAAGCCTTCAGTCATTCTCTGCCTATGAGGGGAAGGAAAGACACGAGAACACAAAAAGCTGGGATTGCGCCTACAATTAAGATATTGCCATTTGTTCATGATGTGTGAACAGATTCTACAACAGGCGTAGGACATTTTTAGCCATCTTAAGAAATTTTAAATCTGGCAACAGGAAAATAGCACAGGGGGAAAAAGGATTTTAATTCAGGTTTAATTGCAGCCTTCTTCAAAATCCAACCATAGCTTGCGATATTGACTTTTCAAAGTATTTTTTGTTAATGACTGTTATGGACAGTTTGCTAACAACAGTGGTGACAGACCCACCATGAACCATCCCCAAAGGTGCTGTACATTGCCAATATTCAGCTCCCAAATGCCAAAGAGTAAATCTTTTCATGCATTTACCTGTTGACTTGTTAGAGGCCCTCCGCCGAATTTCAGTCACCATTAACCTTGACACTTGCGTTGTAAACTGAAGGAGATCTGAAAACTTTTCTATCATCGTACTTGGAGGAGCATTTCCAAATACCTGCAAATAATTTTTTAAAGTCCCAATTAATATCTATGCAGACGTTCCAAAGTACAGCAACCAGGCTCACTCCAAAGCATAAAAAGTTTTGATCATGACACTTAACAGAGGTTTATTTTTCTGTACAGGATTATGCCAAGTGGTGCTGAGCCCCACCAACATCCCCCCATGCAGTACAGTACAACATCCAAGGTTCAGCTGAATACTGCCCAAGACCAGGGAAGCTCCCTTCCCGTGCTTTTCCACTTATCAAGGTTGCCAGCTCTGGGTTGAGAAATACCTGGAGGTTCTGAGGGTGGAGCCCAAGGAGAGCAGGGTTTAGGGCATAATGCCATAGAGTCCAACTTCCAAAACATCCATTTTCTCCTGTTTGTTTGTTTATTAAATTAGATTTTTTTTAACCATCCTTCCCCACTTGCACAGGGCTCAGAGTGATTTCATAGAATCATAGAGTTGGAAGGGACCTCCAGGGTCCTCTAGGTCAACCCCCTGCACAATGCAGGAAACTCACAAATTGTTGTCGTTCAGTCGCACAGTAGAGTCTGACTCTTTGCGACTCCATGGACAAAGTTATGCCAGGCTCTCCTGTCTTCTACCATCCTCTGAAGTCTGCTCAAATTCATGTTAGTTACATTAGTAACGCTGTCCAGCCAACTCATCTTTTGCCGTCTCCTTCTTCTTTTCCCTTCTGTCTTTCCCAGCATTAGGGTCTTCTCCAGTGAGTGCTCCCTTCTCATTTGGTGGCCAAAGTATTTGAGCTTCAGCTTCAGCATCTGACCTTCCAGGGAACAGTCAGGGTTGATTTCCCTTAAGACTGACTGATTGGATCTTCTTGCAGTCCAAGGGACTCTCAAGATTCTTCTCCAGCACCACAGCTCTTCTGTTCTCAGCCTTCCTTATGGTCCAACTCTCACACCTTATGGTCCAACTCACAAATACCTCTCCCTAAATTCACAGGATTCTCATTGCTGTCAGATGGCCATCTAGCCTTTGTTTAAAAACCTCCAAAGGAGAGCAAAACTGAGTCAATGCAATGTAAAAACCATAAAAACACAATATTTAAACATTCAGAACAAGATGGCAGTGCTAGCATAATAGCAGGGAATCTCCAGTTCCCATCTGGAGGCTGGCAACCCTACCAGTTATACATAAGCACCTGGCCTAGGCAGACTCTTTAAGGTGCTCACCGAGTTGCTCATCTCATTTTAAAACACATTTAAAGTAAGAAGACACAGACAGAAGTTGTTATTTATTTTCAAACAACCTGAACTCTGGTGGACATTTAACAGAATTATTAAAATACCTTCTAGAAAATATATGTATTTATTAAATACAGGGTAATTACAACTCTACAGCCGCAGGCAGTGGCAAAGGTGTGAATAACCACAGAGTTACAGTCTGGTTACGAGTCACACTGTCCCACGCCAATGCAACCCTGATCAAGGGTTTTCTGAATTTGTTAATTTTACTATTCTGCTATTGGATTTTAACTTTGTACCACTTTGCATTCCAAACCCCACCAGCTATATGCAACTCTGCTTACTGTCCCTCATTCCTCGTCTGAAGAAGTGTGCATGCACACGAAAGCTTGCATTCCGAATAAAAGTTTGTTGGTCTTAAAGGTGATACTTGACTCCTGCTTTGTCCATGACAATAGCAGCCATGTGTAGTAACTGCTGCCTGCTGGCAATTCTGAAACCCTCCCTAACAGAAAACTGAAGCTGGCTGTAGGGAAAGACATAGGAAAGCAGAAACTACCAGCCAGCTTTCTCCCTCTGTTGTTTATCTGCGCTTAGTGCTCTGCTCAGTGGACAGATTTCCTTGCTGTTGCTCCTCCTCCCAACTCCAAGGGAGAGGGGAAAAAAAAAGAATCAGCTGCCAAGCAAAAGATAAACAACAGAGGGAGAGAAGCTGCACGCAGGTCTTCTTTGTCTGCGTGTTTGCCTACAATCTGCTCCAGCTTTCCGTCCGTCTCCAGGGGAATCTGCAGAATTCGCAATAGGCAGAGCTTGGCTACACATGGCTACCTTCCGCATAGCAAGCGTAAGGTGCGTCTGGGCTTGAAAGCTCAGCATCACTGCTCCTTCGCTTTAGAAGACTGCTAAACAATTGGAGGTGGTTCACTAACACTGGTGTTAACTGCATGTCTGTATTCTACCCATACCTCCCTGTGCGTTTACAAATGCTACAAGGCTACAGTGTACAGCTTCTGGCGATGCTAATCAGTTGCCAGCTTAATAATGTTCCTGCCCCCGAGGCTCAATCTTTTCCTCTGTATTGGGACTTTCGGAAACCAGCATGTGAACTAGAAAAACCTGCAGCCAGAATTGTCTTAAAATGATGGCTGTGGAAAACGCAACATGCAGCTGTAAACAAAAAAACTTCTAGAGGCACAGAAAAACAGCCGGGCTCCATGCCACCCTTCTTGCCTCCTTTTCATCTGGGAGGGCTCCATTTGACCTTTGCTTTCGTCCCCTGCCAAACAGGAGAATGGAAAGATCCCTCACCTAATCAAAGGATCTATCTACATATCACATTTTTATCCAGCATTTCCTCCAAGAAAGGCAGAGCAGCTTGCACGGTTTTCTCCACTTTTATTTTATCCTTAACAACTCCGTGACATAGGTCAGACTGATAATTACTGGCCTAAGGATACTGAGAGAGTTTCATGGTTGAATACCCCCAGTTCCAGTTTGACGTTCAAATCACTAGGTCACATTGAGCCGTCACCTGTGTCATACAGTTGATGCCTCAGCATCTCACCTCGCCTTAATATAAAGATCCACCCTGGACAAACTGCATTCCTGCAACACAGGGAACACTCCCCATTTTTTTCCCTACTTTCTCCCCATACTCCCTTTCTTGATTTACACTGACCCTCTACTCTTGGCTTCTCTTGATTTGAGGGCAGATTTCATGACTACAGACTCTGGGATGGGAGTGCTAACCTTGTTTTATGTGATTTTGGAGGCCCAATTTCCATTATAAGAGTATGCACACACACTCCCCAAAAAAATCTCTGATTAGACCATAAATTACCGTATCTTTTAAATACTCAGGGGTTTTTTTGTAGCAGAAACTCCTTTGCATATCAAACCACAAACCCCTGATGTAGCCAATTGTCCTGGAGCTTACAGTAGGCCCTGTAAGGAGAGCCCTGTAAGCTCTTGGAGGATTGGCTACATCAAGGGGATGTGGCCTAATATGCAAAGGAGTTCCTGCTACAAAAAAAAAGCCCTGTAGGTACTATTGTGGAGGAGTTGGAGTTTACAACTGGCTACCAGAAAGAAACACTTGGCTACCGAGCCCAGCTGCAATTTATGGACACTGGTTTCTTCAATATTGATCCTCTCCATATTTAAATCAAGAGCACTTTACCCTCTTACTGTAAGAACTCCAAACACAAGCCATATATTTCAGGTCAATCACTTAGGAAACTTTATGTCTCTCTCTCTCTCTCTCTCACTCATTTTTTTTTTAAACCAAGCTCATCATTTCAGGGCCCTCAAACGATACACCGCACTTTATGCCATCCTTCAGGAACCTTAAAATGCATCATTAAGAATTCAGGACTCTGGTAGTGAAGCTGCAGCAGGGAAAACACAACACATCATGAACCAAAGCTTTGTTTGCTAGCAGAGACCTTTTCAATACAATGTCCACTTTTTGTACTCTAACAATCCTCACTGCTTTAGCTCATTGTTATTCAGTGCTAATGCACACACACACACGCATGCGTGCATACAAACACAGTGCCAGACTGTAAATATGAAAGGATCCAACAACAAGGGAAAATAATCTGGTGACTGATGAGTTATTGTTTTTTAGCCTACTTCTCAGAAAGTGTGAGTCAGAAAAGAAGTTTGGTGAAAGTTCACAAACACAGCTATTTTATTAAACAATCCACAGCAATGGGATTATTTGGTGATAAGCCATTTACGACCAATTTGTACACAATGTGGCAGAAATACAGGCTGACATCAAAAGAATGCCCAGCAAGGACCCTGAAGTCAAACCTAGCTTATGTTGTATGGTACATGTTTTCAAACATGTATTTGTTACAGTCATGCATTATTTTTTACATGCAAAACGTCTGATTCAGCTCCTTGTCTTACTCTATTTTACTGGTCTTCCTCCTGCGATATCCAAGTAATAAAACTCAGTCAGTGCTGCTTTATCAGATATTTAAGAGCCACCAACACCAAATAAAACAGAACCATAAATACCAAATTGAGTTAAACAACTAGGATCATAGGTTTTAAGATGCTGTTCACATCTAAGCCACATCTGAGACAGGTACGTGATGTACATCTACACTATGATGTAAACTGGAATAGCAACAAAACATTCCATCCACAGCAGTAGTATCTCAAGCCTACTGGTAAGAAATTAGAAGAATTAAAAAACAATCATGGAGTCTCTATTGCGTACAAAAGGAGGGAAATAAATTCTCTTATAAGGATTGTCAGCTCCATGCTGAAAAACAGCTAGAGATCTGGGGGGTGGTCCCTGAGGGGGTGGGGTTTGGGGAGGGGAAGGAGTCCCTAAATGGACATTTTCTCCAGGTGAACTGATATCTGTCACCTGGAGATCAGCTGCAATAGTGAGAAATTTCCAGCCACCACCTGGAGGCTGGCAACCCTATCTCTTATTGATACATCAGTAATGCAAAAATGACATGAAGACGAACTAGGAATAAACTAGGCTTGACTTAGACTCCCTCAGATATTATGTGATTTCAAAATTTACACCCAGACTGTATAATAAATACAATGCCACTAAGTGGTTGCATCAGGAGGAAATGCGGTGGATTTTTAAACTGCGTTCCCTCATGCCACAGGGACTTAATAATGAGTGGGATCCTTCCCTTGTTGTTGGATCCTGTTTAAGGTCACTTTCTACGGCTACTGGGACTAAAATGAATGTGTTCTCTTCTGTTTATCTGAATATGTAAAACATGTAACTTTGCTGTTAATTTACATGGAGGTTATGTACTGTGTAGTATCTCAAGCCTGGAATCAAATACTTTTAAGGAACACTGTTAAACATTCACACCTGTGATTATTTATGTAAGATGAGCACTAGGGCAAAGTGCAAGACTTTTGAAACTGTCACTTGGATGCGTGCAAATAGTTGGAATCTTGCCATGCTCTGAAATATTATTTTTGAAAGGTATGACCCACAGGGGCCATATGATTTAATGGTTTTTATAATGTGTTTATAGCTTTTTTTGACACAGCTTGTCAAAGCTTCAAGTGAAACGAGGGAACATAAAGTACAACCTCGTCACTGTGCTGCTGTGCTGTGGTGCTGTGTTATAAGATCCATTTGGAACTGGAACACTGCTTGGTTTCCTCAAGAGACGTTGGACGGAGGACTCCTTTGGAATTGAAGGACTATTTGATGAATTTTGAAAAGGCATTGTTTTGGATATTTGTATAATATTATAGTCCTTCCTTTGCACTTACTATGGGTGTTCTATACATCAGGATATGTTTATAGTGTGTTTTGTATGAGAGTGCTTGAATATAACGGGCATTTATTATTTAACCCTTGCTTCCTTGGAGGCTGGTCATCACGGAACCCTGGGGTTTTCTCCAATCACCACCTGGAGGCTGGCAACCCTATCTTTTATTGATACACCAGTAATGCAAAAATGACGTTAAGATGAACTAGGAAGTCAGAAAGAAAAGCAGTTTTAAAATTCTGGTTATCATGATGATGGATGATAAGGCAACTTTCCCCATCCCTGGTTCATAAACAATTGACGGAATAGAACTAACTCAAGATATAACATGGGCAAAGCAATCCCACAGCGCCAGCCAGAGGCTAAAGTCATCAGCAAGATTCCACCAGTGCAGAGGAGGGCAAGAGACCATGCGGAACCGGAGATGCGTGAGAATTAGTTGGAATTCCATCTATGGAGATGCCTGTTGACTTCTCTCCCACCTTCCCACCTTCCCCCCCCCACACACACACACACAAACTTGGTCTCCACCACCATATCAGAGCATAGGATTCCACTGGTTCAGCAACCTACCATAGCACCATGCAGAGAATACTTAAGAAACAATATCTAGACAAGCAAACCTTAAGGAATGGGAGAATAATGTCAAAGAAAATAGACCAAAAAGCTGCAAGTGAAAATTTTCATGTTTAAAACAGAGTAACAAGTTCAAGAAAATTATTGAAGGCAGAAAAGCAGAGAGCAGGGCATCAGAAGTTCACATAATGAAAGTAAATGTTATTCGGCAAGCTCAGAAATGCAATACAATTGATTCCAAACCCAGATGGATAAAAATCAATATTCTTAATAAAAAGAATCTGATGTTCAAATAAAAAAAATGCTAGTTATTTATGCTAGTCTGATTCCTGGAATCAAATAAATGACCTGGCTTAGCCTTCTTTCATGTGCAGAAAGTCTTCCAACTTGCACACCTGATCCCCTAAAAAGATATAAATTCTGCAGTACAAAAAAGGCATGCAACCAGAGAGATTTTTTAAAAATTATTTTACAGCATTTACAGTTCAACTTTTCAAGAAGACTAGAGGCACAATTTAAGATTTGGAATTATGCTCCAGGGCAGTATAAATACATGAACATACACACACTATTTAGTACCCCACAAATAAATTTTCATTGTTGTAGCAATAAATTGGTATACATCATAATTCAGGAAACCTACAAAATACGAAGTGGGAAACTTAAATTAAGCCAGTTCTTTCCTAGAGATTTGAAATCACTTTGATTTAACATAATCATTTAAATTGCCTATCCACTCTGCTTCAATTAGATAAAGCCCATGAATATTCAAGAATAACTGGGGGAAGAAGAAACTGATGTAAAGTTATTTCCCTTAAAATAACCACAATAAATTCATAAATATTCACTATATAAAAATGCACATCATTTTATATCCATATCAGACACACACACAAAAACCCTATCTAAAAGATTCAGCAAGTTGCATAATATTACAAGACAGCTAAAAATTTCTAAGCCAAGAATCCAAAACCCCTATCAGGAAAAAGTAATTATAAGATTCAAGCTGACTTTAATTAAGGTTCCAGATTACTGCAATTTCACAAACAACTGACAGAAATTTTAAAATCAACTTTGCTCTACTTGATTTAGGGTCGCCAGCCTCCAGCTGGGGCCTGGAGATCTCCTGCTTTTTACAACTGATCTCCAGCTGGCAGAGATGAGCTCCCCTGGAGAAAATGGCCGCTTTGAAGGATAGACTCTATGGCACTGTACCATGCTGAGACTCCTCCCATCCCCAAACCCCATTCTCTCCCAGTTCCACCCTCAAAATCTCCAGGTATTTCCCAACACATACCTGGCAACCCTAACTTGACTCCTGTCCCAATAAGAATACTGTTTTAGTAGCTGCTTTCAAATAATCTTTATTCACTGGAAAACTTGAGCTGGATATTCCACAAATAGTGGCACCTGGAAGGTTAATTCTGCGAACGGTGCAAGTAATTTGTGAGATCTACCCCTCTACTTCCAATGATCAACACAGAATTCATTACCAAGGCAGAAAATTTTTCAGCCTGTTAGGCTTCAGACTCCTTGCAAAACCCTCCAGAGCACAATCAACAGAAAATATAAAAGGGGCTAAGGATGTAGATATAATTTAATTTAAAAAAAATTATTCACTTCATTTATGCTCCTTCTTTCTCCTCACGAGGACCCCAAGACAGCTTACATAATCCTCCTCTCCTCCATTTTATCCTCACAACAACCCTATGAGATAGGCTAGGATGAATGTGCATGAGACTGACCCAAGGTCACTCAACAAACTTCCATGGTGGTGTGGGGATTCGAACTTGGATCTCCTGGATCCTGGTGTAACCACTACACAACACTGGCTAGCCCAGTGCGTTCATGCATTTGAGCTGACTCAAATTCTGGCTTTACTCGGGAATATTCTTCTTAATGAGAAACGAAACCTGATTTATTAATAGTTCATTCTTGTGAACCGCTTTAAAACAAAACAAAATCAGACTTGGAACCCAAATGCAGAAGGCAACATTAAATAGTATATTTGCTGGGCCTAAGAGACTACTCAGTTGAGACAAGCGAGCAGAGGCAAAGTTGCCTCTTTCTGCCTTGGAAGCAGGACAATATCCATCAGTTAAAATGACCATCTGAGAAACAGTCACTGGGGAAACTCAAACATCTACCAGGAGAAAGATGTTAGCAGTGCAGTAGTAGGCATTGCACATCGCTTTAATCTGGCACACTGCTTTAGCTATTAAAAGAAGGCAAAAATGCTAATCAGATAATTAAGTTTCTAAATGCAGTTCCTTTCCACCTTCCCCACCCACTCCATTTCACCCTAAAAGGGACAGGTAGTAGTAGTAGTAGTGCCGGGCTTACCCTGTTAAAAACTGGCAGCATCATGTAAAGCTTCTCTTCCTGTTCTTTTTGAGTCATGTGCCGAGGAGGATGACACAGTTCCGTGAAAAGTCGCCGCAAGTGCATCAGTCCTAGAGCGTTATCCTGAGGGCTACATTCCTCCTGTCGAGGCCGACCCATAATCCTTTTCACCATATTCATCTTTGCCGGTTTCCGGAAGACTCCTTTTATTCTGCCCAGGTAGAACCAAAAGAAAGATGAAACAACACACACCACTCCAGGTACCATAATTACTATAGATACTTTTAAATGTGAACATAACATTTTAGGGAGAAGGGGGGGGGGGGAAATCAGGATCTGTACTTTAAGCAATGGATACGTCAGAACTAATCTCTCCCTTACGGCACTGCAGGCTGAAGGGACAGCCAGACTTTCAAGCCTGAGGGCCATGGTGAGCTACAGCAAGCATTTGGTGGACTGGGCCAAGGTGAGCCTCATTTTACAAAGCTCTACAGATGATGCAGAGTAGGAGATACTGAAGGTCCCAGGCTGGCAGCTCCACTCCCACCATTCCAACTTCTTCAGGGACCAGATGAAAGGGGTCCGTGAACTGGCAGCAGCCCATAGCCTGTAATTTGAACACCCATGCTGCAAAGTATAGCACCATGATCTATTTTCCTCATTTGAGAAAAGTCCCAGAATGAAAAGTACTGTATCAAAGATTCTGCCAGCCAATTTACACCATCAAGATTCTGAATTACCAAACTCAAAAGTCTCCAAGTGAAATGTGGGCGCAGCCCTGTGTCTGCTCTATCATGGAGTATGCAAATAAACAAACGTCTATTGAAACCAAGACAAACTATTGGCACACCCTGATTAGCATTTATTTAGTATTTATCCTTGTCCAATAACTCTTCAAGGTCCAAACCAAAGATTCTTGACGGTTGTGTTTAAAAACCCAACAAAAAAATTCTTGTTTCACTTTTGAATAGTCCCTCTTCCTCATGTTTTTGGGGAATCAGAATGAAATTATTGGGGGGGGGGGGGAATAGCCTAACACATTATAAACACCTCTGAGGGTCAGCTAATCAACTCTCAAAACCACAGACACAGAAAGATACCTCTTTCATCAGCAAATGGAAAACAGAGAACCACTAGGAACTACTATTGTATTTATGAAGAAGTGGTAATAGCGTGAGTCAGCATGGCGTTGTAGTTAGGTTCTCAGACTAGGCTCTAGAAGACCCTACCATCCCAGAGCTCCATAGATGCTTGCTGGGTAACTTTGGACCAGTTACTCACTCACAGATTTACCCAGCTCACAGAGTTGCTGTGAGGATAAAACAGAGAAGCTGAGAATGCTGTAAGCAACTTCGGGTCCCCATTGTGGAGAAAAGTGAGGTTTAAATTAAGTAAATAAAATATTCGGGGGAGGGGATATAAAAGCAAGCCACAGAAGATTTCTTGAATGTGCAATATCTAGCTAAATACAGAGTTCCAGGTTTGTTTGTTTTTTAAAAAGGATGAGCGTAAGCCTGTCATATGGAAGTTACACAGCTTATTCAATCAAGATAAACGATCTGAGAAAAGAAATGAGTATGCATGCCCACACACACACACACCAAACTTACTGATTAAAAAGCAAGACTGAACAAACACTGGTTTTCTTTACATCTACATAGTCATTTGAAACTTACTTGAAATACTAAGTTTTCACAGATGATTGATTACAGCATCTGATAGCAAAATTCTCTGCCCTAGTTTGCCTTATTCTGAGGGGAAAAGGCTATGCATTTGCCCATGTGTTTTTAGTGAATATACAATTCTGCATATACAATATACAATTCTGTATAATATACAAGTCAGCACTAAAATCCTTTGAATACAAAACTCTGTACCATGAAAGGCTCTTATTCTGAACCATATATACTTATAATTTACTTTGCTTCTGACAGTCATGGAAAAGGAGCTGTCCTGAGCATGGAACTCCCCTCCTCTGGCAACTGGAAGTCCTATTCAGCTCCTCTCTGGCTTCTTGTATGATTTCAAGCCTGAGTTCACATGAGTGCAAGAAAGCCATTTTTCATTTTAAGTTGGGTGAGGGGAACCAGGATTTCTAACCAAGCTGAATTTTGCAAAAGGTATCACACTCCATGCAACATGCAACAAATGTAGCCTTCATTATCACATTCACAAACATGTGGTCTGATTTCTCACATGCTAAGGGGAAGGAGGACAGAAATAAAACATTTCCAAGATACATGAAGAACATGTCACCTTACAATGGCTAATTACAACAGGATGTCATCATGAAACTCAACTGAAGAACGATTATATACAATTCATCATATGGTAAGGGGAGAAATAAAAGATTTCTGTGAAATCACCAGACTATGTATATGTAGAAATCATTGTGAACCTCTCCAGAAAAGAGAAGTTCAGGCATCTCATTTTGCTTAGCATGCTCAGAATCTATGTTACAATTAGGGTCACCAGGTTCAGATTGGGAAATTCCTGGAAGTCTGGGGAAGAACAGGCTTTGGGGGGAGGGAGAGACCTCAAAGAGGTATAATCCCATAGCATTCACCCTCCAAAACAGCCATTTTCTCCACAGGAACTGAGCTCCGTAGCTTGGAGATAAGCTGACGTTCAGGAAGATCCCCAGGCCTCACTTGGAGATCTGGCAATGAAAGCGAGAATCACAGAGAGAGCAGGATTTAAGGAAGGCACTGCCCCCATGAAAATCATCCTGTAACTCAACTCAACACTTCAAACACACTCAGAATGCTCAGAACACAACTTACTAATATTCATTCCTGTACAAACAGTAGAATAATTAATTAACAATCCATGAAATAACCATAAGGTGGAAACACTAAGGACTTTACCTGACACTTTACCTGTTCCACCTTATGGTTGTTTCGTGGAATGTTAATTATTCTACTGTTTGTACAGGAATGAATATTAGTAAGTTGTGTTCTGAGCATTCTGAGTGTGTTTGAAGTTTTGAGTTACACGATGATTTTCACGGGGGCAGTGCCTTCCGTACCTCCCCATCTAGAGATTGGCAACCCTACGAGTACATGAATATTTTGCTTTTTGACATCTCCAGGGCTGGCTGGCTCAGGCTGGCTCCGTGGCTGGCTGGCTCAGGCTGAGTGGGCTGAAGCTGAATCCGGCGAAGACTGAGGTCCTTTGCGTGGGCCGTGGCGGACCGGGAGGGGAGATCACCCTACCGGCTTTTGAAGGTGCGTCACTGATACCAGTGCGCAGGGTGAAGAGCCTGGGGGTGCTACTGGAATCCTCCTTATCAATGGAGGCCCAGATAGCTGCCACTGCTAGATCCGCCTTCTTCCATCTCAGGAGGGCGAGACAGTTGGCTCCCTTCTTGGAACGCAGCGACCTAGCAACTGTGATCCACGCAACGGTCACCTCGAGACTAGACTACTGCAATGCCCTCTACATGAGGCTGCCCTTATGCTGAACACGGAAGCTTCAGGTAGTGCAGAACGCGCGGCCAGGCTGTTGGTGGGACTACCCCGGTGGGAACACGTGCAGCCTGGGCTGCGGGACCTGCACTGGCTGCCGGTTGTGTACCGTGTTCACTATAAGGTGCTGATTATTACCTTTAAAGCCCTATATGGCCGAGGACCTGCCTACCTTAGGGACCGCCTCTCCCCATATGTTCCCCAGAGAGCACTGAGATCTAGCTCTCAAAATCTTTTAACAATCCCTGGGCCAAGAGAGGCTAGACTGAAGACAACCAGGGAGCAAGCCTTTTCAGCAATGGCCCCTCGATGGTGGAATCAACTTCCAGAGACGGTGCGAGCCCTGCGGGACTTGAATCAGTTTCGCAGGGCTTGCAAAACCATTCTCTTTCAGCTTGCTTTTAAGACAGAACCCGGCTAAACTGACCTGTAGCCACCTAGCCATCTTATGTAGGATTGTGAATTATAGCACCTTAACCTAATTTTAATCCATTATAACTGTTTTATCTATTTTAACTAACCTATGTAATTGAATTGTATTTAAATTTGTTTTGCCCAGATTGTATTTTTAAATCATGGTATTCCATGTCTGTGAGCCGCCCTGAGCCCACCTTTGGCGGGGGAGGGCGGGATATAAAAATAAATTTACTTTACTTTACTTACTTTACTTTTTTTTTGTAGCAGAAACTCCTTTGTATATTAAGCTGTACCCAATTCTTCAAGAGCTTACAGGGCCCTTCTTACAGGGCCTACTGTAAGCTCCAGGAGGATTGGCTACATCAGGGGTGTGTGACCTAATATGCAAAGAAATTCCTACTACAAAAAAAGCCCTGGACATCTCCCTATCTGGAACTCATTGTATATATGGGTTTCAAATGTCCTCAAACAAAACACCATCCCCTGGAACACCTATGTGAAACCTTATCCCAAAATAGATCAGAAGAAAGGTTGCCAATACTATAGGAAAGGTCAAACAGTTTTGCCTGACAGTTAATTCAGATATAGTCACTCTAGGTGATACTAAAATAAAGACAGATATATAAAAAGAAACTAAATAAAAGCATAACAGGTAAATGAATATGAAACATTACCATATGATAATTTCAGGGTAAATAATACCAAAGCTTTCAAAACATTTATTAAAAACAAAAACAGTTAGGCAGCAGCTAAGCGATACTCACTGCATTTAGTGTAACAATAGCTATTATAGGACTATACAATGGGTTTGGTTGCTTCCAAAGGGTGTTATTTAAGTAAGCAACCGGGTAATTATCTAAACATTCATCAGGAGATATTTTTTTCCAGCTATTTAAACTGGCATAAAAAAAAAAAAGTCATAGTCATTTCAAACAAGTTATAAATAAATAGAACCAACATAATACATTTCCCTTGGTAAGAAGGGACAGGAGAAAATACTTGTTCCCACCAACGTTCCAGGAATTGCAAAACTGCTTTCTGAACAAAAATTCAAACCCCAGACTACTCAGAATTAGGCACCACCTCGGGCTCTAGATATAAAAGATGATCTTCAAAGAAGGGTATTGATGTTTTCAGGAAGAGAATTAAAGCCTCCATCTTTCCCCTTGTTTAGGCTAGATAGAAGAATTGCAATCTCAAATGATAAGTAACTCCCACAGCTAAATTCAGCAGAAACATAAACTTGCGAACAGATGGCTAGAAACTAACTCAAAACTTTGTTGTAGGTGTGGCTGAAGAAAAAAGGGTTTTTTATGACAGAGTTCCATTAACTGCCATATCATTATTTATTTATTTATTGTAAGACAGTATCATCATAATAATGGTATGAAACACAAGCCATGAAATCTATTTGGGTAAGGCTAAAAGATACTTCACAGTATTCTCACACATCTTTCACAATAGCAGATGCTCATCAGCCCATTACAGTATTTCTCACTGCTAGTTACTATTTTGGTGATTTTAAGTTAAACACCAAATAAATGCAAACCAAACCAAATCAAAATCAAACCAAAAAACCCTGCTCTGTGGGATGTCAAGCTGGCCAGTTTTTAAGGGGAAATTTGCAAAACTGGGCTACCATTTTTTCTTCAGTACCATGAACAGACTTAATAGAATCCAAAAGACCATGGCCTTCATTCTCTTCCTGAAAATGCCAATGAATTTATTTTAAAGTCTTATTTCCTATAGTTAGAGGTACAAGGTAAAGCAGAATAACAGGACAGTTTCTAGAATCACAGAATCACAGAGTTGGAAGGGACCTCCAGGGTCATGTAGTCCAATTCCCTCCACAATGCAGGAAATGCACAAATACCTCCCCGCCCACATACCCCCAGTGACACCTGCTCCATGCACAGACGATGACAAAAAAAAAAGCCCCTCCAAGATCTCTGGCCAAACTGGCCTGGAGAAAAATTGCTGCCTGACTCCAGTATGGTGACTGGCATTTCCCTGGATATGAAAGAAAGGGCAATGAGAACTAAGCACTGATGAAACCCTTCCTGCCCCCCTGATTAGCCTAAGTTCATAGCATTGTTGTCAGATGGCCATCTAGCCTCTGTTTAAAAACCTTGAAAGAAGGAGAGACCACCACCTCCTAAGGAAGTCTGTTCCACTGAGGAACTGCTCTGTCAGGAAGTTCTTCCTAATGTTTAGACAGAAACTCTTTTGATTTAATTTCAACCTACTGGATCTGGTCCAACTTTCTGGGGCCGCAGAAAACTACTCCGCATCATCTTCTATATGACAGCCCTTCAAGTACCAGAAGATGGTGATCATATCACCTCTCAGTCATCTCCTCTCCTGGTTAAACATATCCAGCTCCTTTAGCCCTTCCTCACTATCTCCGTTGCTCTTGCTCTTCCAGCTTGTCTATATCCTTCTTATATTGCGGGGCCCAAAACGGAATACAATACTCTAGGTGAGGTCTAATCAGAGCAGAGTAAAATGATACCATCACTTTGTGTGATCTGGACACTGCTTCTGTCAATACAGCCCAAAATTGCATTTGCCTTTTTAGCTACTGTATCACACTGCTGATTCATATTCAGTGTATGGTCCACTACAACCCCTAGATCCTTTTCACAGATACTACGGCCAAGACAAGTCTCCTACCATCCTATAATTATGCATTGGATTTTTTTTCCTGCCTAAACGCAGAACTTTACATTTATTTGTTTTAGCCCAGTTTTCTAGCCTGTCAAGATTATCCTGTATCCTGACTATCTCTTCTACTGTTTTCTAGATATGCTTGTTTTTTAAAGAATTGAGACCAGTTTCCTGGACCCAGCTGGGGTTCCCAGCAGCCACAGAGGTGCTGTGGGAAATGTCTTTTAATAAATAAAGGAGAGCCCATTTAGGCTCAGAATTCCGCCGTGGGGGAGGAAGGGCTCCTGCCCCCCACTGAGACGTCTTCCTGCACAATAGTGCTAGGCAGAGAATTATTTCCCCATTTTTACTGCCTCATATGCACAGAATAACTCCAAGGCAACTACACGTGTTCACTAAGTGCCATGCAACAATTCTGGAGGGAAAGCATATATCGTTCCCAGTCAAGTGTTACAAGTATACCATCGCATCTCAAAAAATGAATATAGACTTTTGTGCTACTGATCCAGATTATATGATATGCAACACAACTGTGGCCAAGCAGCATTCCATACTCTCAACAAAAATGGTAGCAGAGAGAGTTATAAAACTGGAAGGGGCCCATAAGCGACCCAAACACATTGGAACACATTATCCAGACCACACCCTACACATTGGAACACATTATCCAGACTACAGTGGAACACATTATCCAGACTACAGTGCATAAAGAATAAATACAGCTTAATCAACCAAGTCATGTTACAACAGATGTAACTCAGGGGTAGGGGGTGGGGGTGCAGATTAAGCCTGCAGTTTATGAAAAGAGAAAATGAAAGACCAGGAGCCCCTGCCTTGGAAAGGAAGTTTTCCAAAGTGAAAACAAGACTTGAATATCAAATTCTCTTTTGATATATAAAAATGTTTTTCCTGGCACTTCTACCACCTTGGAAAGGACCTATACAATCAGAGCTTGTAGTGAGATGACTACAGCAGCCGGTGTCTGTCCTGTGTTCCCCAGCTATTTCTCTCACAAAGCAGTTATGTTACTTACAAATAAAGTTCATGCAACACATTCACACCAAATGTAATATCAACTGAACCGTAAGAAGCAGGTTTTTTTAGAACGTATGAGCTCTACAGCTTTTATTAATGAGTTTTAAAGTAGCCATGTCGTGCTGCTTTCTTTTCCATTATTCTAAAGATGGGACTATTACAAGTAGATTCTTACATGCAAAGTAATTCACATATCACTTGCACAGGTGTACTTCTGAAGACTAAAAATGAATCTATGCACTGGAAAACTCTTTAATAATAACCATTCTGCCACATCTAAAACATTTAGCTACTTCACACTGCTAAGAGGAATGAGAGACAAGGTGAACTAGAAATTTCGTTTCTCAAGTTTTATTTTTAGTCGTTTATTTAGCATATGGTTTATTTAAAAGTAGAGTGCTTGGGGGAAAAGTGTTAAGCTTTCCCGTGACCCATTTTTATCTCCTATGCAAAAACACAAGGAGAAAACAAAACTTGGCAATGTGTTAATGCCATTTCTATAGCAATGGAACAAAACAATATCCACGTTCAGTGCAGGTTCAAATGAAGGGGAGCATCTGTGACAGAGATGTTGTAATGCATACTTTTTTATCAGCAAAAAATACAGAACTGACTGCATACACCATGCATACACCATGCCTTCCAAAATACATCACCTAACATTAAACTAGTCTACCTGCCCGGCTAATTAACGCTATGCTTCTTCCGTTATGTCCAATAAAAAGTCAGAATATCTTACACAGTGATTTCGACAAGAACAAATTTTCCACAGTGAACACAATGCAAATTAATTATCATACCTAGTATTTCTCAGTCTCTCTGCAGGCATCTTAAAGTTGTAAGTCTTCTTTCTTTAAAGAAATGAGAGCAGCAGCCTTCTCTTTTCTCGCGGTTATCAGCCACTTCCAACCAACCTTAAACAAA
The DNA here is from genome assembly GCF_032191835.1 of Heteronotia binoei. Taxonomy (NCBI): domain Eukaryota; kingdom Metazoa; phylum Chordata; class Lepidosauria; order Squamata; family Gekkonidae; genus Heteronotia; species Heteronotia binoei. The sequence continues at coordinate 103,116,799 of NC_083231.1, read as the reverse complement.
CATCGCTCAGGCAAAACTGAGAGCTTTGCACTGGGATCACCCGGAGCTTGCTGTACCAGTGCACAAGCTGGCCTGACGACAGAGGCACAAAGCCGCAGATCTGTCCATCACTGTTGCCAGATTCATTTGTAATACAACTAGAGGGGGAAAGGGAGGAACCCGTTCCGCTTCACACAAAGCTCTCCCCCACCCCTCCTGTGTGTCAACTATCACATGCTGATTCAGTAGTTTCCAGAGGGCAGGCCTGTTGGTCTGCAGTAGAAGACCTAGATTTGAGTCTGGTAGCTCTTTAGACTGCCAAGGATTTGTGGGATATAAGATTTCAAGAGTCAAAACTTCCTTCCTCAGATATCTGACGAAGGGAGCTTTGACTCTCAAAAGCTTGTGTGTGTGTGTTAAAGTGGCCCAGTTTTAGCTCAGTTTTCTAGCCTATCAAGATTATCCTGTCTCTCTCTTCTGCTGTCTTCTGGACATGCTTGTGTTTAAACAATTGGGACCAGTTTCCTGGACCCTGCTGGGGTTCCTCCAGCAGCCACAGAGGTGCTGTGGGAAATGGTTTTTAATAAATAAAGGGGAGCCACTGTAAGACAGGGCTCGTCACTGGCTGCTCACGCTAAAATGAAAGGATTTTCCAATGGTAGATCAAGAGGACTAAGGACCTGGGCTTTCCTTAGTCAATGTGTAGTTTCATTTGAGCTTTCCTTCTTCCCATGAAGTATTAGGGGAGAGAGATAATCGGTTTGGCTCTGCCAGGGTTAGGGATCCCTGATGTATGAAGCTAGCGTTCATGGATCTCACCCACAGACAAAAATTAGCAAATTTCTGCTTCACAAGTAACAAAACTGACATTACTGTAAGCTCCATTTGCTTTGCGCACTGGAAGCAACTGAACAAAGAAAGCATTATGCGTGCACTTACCCAGGCCCACATACATTGCAATCCAACTCTACAAGACAAGGCTAAGGGCAGGACAGGGAGAATTCTCATGCAAGAAGACAGAAACCAAGAATCCAGCAGCCCACTTCCCATCCTTAACCATTTGTAAGGTTCAGCAAGTATCGCACCTGCACTGGAGCAACATGCAACATTCTATACCAACAGAAAATCAAGATTCATCTGTCTATATATACTGGAACAGTCTATATTACAGTCATACATGTCATTATTAAATACTACAGATTTATTAAATGCTATAAATACTTATAGAAATATTGGAATCACTGACCTTTATATCATTCCTTGAAATGCAGGTGTTGAATTCATGAGAATGGGGCCCATTCCCCTTCTAGGATTTTCTTCACGCAAACCTGTCCTCTAGTTAATTACTACAAGAAAAGGAAGGAAGGGCAGAATTAGTAATCACAGTAACTAGGATAAATCAGAAAGGAAACAAGACTTCAGAAATGGGGGGGGGGGGGCGTTGTTTTTGTTTTTGCTGTCAAGTCACATCTGACTGACAATGACGCTGTAGGGTTTTCAAGGCAAGAGAGGTCCAGAGGTGGTTTGTCACAGCCCGCCTCTGCATAGTGACCCTGGTATTCCTTGGTAGCCTCCCAATCCAAATTCTGACCAGGGCTGACCCTACTTGGCTTTTGAGATCTGAGGGGAGGGGTTGTGGCTCAGGGGTAGAGCATCCTCTTGGAATGCAGAAGGTCTCCAACTCAATCCCCAGAACTCTATCCCCGTTTAAAAGATCAAGCAGTAGGTGATGTGAAAGACTTCTGCCTGAAACCCGTTGCCCATCTGTGTAGACAATACTGACTTCAATGGACAAAGGGGAAGAAGAAGAAGAAGAAAGAAGAAGGAAGATTTATACCTCGCCCTTCTCTCTGAATCAAGAGTCTCAGAGCGGCTTACAATCTCCTTTATCTTCAAGGACAACTGCTGCGAGAGCTATGGCTGACCCAAGGCCATTCCAGCAGCTGCAAGTGAAGGAGTGGGGAATCAAACCCAGTTCTCCCAGATAAGAGTCCACGCACTTAACCACTACACCAAACTGGCTCTCTTCAGAACAGTGGTTCCCAACCTTTTTTGGCACCAGGGACCGGTTTCATGGAAGACAATTTTTCCAAGGATGGGGGAGGGAGTGGCACTGGGATTTTTGGACTGGGAACTGGGGGGTTGCACTGGGATTTCTGCCATGTCCCTGCCCCCATCCCTGCCCCCCACGGGGGTCTTTAAATGGGGGGAGACTGGAGCTGCTTCTGCTGCCTCCCCATAAGGCAGCAGAAGCAGCCAATCTGCCTTCCCCTCCTGTTTAAAGACCGCCACCATTCAGCTAACAGTAATATTGTCCACTGTTGTCTAGGTACATGCTATGCAAGTAGCATAAACTACAATAGCCTCAGAGCAAACCTGCTCTGCCAATGGCGACACACCATCCCGCCACTCTCAGCCTCCCAAATCTGTGACATGGGAAGCTGAAAGCACCATGCCTGTGCAGCCCAGCTGCTAACAGGTCACAGACCAGTACCAGTCCACGAAAGCTTCATCTTGCAGAAAGATCAGGCTAGCCTGGGCTCCAAGACAATAGGCTTTATGTTTTTAACTTCTATTCCCTGACTAGCAGAATTTTGATCCTATGAATCACAGTCTCTCTCCACACATATCCATAAAATGGGAATCGGGATGGGATTAAAACAAAAACGAGCAAGCTCTTATAAAACACACTCTCTTCCCCATTCCCAACCCATAGAAGAAATGTGGAAAGCAGAATATAGACAGTAGAGCCCCCCAAAATTATAATGGGGCATGAAAAGGAGAGAACACTGAGAGCAGACACTCACTCTGAAAACAGAGAGACTTTATCGAGCCAGATGCATCAGTAAAAAAACTCCAAGAAATTTGCCTTCCTCCAACTCCATCAAACTTGAAGGCTGGTTTGGTTCAAGTAACGTGCCTCATGAGTTCAATTTTTGCACTTTGTGTCAATTCAATCTGCCTGCTTTGCCATATTTTTCATTCCCATCCCTGACATTCAGCCATTAACGTTTCAAGATTTCAAGCTGTACCGGCTTTCTCCTTCACACACACACAAACACACACGTCAAAAGCAAAACCAGGCTAAAAACAGGAAATCCACTACTGTTACGAGCGACTGAGCAAAGTCAGAAAAATCTTTTAGAAGAATCCCAAAAGCATTGAGTAGTGTGGTTTTTTTTCAAAAAAAAAAATTCTGTCTGCTTCCACATGTCCCCCCACCCCCAGATGGGCAACAGCATCATCTCACATTTAAAGGGAAAGCATCTGCATGACATTGTACTCCTTGTGGGTATGACTCATGGGGCTCTTCTGTTAATCCAGCTCCAGCTCACGGAAGGAACCATGGGATAGCTGCGGGCAGGCGGGTCAAGTGGGTGCTCTGCCTGCAACCAATACAGGGAGCAAGCAAAGCTAAACTGTGCCTTCCCCTTCCTTGTTAATCCTTCGGTGCAGTTTTCCTTTTCTCTTTTGAGTTACAGGGTAGTTTTAGACCAAGGGGGCACATTGTGATGGAGGCAAAGGGGGGAGAGAGCAGAAGGCAGAAACAGAAGCTGTGTATTTTTGCAGCCCAGTGTAGAAACCTGCCCTGATCTAGATAGTCCAAGCTAATCACTTTTTAACACAGGGGTGGCCAAACTGTGGCTCAGGAGCCTCATGGGACTCTTTCACTCACATTGTGTGGCTCTCAAAGCCCCCATTACCCTGTTGGCTGGCTTGGAGAAGGCATTTGTCTCTTTTCAATCCCTTCTCCAAGCCAAGTCAGCCAGTAAAGTTGCTTTCTTTCCACCCATCTATTTTCCTTCCTTTCTTCCTCCCTTCCTTCCCTGATGCTCTCTCTCTATATATATGTGTAATAATATATAATTGCATAATGAATCAGATGGGGGTGTGGTTGGCGTCTCAGGAGCTGGTGGGCGAGAGCGAATACAGCAGCGTTAATGTTTTACGATCTTCTTTAGCATGATGCTTCAAAGAGCCGCAGTAGATCTAGATGATGACGATGGTGTCTACATCCGCTATCGCACTGATGGCAGCCTGTTCAACCTGAGGCGACTAAAGGCTCACTCCAAGACAATGGAAAAACTCATCCGAGAGCTACTGTTTGCTGATGATGATGCACTCGTCTCCCACTCGGTATCAGCTCTGCAGCATATGACGTCCTGCTTTGCAGAGGCTGCCAAGCGATTCGGCCTAGAAGTTAGTCTGATGAAGACAGAAGTTCTCCACCAGCCTGCACCCCAGGAAGATTATCACCCTCCCTGCATCACTGTGGGTGAATCAGTTCTGAAGACAGTCCAGCAGTTCAGCTACCTGGGGTGCATCATCTCCTCAGATGCCAAGATCGACAAGGAGATTGACAACAGGCTGGCAAAGGCAAACCATGCATTTGGCCGACTGCACAAAAGAGTGTGGAGCAACAAGCATCTGAAAAAAGGCACAAAGATCAATGTTTACAAAGCGGTTGTGATGACAACCCTCATCTACGGCTCCGAATTGTGGGTTTTATACCGTCATCACCTGCGACTCCTTGAGCGCTTTCATCAGCACTGCCTTCGCACCATCCTCAACATCCACTGGAGTGACTTTGTGACCAACACTGAAGTCCTCAAGAGGGCGGAGGTTACAAGCATCGAAGCATTGCTGTTGAAGACGCAGCTGCGCTGGGCAGGGCATATTTCTAGGATGGAAAACTACCGCCTTCCCAAGATTGCTCTGTATGGCAAACTTTCCACCGGCCATCGAAATAGAGGGGCACCAAAGAAGAGGTACAAGGACTCCTTGAAGAAATCCCTTGGCACCTGTCGCATCAACCATCACCAGTGGTCTGACCTAGCCTCAGATCGCAAAGCATGGAGGCACACCATCCACCAGGCTGTCTCTTCCTTTGAGAACGCACGCATAGCTGGTCTTGAGGACAAAAGGAGATTGAGGAAGAATCGCACTGCTACAGCACCAACCCCAAATCAGACTTTTCCCTGCAGCCACTGTGGCCGGATCTGCCTGTCCCGCATTGGTCTTGTCAGCCACCAGCGAGCCTGCAGCAGACGTGGACTACTGCACCCTTCTTAAATCTTCGTTCACGAAGTCAAGCCGAGAGAGAGAGAGAGGAGGAATGTTTGTGGTTCTCAAACATCTGAGATTTATTCAGTGTGGCTCTTATGCTAAGCAAGTTTGGCCACCCCTGTTTTATCAGATGATGAAAGCCAAGGAGGGTGGGCCCTGGTTAGTATTTGCATGGGAAAATGGTAGGCCCTAGTTGGTTATTTACATGGGAGACTACCAAGGAGTACCATGGCCACTACACAGACGCAGGCAATGACAAACCATGTCTGAATGTCTCTTGCCTCAAAACCCCAAAGGGGTCACCCTAAATCAGCTGCAACTTGGCAGCAAAAGAAAATCCAGAAGCAGTCCTTAAGATACCTCACAATAATGATAATTCTGCAACTGCCTCACACATAATGTTTTCTGACATGGAGATTAACCTGTATTAAAATACCTTTGCACAAGATCAATTTAAGCAAGATAGTTAAAAAGCAAATAAAGCAGACTTAATATACAAAAATATTTATATAAAAATATAAATTGCTATAAACCAGCAAAGAGTTAACCATGCAGACAACCAAACAGTTTGCCTTAAAAACGCTTTTAGCAATCAGGGTAAATTTATCTAAATCAAGGCTTTAAAATCAGCAATTTTTGTCACCAATTTAAATAATTGATTTACATTTTTAAAAATCCATTTATTATTTAGATATTTCCTAAATAGAGATGCACTCTAATAGTTTGCTATAACCATAAAACATATTGATTTAAAATTGAATGACGCTTTTACACAACCTCATAGGGTACACCATAGTACCTTAAATACTTCGCTACCTATGTCTATTATTCTACGACACATCTCTCATTTCGAGGGTAACACTGTTCATGACCTCAAATTTTGTTGTTGTTCAGTCGCACAGTCAAGTTCGACTCTTTGCAACCCCATGGACAAAGTCACACCAGGCCACATGTCTTCCACCATCCTCCGAAGTCTGCCCAAATTCGTGTTTGTTTCATCAGTAACACTGTCCAGACATCTCATCTTTTGCCGTCCCCTTCTTCTTTTGCCTTCTGTCTTTCCTAGCATCAGGATCTTCTCCAGGGAGTGCTTCCTTCTCATTTGGTGGCCAAAGTATTTGAGCTTCATCTTCAGCATCTGACCTTCCTGTGAGCACTCTGGGTTGATTTCCCTTAGGACTGACTGATTTGATCTCCTTGCAGTCCAAGGGACTCTCAAGATTCTTCTCCAGCACCACAGTTCAAAAGCATCTATTCTTCTGCACTTGGCCTTCCTTATGGTCCAGCTCTCACAGCCATACATTACTACTGGGAATACCATCACTTTGACTATGCGGACTTTTTTCTGATACTCCCGTGCTTTCTCCATAATCCAGCGAATGTTGGCAATTTGATCTCTAGTTCCTCTACCTCTCCGAAACCCAGCTTGAACTTCTGGTAGTTCCCGATCGACATACTGCTGAAGCCTAGCTTGTAGGATCTTTAACATGACCTTGCTGGCATGTGAAATGAGTGCAATGTAAATAGGACCTCATATAGGATGGCCTTAAATAGGATTCTATCTAAAGCCATGACAGGTTTTGTTAACAGTCACTGGCTGGAATCAAAATCTGAAGGTACTTCCTTCTTCCCAATACTCCCTTTCTGCTTTTTCCCTTCTGAAACTTTTTTATAACTTTCCTGCCATATAGAAACTAAATAAATTCATCCACAAGCAGGAGCCAGTAGTAGTTGCTAGCTGGATAGTTTTACTCTAAAATGGAAGATGATGTCCATATTCTTTGAGCAGAATCATAAATATTTGCAATCAGAGTACTGAGTCAATTGCAGAGATCAAGTTGTTCCAAGATATAAAACTGGAATAAGATGTCACCCAGAGAGATCAGTGAATGGCACCTAGGGTGACTTGACCAGAGCTTTTTCTGTAGCAGGAACTCTTTTGCATATTAGGCCACACCCCCTGATGTAGCCAATCCTCTTGGAGCTTCCAATAGACCCTGTACTAAGAACCCTGTAAGCTCTTGAGGACTGGCTACATCCTGGGTGTGTGGCCTAATATGCAAAGGAGTTCCTGCTACAAAAAAGGCCCTGGACTTGACTATCACTGGCCTGCACTATCAAGCCATAATGTAAATGCATGAATTATGCTCAGATTGATCAAAAGGTTTTCCATGCTGTTATTTCTTTACAAAGAAAGATAGCCTTTCATGAATTCACAACAGTCATAAATTCAGACAATTGTAAGATATAGCTCATTGTAAAAAGAAAATTATAGCTGAAACTTTAAAGCTATTTTTATGCATCTCAGCCGTAATAGCAAAGCAGTTCCATGAAAAAAGCCCACAGGAAAAAAGCTCACAGAAAAAACCCACAGTCATAAATACTCACAGGAAAAATGCTCACATGGAAAAAAGCCCACAAAGAAAAAAGCCCATATGGAAAAATATCATTTAAAGCACCATAGATATTTATAATTGTGGATAACCATTCATCTCCATTTATGCGAATGAACAGGTATTACCTATATTTTATGTTGTTATTTTAAGATTAAAATATGTCATAGTCACATGTAACAATTTGTGTTGTGCAAGTGGAGGAGTGGGGAATCAAAGCCAGATCTCCCAGATAAGAGTCCTCACACTTAACCACTATGCCAAACTGGCCCTCTTGATCCTAATCTGGCACCCTAACCACTATCCCACACAGGTTCTAACAGGTCAGGAAAGTGCTTTCTCACAGAGGGGATATTTTTCACTCTCCCTGTCTGTGCTGCCAGCACCTTCCCACCTCCACACAAGTAAACCTTTGCATCCACTGCAAATAGCAGAGGAATATTCTGCCACCCCTAGCAGAACCCTTTGCTACCTCCCCACTGACTCTATTTGCATGTGCTTTGCACATGCAGTGCAATGATGTCACCTGGAAGTGATGTCATCGCAATGGCATGCTTTCACGTGTTCTTTCTCAGCTCAGATCGCTCAGAGCCAAGAGAGAAAGATCAGCCTGCCCCCTGACCAGCCCTTCCTGGCTTTGGAGGGAGCTGGGCAGAAGCTGCCTCATTCTTTCTCGGCTCCAAGTGATTGGAGCCGAGAAAGAACAACACAGAGCATCAGGGTCAGGGGGCACCCATCCCCCACAGTGAAGTGGCATCCTAGGCTGCTGCCTACCTCGCCTACTCCCACACGCCGGCCCTGGGAATATTGCAGAGCTCAACTGTGCCGAGATGGTCAAATCACCCTTGGCAGTGCAACTCCCACTGTCATCCTGAAGTGACTGGCCGATTTTGAGACCTGATGAGTTATGTCTGCCATGAGCAACCACAGCTTCCAATGCATGAAGATGGGGAGGAGTTCTGAGCGTTGCACGGAATGGAATGTTTGCAGGGCTTCTTTTCTAGACAAACCCAGCAGGAACTCATTTGCATTAGGCCACACCCCCTGGTACCAAGCCAGCCAGAACAGCGTTCTTGTGCGTTCCTGCTCAATAAAAACCCTTGATGTTCGGATTCCCTTTGTTTTCATCACTGCCGCTCCCACCATCATCCTGAAGCCAGGGACCAATTTTGAGACACGGAGCTCTATTTTCCGAGGAGCTATGCTGGCCATGGACAAAGTCTTTTATTATTGTCGATAATGGCTCTCAAGTTCTCCTCATGCTGTGCATGGACAGCACTCCAATCCCTAAAACTGCCAATAAAAAATAAGTACCACCATTAACCTCTCTGACAATTTAACAGGCCATAGGAGGTACAAGTTTCTTTGTCTGGCAATGCCATTTCTAATCTCACAGTGTATTACCACATTTATTATGCATCCTTCAGGCATGCGCATATATATATTTGTATGTATGTATACACACCCACACATGCAGCGTATAATACAGACAGCATAATTTACACATTCTGAATAGCATACCCTTATTCCAAGCTTCTTATCGTTTAGCTCTCTACCATAACAGGCAGACACCTACAAGCAATATTGAGAGGCTGACTACTCAGTTTTCAATGAATTTTAAAAACTAGCAGAATATAAAGTGATAAGAACAGAACCACAGTGAGCAGGAAACTGAAAATGGAAAAGTTTCGAGGGCTAAAATTAATTGCAATCTTCTGATTATACTGGTTACTACTACCCATGTTACAAAATGTAACACCTGTAGGGCTTTCACGATACGATGACCTTAAATTGACAACTGTACCTTGCACAGACCCATCTCATCTTTTAAGAAAGCTCATTCCAGCACATAAGGGTAACTTAGGAACCCATACAAAGAGATTAGAGTGTATATTATGCTTTAAAACTTCGTCAAAACTGTTGCAATCTAGTGGAATCTGCTCCAGAGAATTTTTAAAATATCTAGTAAATATTGGCATGTGTATGCATGCACTCTATATTTCACTGCCAAAAATCAATGGTGTAGGATTTGCAAAAAAAGAAATTAAAATCTGCATTTTTCTTTAAAAATTATCTGATGGTTTAAACAGAGCACGATTGTTGCATGTATATTTTGACTTGTATTTAGTAAATAAAATTTCAAAATAGCCTTGTGTTAATTATATGTACAATTAGCATCTAATATTTAAGCAGAAATAGTTGATTTTTTTTAAAAAAAATGTGTCATTTAAACGTTTAAATATTCAAAAGTTTTTGTGAGAATTCTTTTTGTTGGAATGATACTTTTAAAAAAATTATAACATGAACTTCCCTTACGCTTGTTTAAATTTAAGGGGGGAAATGACACACTGAAAAACATTAAGGTGCTGAAAACTATGCTCATAGCACACCCAAAGTACTATGCAAAATATGCCTTTGATGTGGTTCTCCCTACAATTATTTCAGCAGAGTTTAACACTCATCCACAGAGCTCACTGGCAATGTTCCCTCTAAGCTGCAGTGTCTAGTTTGTGAGCAACTGGCATTAAAGCTGTGAGCTACTGGCATTAAAGTTGTGAGCTACTACATAAATTATTGTGCTCTGGAGTCATCCTTCCTGATCTAAGACAAAAATGTGTGAGTGGAGGCTAAAAATCTGTGAGCTAGCTCACGCTAACTCAGCTTAGAGGGAACACTGGCACATCTTATCCCTTGCATTACTTGTAAATACCATAAAAATCTTGCCGGTCTCTTAAAAGTTCTACTGAACTCGAATCCAGCTCTCCTATTGCAGACCAACATGGCTGCCCTCTGATATTATCTTCTTAGTCCCATATGAGACTGATGACTACAATATCCATTTCACCCTATGAAAAGATAATGAAAATTTTAGCTTTAAGAACAGAAGAGAAGCCATGTTGGATCAGGCCAATGGCCCATCCAGTCCAACACTCTGTGCCACACAGTGGGCAAAAAAAAAAAAGTGCCAACAGGAGGTCCACCAGTAGGGCCAGGACACTAGAAGCCCTCTCACTGTGCCCCCCAAGCACCAAGAATACAGAACATCACTGCCCCAGAAAGAGAGTTCCAACAATACACTGTGGCTAATAGTCACTGATGGACCTCTGCTCCACATCGAAGGCATATTTTGCATAGTACTTTGGGTGTGCTACAAGCACAGCTTTTGTTGTTGATTTGTCCTGTAGATCCAGATAAATTCATGATTTTATTTTTAATGGATTATTAAATGTATTTTGCTTTCAAAAAGGTTTCTGGACTCATGGTTATGGGGAGGCAGAACAATGCAGGAAATATTGATAATTTCTGCTGAAAGGCCAACAAGCAAAAGGCAGCTGGTATGGCGCTTTCAGTAATCAAGAACAGGTAGCATCATTAAAATAGTTTGTTTTGCACATCACTGCAAGCTTTATAAAGGTAGGATGTGAAATGTCACAAGTTATGCTCAGAGAGGGGAAAAAACCCAAGAGCCATTTGTCACAAACAAAGTGGTGCTGACTCAACTCAATTTGCCACCCCATGTGATGAGATTGTACGAGAGCAAGTGAGGCCTCCCCTTCCCACATACACAAACACTTGGGCTGCTGCCCAGCTCCACTATGATCTGATTGGGAGCTGGGGGTCAGGGCACAAGAGGCATTGGGGGACACCTGCCCCCTCACACTTCCCACTGTCTCTGGGCAGAGGAGTGGAGTGGGGAGGAAGGGTATCAATAAAACATATACGTACCCTCACACACTTCTGAAGGATAATCACCTGAAAAAATTAATTACAACATTGAAACTACCGAGTTTGTCTAATGTTGTATTGACAAACAGCATCCGCTCATGATTGTTAAATTTTCTGAAACAATAAATAGCTGAAAACAGATTTTTAAAAAAAACACTCTTCATCTCTGTCAAAAATGAATGCTTTTAAGTCAGAGAGTAAACAGTTCTACATGTAAAACTGAAAGTTCTTTTAATGGAGGTTTTTTTGAGGGGTTACTTTAAAAACCATACATGTAGGGGCCAGGAGTGGGGAATCAAACCCATTTCTCCCAGATAAGAGTCCACACACTTAACCATTACACCAAACTGGCTCTCCAGTGTTTGCCAAACCTCCAGGTAATGGCTGGAGATTTCCTGCTATTACAACCAATCTTTAGGTGATAAATATCAGTTCATCTGGAAAAAAATGACTGCTCTGGAAGGTGAACTCTATGGCATTATATGCCGTTTAAGTCCTCTTCTCAAACCCAAACTCTCAAATCTCCAGGTATTTACCAACTGGGAACTGGCAAACCTTTATGAGACACACAAGTGAATATGTAGGTAGCTACAGTATGCTAAACAGCCCTCTGGCTACCTGCAAACCATAGTTTGCCACTGTCTTCAGGGACACACATCACTTCCCACCCACTCTTCCCAGCGTGAAACACAGTTTCCTGCTGCATATGTCAACAAAGCAAAATATGCTGAATGCAACTCAGGATCGTAAACATCCGATGTACAGTTCTATGCGAATAAAATTAAGTAAAACATTAGTACACGTGTGAGAGAGACAAACCACATCTTTTTTGTTCTTAAGTCACTGCACGGAGGTAGCAAGAGGAATAAGAATAAGTAAGAACAACTCATAGACATAATACATCCTTTACATACAACACCCGGAGCTAATTTCCATGGGCAGGCATGGACTCAATGAAGATTATACGGGTATGATTCATTCAACAAAAGGCGAGGGTTAACAAGAAACAAGACCAATGAAAATCTGTGATTCCACAACAATCACATCATCAGAATTAAACATTTCCCTCCAGTGCTTTTTTTTGTAGAAAAAGCTCAGCAAGAAATCTTTTGCATATTAAGCCATACCCCCTGATGCAAAACCAGCCGGAACTGTGTTCCTGCTCAAAAAAGCAAATTTTATGTTCCTAAAATTTCAAAATCCTGGTTAAGAAAAGACCCAGGCTAACATTCACCATGGTTAACAGGGTTACAGACAAAAACTTGAACTATGTTTGGCAGGTTAATTTATACAGGATGAAGATGAGCATGTGACCCTGTCACTCATCCTCCATGTTTAAGAGATGCAACATTTTTTGCATGCATGCATTAAAGGTGAAATGACAGGAATTCATTTCATATATTTTTTTTAAGTTTAAAGAACATGAGTCAGCTGAAACTCAATAAAAGCAATGGCCAAAAGAAAGGTAGAAGGCCAGCCCATTGACATCTTATAAATATTCCAAATCACAATATAACTGCTACACCCACAAGCTTGTTTGCAAAAGCAAATCAATCCCAAGTTAGCCCTTCATTAAAGATAGTTGCCAAGTCAGAACAAAAAAAAAGGTGTGGATGCATCTTATCAGTAGTACCCAGAGCTGACTCAGCTGCGGTCAGTTTCTCATGATGGGTCATACTGTGATACAATGGAGATGAAAAGTCACCAGTGATGTAACTTGACACGCAAATGAATTAGTGCAGGACTGCAAATAACCACACATATGGTGGTAAAAACTTCCTCCAGGTGATATCACCTTCTAGATGAACATTAATCGAGCCTACCTAAGGTGTACATAAGGTTTCCAGTCTTGGAAATGAATTAAGTTTGAGTCCATTGGCACCTTTAAGACCAGCAAAGTGCTGCTTCAGACCAACATGGCTACCCATCTGAATCAGCTGTAAGCTCCAAAACTGGTAAAAAGATCCACCTGTAGAAGAAGAAGAAGAAGAAGAAGAAGATATTGGATTTATATCCCGCCCTCCACTCTGAAGAGTCTCAGAGCGGCTCACAATCTCCTTTACCTTCCTCCCCCACAACAGACACCCTGTGAGGTGGGTGGGGCTGGAGAGGGCTCTCCCAGAAGCTGCCCTTTCAAGGACAACCTCTGCCAGAGCTATGGCTGACCCAAGGCCATGCTAGCAGGTGCAAGTGGAGGAGTGGGGAATCAAACCCGGTTCTCCCAGATAAGAGTCCGCACACTTAACCACTACACCAAACCGGCTCTCCAGAATCCTCATTACAGGGCACCACACTTAATGCTGTGATGTAAGATGCTTTCTTCCATCTTTATTCAGGGTTATAACTAAAGCCATCTGTCCTTTCTTCCAGAAACTCAGCCACGTTCTCTGTGATGCAGCCATTTAAAAGCCTACCTTCTGAATCCAGAGACTGTATGTTAGGACAGTTACCACTCGCAGTTTAGGCAGTACTAATAGCAAGCGGCCAAGACATGGATGGCCCAGGTGAGCCTGATCTCATCAGATCTCAAAAGCTACTCAAGGTTGGCCTTGGCTAGTACTTGGATGGGAGACCCGCAAGGAAGTCAAGGTTTGCTATGCAGAGGCAGGCAATGGCAAACCACCCCACATGTTCCCCAGAGAGTACTGGGAGTTTCGGGCTCCCAAAATCTGCTTGTTATCCCCGGGCCAAAGGAGGCCCGTCTGAAATCCACCAGGGACAGGGCCTTTTCTGTAACGGCTCCTTACTGGTGGAACCAGCTGCCGGAAGAGGTGAGGGCCCTGCGGGACCTTGGCCAGTTCCGCAGGGCCTGTAAGACAGCCCTCTTCCGGCTGGCCTATAACTAACTGGCACTGGAAACTCTATAGAAGGTTGTAGTGTAGTATTCCGATAGATCGCTTGTTTTATATGTTTTATTATTTTATTGTTTTAACTGCTGTAACTTGATGTATTTTAAATCTAAAATTTATGTTAGATCATATATGTTGTGAGCCGCCCTGAGCCACTTCGGTGGGAAGGGCGGGATATAAATTGAAATAAACGGAAACGGAAACAGAAACAGAAACAGAAAGGCTCTTGCCTTGAAAACCCACACAGCATTGCTGCAAGTCAGCAGTGAGATGACGCCATCTTCCACCACCAAATGGCAAGTGGCTAACCCAGCTGCTTCCCTGTCATTAGGGAAGGGGAGGGGCTAAGGGAACCTTGGAAGAGAAAAGAGATGCAGAAAGAAGGGTGTAGTAGATGTCCCCCCCCACACACACACACACCATATTATTTGCAAGGCTACTCTAGAAGACTTTCCTTCTTCTGAAGGAACTGTCTTCTGCTAACAACTCTTAGTTTTGGAAAGCCTGACCAATTTCCTCAGGTGAAAATATGTTTTAGGCTCCACACTTCAAAAGCTATTATGTTAGTTACTCTTCCATGAAGAAAGAGCAATTTCCTTTTCCTCTCTCTCATTTCTAGAATATGTAATGGCTCACTGCACTCACAAGAAGTCTTCGCAACCATCTCGTGCAAAGGCTAACTCTCAGTTTTGCAACACATTTCAAATATATATTTAATGCCCGCTGAAAGAGAGTTTAGATTAAGAACACTGGTCAGAATAGATGAACTGATGTATTCCACAAATAAAAGCTTCTTGCTCCCATTTTCTCTTTTCTCACCACAAAGATACAACTTGAATTTCATACAGGGCATGTTAGCCCTGTCACCTCACTTAATCTTTCCCAAACATGTACACACCTTTCTTTGATCACTATAGCTTTAAAAACAGAAAACACCATAATGGAGTTGGCAATCCAAAGAAAAGGTAGAGAAATATTTTAACCTTCATGGGATTATTTTTAAAACAAGTTTTCACAGCCATAATTCATTCTTTGACAGTGCAATCCTTAACAGAGTTACACCCATTGGCTTCAACGGACGTAGAAGAGTACAACTCTGTTTAGGATCATGCTGGAAAGCTACTTAGTGTATGTAGATATGCTACAAAGCAATGCAGATTATCATTTAATTTTCCTTCAGCTGAATTAAATAAACCACTTATCTTCCTAACACTCCTAAACCAATCCTGAATTTTGATTCCCTTGATTCTGCCTTTGCATTTATTGCCAGTTAATGTTTATTTATAAATCAACCTTCCTCCAAGAAGCACATGGTTCCCCACATGCACAATCCACGTTATCCATGAGAACCAGTTTGGTGTAGTGGTTAAGTGTGTGAACTCTTATCTGGGAGAACCAGGTTTGATTCCCCACTCCTCCACTTGCACCTGCTGGAAAGGCCTTGGGTCAGACATAGATATCTCAGAGTTGTCCTTGAAAGGGCAGCGTCTGTGAGAGCCCTCTCAGCCCCACCTATCTCATAGGGAGTCTGTTTTTTTTGGGGGGGGAGGTAAAGGAGACTTAAGATTCAGAAAATAGGGCGGGATATAAATCCAACATCATCTTCTTCATCATTATCCTACCAACCATCAACAGCAGGTTAAACAGAGCAAATGACTAACCAAACACAGAGAAACAGATTGAGACTGGGTCTCCCTGGTCCCAATCCAACACTTTAACTTCTTCCTAGTATGATCCTGTGCATGTGATACGATCTCCTGAATGCTCATTTACCATACAATTGCACCTTTGTCCTCCACCCAAACGCAGGCTCTGTCATTGTTCTGACATCCCAGAACAGGCTAGCAGGAGAATGAAGGAACGTGCCCACATTTTACATTGTCTATTAAAACTGAATAAACAAGGATTGTTCTGGAGGGCTTTTAAGAAACTGGCAACATGCTGATAGATGGGCTGTTCTGTACTGGTCTGTTCTGCTACTTTATCTTGTTATGCAGCTGTTCTGTGGTGTTTTAGAGATGTTTCGCTTTGATATGCTGAGCATATATGCATGTAAACCATGCTGGGTTCCAATCTTTAGGGGGATCAAAATATTTTAGGTAAAACAGCCATTACTCCATATGCACCTTTCAATTCAATGCTTTGAACAAGTGGATTTCCATATATATATTTAAATATTATACATATATATATATAAAAAATTTTTTAAACAAATTAGTGCGATGTATTAACCCAGGGACAGGCAGCATCCAGCATGCATGTTGAAAACTGGCATGCCAGTCCATTTTGTTTGATGTGAATATATGAACATATGAAGTTGCCTTATAGTGAATTAGACCCTCGGTCCATCAAAGTCAGTATTGTCTACTCAGACTGGCAGTGGCTCTCCAAGCTGAGGTTTTTCACACCTACTTGCCTGGACCCTTTTTAGTTGGAGATGCCAGGGATTGAACCTGGGACATTCCGCTTATCAAGCAGATACTCTACCACTGAGCCACTGTCCCTCCCCTGCAGGGCAATTTCTTTACATAAGGCCATGGGCACCATTGTACCCACTGTTTTTAGAAGGTGGGTGGGGCAAGGTGGAGTTCTTGCCCAGCAGAGCTTCCAAATGGTTGCTGGAGATCTGATTGACTGCACAGATTAAAATAATGCTGTTTCAGCTGCTATCACAGTGCTGGTTTTATTCTCTGTCAAGCCTATTTTCCCCAGTGTATTTTAAAAAATTATCCTTCTTCTTCCATGTTCTTGGGTTTCATTATGTGTGCAGCTCCCACTTCACACAGCAGCCATTTTGTGGTTGGCTCCACCTCCTATGGCAGTCATATTATAGTTGTGCCCAACACCCTGTGTCAGAATTCCAAAGGTCCCCACAGGCTAAAATAAAGTTGGGGACTCCTGGCCGGATGCAAGCCCCTGAGACATTAGCAGCCTTACTGGGTCTCAGCGTGCTCCCAGTGTGTATGGTGAAATAAAAGCCTCATTCTCCCCTACCTCCCACAAGCACTTTGTTTGTTGGAACATCATCTTTCCAGATAGGTCTAGCATGGAGTTTAGCATTCAGGCCAAAAGGGTTGTCTGCTCCAGATCTACCCGAGAACCACAGCTGTGGCTGATGTTATTGTTACAATGACATAAGAACTGAAGCAAGTTCAGTGGCTTTCACAGTTCCCAACACTAAGTATTAAAAGAAAACATCTCAATGTTAAGATTACAGATGAGGAAGCAAATAAACAAAAAAACCCCCCAATGAGTCAGCAAAACAAACTTGGCACAACGCCCAAAGATAAGGCATGTTTCTTGCATATTAAAAATGCTGATGTAAATATGATAGTTGTGAACTTTGGAACATTTCAGCAAGGCAAAAATCACAGGTAACATAAAGCCAAAGCACTATTCATATCAATGGAAGTTGCAAGTTCAGGTAAATATGTTTCGGACTGCATATGCATGTTTATGTCAGTAGCTTTAAGGACCAATCTTAACATATTTATTTCCTTCACTGTGTCCTCCCCCAGAATTAAACTGAAACAAATGGCAACCATATAAACTAAGATGCTGCTTCCTCTTCATCCTCTTCCTTCCTGATTGGTCCTTGAACTGTTAAACATCTTTATGATGTTGTATGCTAATTTACTGCTCATCTATATGTATGGATTAGTAGCTTCCATTCCATTGTAACTGAAGAAGCCTGCACGTGCACAAAAGCTTATACCTTGAATAAAACTTTTTTGGTCTTAAAGGTGCCATTGGATTCAAACTGGAAGAGTCCTGGTACTTGACTCTTAGCCTGTGGTTCACAGCCTTTAGCCTTGTATTGGCTGGGACAACTGATCTGGGATCAGCCAAGGATGGCAAAGTTGTATGGTATGTTTGTCTAAATAAATAATATTTTGTGCTTCTGTTAAAGCCCCACCCCATCCAGACTCTTCCAAAAGTAAAGTAGAAAAATAAAACTTTTAAATTATGAGGTTCCCCACCTGCAGTTTGAAGAGGGAATGGGCACTAAGATGGAAACCTGGGCTCAAATCCCTACTCTCCCATGAAGCTCACTAGATGATCTTACATCAGCCACTTCTTTCAGCTTAACCTATACAACTGGGCTATACAGAAGCAAAATGGGAAAAGAACCAGGGTGGGTTTTTTGGTAGTAGGAACTCCTTTGCATATTAGGCCACACTCCCTTGATGCAGCCAATCCTCCAAGAGCTTACAGAGCTTTTCTTACAGGGCCTACTGTAAGCTCCAGGATTGGCTACATCAGGGGTGTGTGGCCTAATATACAAAGGAGTTCCTGCTACAAAAAAAGCCCTGAAAAGAACCCCAAGTTCCTTAAAAGAAGGCCCATTTTTAGATTTCTATTTTGGCTTCAAGGGCCTGCTCCAATGTTGCCTCATCTCCTGTAAACGTACTTGTACACGTGGTGATTTTTGAACAAGACACTCAGCAGCCCTGTGTCATCCTCTCCTCCTCCCTTAGACATGGGAAGATCATTCCATAAACATGAGACCAAAAGACATTCCAGCATCTGGAGTAAGGGAGATTCAACATTCAAACAACTGTTGAGTTCTACAAGACTTATTCCTGATCTTGCTCGCATAGAAGTGAGGGGAAAGTCACATCCAAACGGGCCTAGTGCTGACAAGACGAGGTTAAAGCTTGTAACCTGTGATGAACAGGAATAAAAATATAACAAAAAGTACTACTGATGTTCCTTTACCTTTCAATTTTCTAGTGTCTGTCAGGTATATAATATTCCTGTTCTTTAGTATCAATACCTCTTCTTCAAGAACAGCTTCATGTTTATATTTTAGAGACCGATTTCTCCAGAGATTCCGCTACATTTTTTTAAAAATCAGCCACAGACAACCACAAAAACTTTGTATTACATGTGATGTAAAGGCATTGTATTACATGTGATGTACAGTGTCTCTAAAGGCATTGTTGATAAGTGATTCATACTGATCTACCAAAGCTTTTTATTCTCATGTCGAAAAGAACTGCATTCCATAAGCTGAACTGAAAACCAAGCTATTGTTCCTTTTAGTCATTATGCAGAAGACCCAAGGGCACATATAATGAATGATCTTGTCACTGACATGTATAAGCATGAATAGCTGTCCAACAGACTACTAGCAAATGCCATTGTCATCCATCTCTCCACAAGTCAGAAATACTCTCTTAGTTACCAACTTTATCAACAAGAGTTAATGCAGTAATGTATGAGTTTAAAACCAAGCAGTTGCCAAGCAACATCTAAAATAAAGAGAAGCAGAGAAATATTTCCAAAAGTTATAACATTCAAAGTAACTTTATCTTTTCAAAATCAGTCACTTGGTTAGATATGACAAGTTGTTTGTGGAGTGGTTTTTATCCCATTTGTAGATTTCTGAAACTATTTTTCCTGAGGAGGAAAGAACTGTGTATGCCTCTCAAGTTTTCCCTATATTCCCTCTACAAATTGTCCCCCCTCCCCCCCCCAAAAAAAACTCAAGGGTATAGGAAACCACGAAGATTATTTTCCGATCAACCTAAATGCTAAAATATAGCAACAAAGCATTTACTATATGAACAGAGTTCAGATCCATCCTTTATTTTTATCCTTAATTATAAATATTATGGGGGAGGGAAGGTGTCATGGCGCAGCCTGATCTGTCAGATCAGTTAAGCCAAGGTCAGCTGTTGTTAGTGCTTGGGTGGGAGACCACCAAGGAAGACTCTGTAGAGGAAGGCAATGGCAAACCACCTCTGCTTTTCACTTGTCTTAAAAGCCCTTGCTGGGGCCACCATAAGTTGACTACAACTTGATAGCACTTTACACACATAAATGTTACAGTCATAATACAAGAGAAAATATATTGTATGCCACTAACAGTAGATGGCCCTGAAAAATAACTAGTACAGTTATCCTAAGACCAAAGTGATAAACATACAATTATGTTTCTCCTTTGACACACACAGAGAAAGGCCTTCCTACCATGCAAAATCTATCAATGAAAGCTAAATTATCAGATTATTGCACTCCAGCTGATTGTATGAACTAGTAACAGCAATTTTAAACAGTTTCCAGCTTATAGGAACCTATCAAATCTCTTCCCTTTTTTTGTTGGTACTAAAGAATAATTTATAAGGATGGACACGAACCAGCTCACCTACTGAAGTTCATCACAAATTTTGGGTGATTTGTGGTTCACAAACTGAAGGAGGGGGACAAACTTCCATGAATTTTGATGCAGTTTGTGGTGGTCCATGAAAAGCAGAAAACTTTCCACTCTTCATTAAAAACACCGGGGGGAGGGGCAGAAAGCAGAGGTTTAAAAGGCTCCATGCCATTTCATCCCCAGCTTTCTGCTCGCAGTGGCTTTTGGCAGCATGCAAAAAGCAGAAGGTGAAAATGCCGGGAGGCATTTCACCCTTTGCTTTCTGCTCGCTGCAAAAAGCTATGGGCAGCAGAATGCTGGCGGTGCCTCCCAGCCATTTCACCCCCTGCTTTTTGTTCACAGCCAAAAACTGTGCTGAGCAGAAAGCTGTGGATGAAATAACTTGGAGTCATTTAAACCCCTGCTTTCTGCCTCTCCCCCCCCCCCCCCGTGGCTTTTCACAGGGAGCAGAAAGCAGGAATTTAAACTTTAAATGTCTCAAAAAAAGATACAAACTGATTCCATTCCCAAACCAGCTCATGGTTCAGTCACAAATCCAACTGCACAAATGCAGCTCATGTCCATCCCTAACAATTAACCAATTTTGCTAATGCAGGCAGTATCACTTGATTAAATAAAACTGTGCTACTATTCCAGGTGACAATTTACCACATATTTGTTTAAAGAAATTTAATTTATCATCATTTATCAGGGTTATGCCAGTTAATCAAGACAGAAGCTCTAAAAGCATTTTTATAGAATGAAGGTACCAAAGAGCAACGAAAATAGAGGAAATCAACCTTTTTAAAAAACAGTGCTCCCTCTAAGTTGAGTTAGTGTGAACTCACAGTTGTTTAGCCTCAGGCTCACAGATTTTTCTCTTAGCTCAAGAAAAAAATGGCCCCAGAGCAAACCAATTTGTGCAGTAGCTAACAACTTTAATGCCAGTAGCTCACAAAGTAAAAATTTTGCTCACAAGGCTCCACAGCTTAGAGCAGGGGTCCTCAAACTTTTTAAATAGGGGGCCAGTTCACTGTCCCTCAGACTGTTGGAGGGCCGGACTGCCGTTACTGTACAAGGCCGTGGGCCGTCAGTTCTCCGTCTTCTGCATCTCTCTCCCTTCCCCACACCACACACCCCGGCCTGGGAACTCACCTCACCTCGGTATCACCTCACACTCTGTCTCTGCCGCCTCAGGCCAGTGCCGGAAGTGTGCATTGCTAACGCGAGTTTAGGTCGAACGTCACTTCCGGTCTGATTTTGCCATAACCCGGCGGGCCGCATAAACGTCCTCAGCGGGCCGCATCTGGCCCGCGGGCCGTAGTTTGAGGACCCCTGGCTTAGAGGGAGTATTGGCTTATACTCTTAAAAAGGTGCAAGCACCAGTCGTTTCTAACTCTGGGGTGACGTCACATCACAATGTTTTCATTGCAGACTTTTTACGAGGTGGTTTGCCATTGCCTTCCCCAGTCATCTACACTTTCCCCCCAGCAAGCTGGGTACTCATTTTACCGACCTCAGAAGATGGAAGGCTGACTCAACCTTGAGCCAGCTACCTGAACCCAGTTTCCATCAGGATCGAACTCAGGTTGTGAGCAGAGAGCTCGGACTGCAGTATGCAGCTTTTCCACTCTGTGCCACAGAGTTCTTACCTGAGAGTAAACCCCAATGAATTCAGTGGATTGGATTCCTCAATCTGCCAGCAGACTGGTGTCTATATAAACTTGTTATTCCTGTTTGGCCCTTGCATCTGTTAAACATCTTCATTATGTTGCATGCTGATTTGCTGCTCACCCTCTACCTATATACATATGGCCTGGGAACTTCCATTTCAATGTATCTGAAGTAGCTTATACCTTGAGTAAACTCTGTTGGTCTTAAAGGTGCCACTGTGCTCAAACCTTGTTCTGCTGCTTCAGACCAACACAGTCAGTTACCCACTTGAATTTAGCTAACCCAGTAAACTTCCTTTGCTTACTACATAGCAGTGAGAGTAAATGTCTTCAGCTACTCTTCAGAAGTTAGCTTCAGTAAGTCTGCCCACATGGTCTTGGACCTTCCTACTAGAGTATGTCATGACAGATCACATAAACTAGCCTTTAAGTTCTCCAAAATGTTCATTCTGGGGTTCCCCCCCCCCTACAGCATTCATCCTAGAAAGTTTGTTTTCTAAAATAGCAGGAACCAGCTGATCTTACTGATCTAAGTACACATAGATCCACAGATCCATAGATGCCACATAGATCAGTACTACATTCACTCAAACCACTTTTTAAAAAACAAATGTACAAGGCTGCTTAAGTGCTGACTCTCGTAAATATCCAATGAGGTCACATGTTGTTTCATGTAACTTTCAGTACCTTCTTGGCATTTCCTTGATGAAGTAATGATTACATAACACAAAATTAAACAAAAAAAATCCCTTCCCTCCTCCCTTCTCTACTTAAAGACAGGGCAAAGTAAAAATTTAAACTGGCAAGCCAGAAATCAACTTCCATTTTTTTAAATGTAGATTTTCATAAACTAATCCTGCTTTGGCTTAATGATGTTGATTTATTAACCACACAGCTGCACAATCACTGGACCTTTCACCCCTGCCCTATTTTTAAGTGCACCTCAAACAACTCTTTTTATAATACGTGTCTAATCAGAATTGCCTAAGTTGGTTGGGACAGATTTAAAAAAATCTAGGCAGGGAACTTGAATTTTTTTCAAATAATCCAAGTAGCCCATCAGGTGACAAGAGAAGAGATCAAAATCTGATTATATGAGGCTTTTGGGAGGGGGGGGGATTACTTGCAAGCCAGTGAAGTCTATTATTTATTTATTGATGCCACTCTAGCACAGTTCTTTTATAATAACCCCTGAATTGAAGACACAAGACAAATGTCCCTCTGACCAAGGGCACTTTGCATTGCCTCCCCAAAAGTGTTTAGAGCTGAGTTCTTGTGTACAAAGGACATAGCACTACCACATTTCCTAGCCATTTGAACTTGAAATCTAAATGGGGATTAACAGAAGTGGCCTCATAGTTAACCTATGAGGGTCCAAACCAAGGATTTTTAGAGTAGCTGCCATAAAACAGGAGTGCCCAAACTTTCTTAACATAAGAGCCACACAGAATAAATGTCAAACGTCTGAGAGCCACAAGACATGAACATCAGATGTCTGAGAGCTGGAAGGAAGAAAAGAAGGCAGGAAGACAGGGGATGGAGAAGTGGAAAGAAAGCAACTTTAACTGCATTCTCCATGTCACCAGTTGACTTGGCTTGGCAAAGTGATTTAAAGAGAGAAATGCCTTCTCCAAGCCAGCTGACAGGGTGGTGGGTGCTTCGAGAGCCACGCAATGTGTGTGAAAGAGCCACATATGGCTCCTGAGCCACAGTCTGGCCACCCCTGCCATAAAACAATTAATTCTGGAGAGAGTTACAGGCAAGACAGCTAAACAAGAATTACTATTTGAATGCAAGTCGACCACAATCTACCCTGACCTGAATAGCCCAGGCTAGGCTGAGTCAGTTCTGACTAGTATTTGGACGGAAGGCCTCCAAGGAATACTACCAGGGTCGTTAATGCAATAGCAAACCACTTCTGAACGTCTCTTGCCTTGAAACCCCCATGGGGTTACCATAAGTTAGCTGTGACTTGATGGCACTTTTCACCACCAAGAGCCTAAGCAGAGACCTTTGCTATTGCAAGGCCTGAAAAAGCACTCATTCACACACAATGCTGCTTCATAAAGAGAGTCCAGTTTGTTACAAACCTGACATCCATCACAACTTCTAATGCCCCGACAGAAGCAGGTATTTAAGGGGACGGTCCCTTCGAAAAGTTTTGTAAAGGACCAACTGGTGAGAGGTGAGATGCAGGTGAAAGGCCACAACTGTAAACATTCCCCAAACTGCCTTTAAACATTAACCTCTTTGTATTCATTCATTCACGCACACTCCGAGCACATATTTTATAAATGCTGGGGGTGGGAGCCTCAGGCTGCTGCAAGCCGTGGTCATGGTCCTAACAAGCTTTAATAAAACCCATGCAACTTACATGCAAAAATGTGTATGTGAGCAGGCCCCTCTGCAAAATCCATCCCACTGACAAAGGGATAGCTAGGCTGAGGCCTTCCTGCATAGACATCCATGCATGTCTTCTTCAGCTCATCCATTGACTTTCACGCACCTCATAAGTAGGGGCAGCCCAGAAAAACACAGCTCCTTACAGATATTTGAACAAATGTCCATTTCCATAGTTTGTACAGATTTAACAATTTTGTTATGAGTCCCATTATTTAAACGAGTACAGTTAAAAGGTGGGATAAATACTAAGCAGCAGCAAACTTTAATGGGTTTTGGCACAACCCAGAGACAGGTTGGGAATTTACTGATTGAAACATTTTTGTCTTGTCCTCAGCCCCTTTCATGGGGGAAAGGCAGATCAGCTCAGAGAATGTCAGAAAATAGAACGATTATTAAATACATTAAATTAATGCTACAAAAGTATCAATAAATAAAACAGATTCACCAAATACAAAGATCATTTTTGTAAAGGCAGTGCTAGACAAATGGAATGGTTCAGGAGCCACTTATACACAGAGACAAGGGATTTGGGCGTAGTTTATGGCACTATTCACTGTATGCATTTCTTGCTTTTAATTCTGTAATCCAGTTTTTGAATTTCTTATGTATACGGTACATATACATTCTTATGTATACGGTACATATACATTATGTATACGGTACATATACATTCTTACAGTATACGGACTTATACTGTTTTATTGCATTATTTTCTAACTTGGTATGCCAATCTTATTATAATGTCTATTATACCATTCCTATTTCATTGCTAAATTTTGCAGCCTCCCTTGAGTCTCAAAGAGAAAGGCAGTCAATAACTAAATAAAATTAAAAGATTCCAGTTGCCAAAGGGTTTCCTAAAACAGCTTTACATGCCTTCTTGGAGGCTGGCCAAGTAGATATGCACCTGATCAGATATGCACCTGATCTCCAATGGCAGCACACCACTTCTTCACATCTCTACATGTGGTAGGTACGCTAGAGCAGGGGTGGCCAAACTGTAGCTTGGGAGCCACATGTGGCTCTTTCACACAATTGAAAATACGCCCCCACCACTCCATTGGCCAGTGGCTTGGAGAATGCATTTAAAATTAAAGTTTCCTTCCTTCCTTCAAACATCTGACATTCATGTCTTGCAGCTCTCAAACATCTGACCTTTATTCTATGTGGCTCTTACATTAAGCAAGTTTGGCCACCCCTGGTCTAGAGCAATGAGTCCTCCGTTCACGCACCACGTCACCAAAATACATTCAAGCTTCAACGACAGCCAAGAAATAAGTATATAACTGAGTTGGCCCTTTGGTGTAGTTCATGCACAAATGGAATGATCCTTCTCCCTGACACTACAAGTTTACTCTGCACACAACAGATTTGCATAATACGTACTGCTGGTTTCCAAGGTTATGGGGTTTATTAATTGTTCCGAGTGCTGTCCCTACAATTATGCAATCTTTCAAAACACATCTGCAGAACGGTATCATTTTAATTTGAAACAATGCTCTTTGAAAGGAGGAGGGGGAGAGAGATGCCTTTGCCATGTCACAGGACACAACCAATCAGCTCTGCTCACAGCCACCTTTCGCTCCTCAGGTCAATCCTAGAAAGATACCGGTACATCTGAACAAAGTGCAGCCAGAACTCTTTTCAAAGCAGACATATAACTTAACTTACATACATCTGTGTGCCTCTCCAGTGTCTCTTTATAACCAAAAGCTGCTTTCTGAATGGTAGGAAAAATCCATGGGCTACAATAAAGAGCCTCAGGGGCTACATGTTCATTTAACTAAACTAATTATAAAGTTGCTTCAGCACAGAGACTGCCATTAGAAGTCATGGAACTATTATAGGAAATAATATGTACCCCTCTTCTTGCACATGTGTTTTTTCAATGCACTAAAGAAACTTATAAGCTTTCAAAATCTTTGTTTTGAAATATCCGTAGTAACATTAGTCCACAGTCAAATAAAGTGTCATAATGACAACAGGACATAATCAGAATAGTTCCCTAAAACTGCCAGCCTCTCATAAAGGGGATACTTCAGATAAATCCGTTAAAAAATTAATTAGGATGACCAAAAATACAGAGATTTGATTAACTGTGATGTCTTTTACGGTAAATGATCTACTTGGAAATCACAATTCGGAAACAGGAATAACACAGGAAGCATCATGTGATTGTATAAACGGTGCCAAAAGTCCTGAGCTCACAGTTTTAAACAAAACATCTTCTATTACTGAAATAATCATTAGGAAATGCTATAAGCTGCTTACCAGCGCCTGCAGATTCATTCAAATAGCAGTGCCTGGACAGATCTCTCTTACTTGCACCCTGAGTGCTATGTTTCCATTGAAACTTTTTCTACAGATCAATGATATCAGCTTCACAATTGTTCTTTCACAAGCGGTGGCCTGCCTAGGATAATTTGATAACCCCACCACTCAAACTCTCTCAGTCATGCAATTCTATGAGTTCTCAGGGCCTTCAGAATATTGATTTCAGCCTCCAAGCCTCCCCCATCTTTAATAGACACTCAAGTCTCAAAATCCCTTCCCTTCCAGAGCAAATTTAGTCTTTATCATGCTGTCTTTTCAGAATTTTCTGTTTGGATTAATTTACAAAGGCATTGATTTCTGCATATTTAAAGAATCCCTTTAGCAGGCAGAGATCTCTATCTTGCAAGTGGCCCATTTAAAAAAATAATAATTATTATTATTAAATCAGTATAAAGGGGTAAAAAAGATTAACAGCTGATCTTACAAAAAAGCAGCCAAAAATTAGCAAACATACCTTTCAAAATAAAGAGAGAGAAAAACATCCTTGGAAAAATAACTTAAGATATATGGTTCTCAACCAAGGCAAAAAAAAGTACAACACACCAAATCCAACTTCACAACATTATCTTTGATAAGCAGAGAACCTGATCAATGTATGTATTTCCTTAATTTTCATAAAACACTGCTGGGCTGAAGAAGCAACTGAATTATAATTCTTAAAAAGTTATTAACCTTGCAGCAGTAATTAAAGTAATGAAGCATATGTAAAGCAAGTGGGGCCCATTTTCCTACTTTTACCTCACCATACCCCCACATTGGTTCCACTCCTCCCCAAACTGGAGAGCCAGTTTGGTGTAGTGGTTAAGTGTGTGGACTCTTATCTGGGAGAACCGGGTTTGATTCCCCACTCCTCCACTTGCACCTGCTAGCATGGCCTTGGGTCAGCCATAGCTCTGGCAGAGGTTGTCCTTGAAAGGGCAGCTGCTGTGGGAGCCCTCTCCAGCCCCACCCACCTCACAGGGTGTCTGTTGTGGGGGAGGAAGGTAAAGGAGATTGTGAGCCGCTCTGAGACTCTTCGGAGTGGAGGGCGGGATATACATCCAATATTATCTTCTTCTTCTTACGGGATATCCCATTTTCCCACTCAAAACCACAGCCCTACTCCCTACCCAAATTGCTATCTCTGGTTCACCCTTTTCTTCCTTCCCATCCTACTGTCTCCAAGGCCTTTCCTGCATGGGGCTTTTCCCTGTTCTCACAGCAGCTCTGCTTTACAGTATATTTGTTGCTCTGCATTGCCTCCTGCTTTCACCTCGCTCTATATTTATAATTGTGCAGTACCGCTGAGCTTCACTCTGCATTTCTGCCAGTTTGTTTTTTGATTCTGCATTGTTCAGCTGTCAGTTTGGTTTCCCTCTGCTGTTACCCCAGATTTTCTTAATGCTATTTTACCAAGGCCTTTTCCGCACTAACCTTGCTCCGTGGCAGGGTTTCTTTTCTGTCCGGAGCAAGCTAGCGATTCCACACCAGTTGCTCCACATCGCCATTTTGCTCCGGGGCAATCTGCGATTTGCCGCGCAGCAGCGTAAACCTGAAAAAACAGGTTTCCGTTGCTGTGCGCCAAATCGTGGGTTGCTCCGGAGCAAAATGGTGGCACGGAGCAGCTGGTGCGGAATCACTAGCTTGCTCTGGACAGAAACGGAAGGCTGCCGCGGAGCAAGGTTAGTGCAGAAAAAGCTCAAGCGTTTCCCACCACCACCACCAGTTCCTTGGATTTTCTCCCCTGCCCCCTTTCCAGTCCCCTCAGAGACCACTCCTCCACCCATCCCCTTTTGTGTCCTCTTGAGGAGTCTGCTGTTGTGCTCACAATTGAAGAAGCGGAGCTTGGATTTATACCCCACCCTTCACTTGGAGTCTCAGAGCAGCTTACAATCTCCTTTCCCTTCCTCTCCCCACAAAAGACACCCTATGAGGTAGTTGGAGCTGAGAGAGCTCTTTCAAGAACTGATCTTGAGAGGTCACACCAGTAGCTGCATGTGGAAGAGTGGGGAATCAAACCCAGTTCTCTCAGATTAGAATGTGCTCTTAACAACTATGCCAAACTAGCTCAGTTTGGGGAAACTGAAGGGAAAGTATTACGTGCATTGAATGGGGCTTCTTCTCAAGAAGTTTCCTCGAAGACTTTGCAAGTCATGGGGACAAAAGCCCAAATGCTCTCTGCGTTCTGTAAAATGGCCAGGGCTCTGCCACCCAAACACTATGGCCAACTTCGCCCTAGGGCTTGTTCCGGGTGGAGAGCCCTTTTGCCCTCAGCGCTTCTCTCGGTTTTCACACAAGCTGCCCCAGAGCTGCGAGTTGGTGTACCGCTTTTCCGTGGCAAGCAGAAACTGCTCGTAAGAGGATCTCACTTGCTGTGGAAAAGCAGTGTGCCAACTCGCAACTCCAGGGCAGCTTGTGCGAAAATGGAGAGAAGCACCAGGAGCAAAAGGGCTCTCCACCCAGAACAAGTCTAGTGCAAAATCGGTACTTGTCTCTTCTGATCCCTTACATCCAGGGGGGTTTTTTTAGCAGGAACTCCTTTGCATATTAGGTCACACACCCCTGATTTAGCCAATCCTTCAAGGACTTACAGTAGGCCCTGAAAGAAGAGCCATATAAGCTATTGGAGGATTGGCTACATCAAGGGGGTATGGCCTAATATGCAAAGTTCCTGCTACAAAAAAAGCCCTGCTCGCATCTATACATACACAGATGTTGCTTTTACTGTTGGGGGTTAACTCGAATTTGTTTTTCAGGAAAACTTTTTTTTAAATTCTAGAAACCTATATTCTATCCCTGGGGCCCTGGCTGCCCCTATTGTACAGATTCTGTGATCCACACAGAAGCCGCTGTTGGATATTAGATATAAGGATCATTCCTTAAAACAAAATTGTGGGGGGGGAGAAGCAGTTTACCTTCCAATATGAAGAAATACATAAGACTTCAAATAAACTTATCATCCTGGATCAACATACAATAAACAATTTAAAAAGTTATACCCAAAATAGCTGATTTTTCACAAAGAGACTAAAAAGCAATTTCATAGCAACTGGGAGCAGACTGCCAGAAAACCGAAGTTCTCATAAAAGCAAGAAATGTTACAGTTCTGCCAGCACACCCCAAATTCTGCAACAACTGAACACACTTGGGTCCAAGCTACACAAGACATTTTGCCACAAGTCTGGTTGGAGTTCTCCCAACTGCCCCTGCACTCTCCATAGTTTTGGGAACTTACAACCCAAGCATCACAAGGAATTATCTGGAATGGGACTGGGACCCCCCCCCACCCCCACCCCATATGACATCTTCCTGACTGAAAAGTGTGCTGAGGGCCTTGTTTGCCTCAAGGGAAGCAAAATGAAGAACCCCAACTCATAGCAAAAGGAAGAGAGGCTTGACTCTCTGTTGTGCAACTGAAAGCAAGCTCTCCCTCCCCCCCCCTTCCTCCCCAAGGGAGGAGTCTCAGCCAATGGAGAAAACAGAGATTTTGCTCTGTAGCTCCAGTGTGATTGAGCAAGCCTGGCAAAGCAAGCTGTGATGCAGAAGGAAGCAAGAGAAAGGGAAAAGGAAGCAGATGACAAGCAACTGCTCAGAGGCCTGATAGGAGCCCTCCAAGGGCCTGATTTGGCCTCTGAGCCGCATGTTTGACACCCCTGGACTAAGGATTCCCTGCCATGAACCCAAGAACAAAGTCCTAAGCATGTTACCTAAGAACAAATTCTACTGCGTTTGGCACTACTTTTCAAATTCAGGATTGGGCTTTAAAACAGCAATCCTACAATACTCATATGGAAGCAGATTCATTTCAGATTTGGTTTATATGCACCACCAGTGCTTTTTTGTAGCAGGAACTACTTTGCATATTAGGCCACACACCTCAATGTAGCCAATCCTCCAAGAGCATGCAGGGCTCTTAGTACAGGGCCTACTGTAAGAGGATTGGCTACATCAGGGGAGTGTAGCCTAATATGCAAAGGAGTTCCTGCTACAAAAAAAGTGCTGAGTACCACAAATTTGATAATACTTACGGTAACTAAGTACAAATGAAGAAAAAAATGGGGGGGGGGGAAACTAAGTTGAACATTTTAAAATATTATATACACAGAAATAAAATTGTTACTATTTTCTCCAAGTAAAGATTTATCTGCATGAATCTAATAGTAATTAACTATTTCATACATTAATCACAGGCATCCTCAAGAGATTTTTAGATCAGCCTTGCAAACATATCCACAAAATAGCTAGCCCACAACATTTTCACTAGCTTGCCACTTATTTTGGTCCTTCCTTGTCCTCCTCACAGTAGGCCAAGAAAGATATCCAGTAATACAGCCATACTACTAATCCACTGAGCATTAAAGCATGAAATATAGCGTGACAAAATAGAAACAGATTTCTGGCGCCCCATTATTAGAGTTATCAAAGGGTTTATAGGCCAAGGGTAAAGCGATATCACGCAAGCAAAACATTCCAGGATCAATCCCCAGCATTTCTAGGACTATGTCAGCAAGGCTGGAGCGTGCAGATCTTCTCTACCCAAACATTACAGATCAAGACAGACCAATGGTCTGACTCTGCAAGGACACTTTGCTGGGTCATATGCATTTGATGAGCATCAGAACTGCAATTCTGAGGTTCAAAAGGCGATCTTTTATTCCAAACTATTACTGTGCCATAATACTTTTCTGAAAAATCAAAGTATTGAATACAGATCAACAGTCTCAGCCTGTCTAGTTTCAATATCAGTTTACAGCACTGAAATTACACAGTTTCTGAACTCACTACTTTGGATGGGTTATAAATTCTCAATAGTTTGGGGGGGGGGGGGAGGGTAGTATTGCCAGGGCCAAAGTACATAAGCGTAATTCCACTTCAGTAACAGGTGTACCCACATATGTATTTTGCTATATATATGTTCAACAGCAAACCCAAACAAGCTGCTGCTTCTCATGCATGCTTTGTGGTGAAATGCATTCACATGATAAACACAGACCATACATGCTTTTTCATGTGTTCAATGAATTCAGAAGACTGTAACTCTGTTGAGGAAGGTACTGTCAATCACAAATCAGAAAGTGCCCTGTTCTAAGCTCACCTCTGCTGTGAACTGCCTAAACAGCCTTCAACAAGTCACTCTGTGCAATACAGAGATGACACCAATCAAATACCTTACAGGTTTGCTGTAAAGATAACAAGGTCATATACATGAAATGCTGTGATTATTCAGAAGTGCTATACAAACACTAAGTAGTAAACAAATGAACTTGGAAACTACTACTAGGTGCTATTGAACAAAAGGTTTTGAACTTGAATTCATTAACTTTCCATCATATTGTTTCCATGGGCTCCTTCAGTAATTTCTTTCCCTGGCAAATTACTTTAAACATTGTTGGTGATACTATTCAATAATAGTTCTATAAGAAACAATATTCTCTCTTGAATCTGAATTAAAATTTTCAGCACATCAGCAAAAAAAGGAACATGTCTACACAACCCGAACTTGTTAAGTTAGCTGCCCATAGTAGACACCAAAGAAACAAATCTCTAATAATTGCTTAACATTTTATTATTAAATTAATAGTACTGAACAACTTTTTTTTCCCGAAGCATCAATGTCAGTTCCAAAACAATATGAGCTCTGGTCTCAGGACATAAATACTATGTTATATTTTACAGATAGAAAAGTTAGAATTTTATATACTGAAAACTACCTATATCTTTCACATAAATAATATTTATACTATCAGTCCCAGTCAGTTTGCTACCTGTAATATCCATAACAACTAATGTTTTAATGTACCTGAGAAATACTTGAGTGTCATTTGTTAGTAATGAAGACAACTGTCAGTTAACATACCCTGTATTCTTTTTTTAAAAAAATGCTGAAAGCCACATCTTTACAATGGGCTGCACTGCATAAGTTCTTCAAGGCCCACCTTACTGTAGAATCCACTCAACCACAGCACCATAGTCTTTATTTTTAAACCATGGCTCTGGAAGAACCCACAAATGCTCATGTACCCAATTTTAGAAACCACTGACTTGCTTACCACAGTCTCCAATTCTAGCCTGGCATAGCAAAGACATTCACTAGGTCTAAGTGAGCAGCTGAAGTTCTGAAACCATTATAAAGAGCAAGTTCTATTATATTCGTTTCAAAGGAGGAAGAAAATCTCTTTTTCTGGACCCTCTTATTAATAAACGCCATTCAGGAAAAGAGAGAGAGAGAGCCCAATTAGCCTATTAATGCGTGTGTGTGTGGAATTAAGCCACCACAAGGTCTCTGAACAATCCTGCACTCAGGTCACTGCAGCACAACGAAACTAATACTGCAAAACAAACTTGCTGGGTTCTATTGATGTACTTAATCTCTGTGCGTCCGTTGTCAAAAGGTTGCAAACCAAGACCTCAATCTTCTAAAACTAAAAAGGAACCAAAAGGCAGGTCCTTGTGGGTTTGGGTCTCTCTCTCTCATATTAGAATATGGGTATGCCACCTTTCACCTCAAAAAGGGGCCTCAAGGTGGGTCAAGGTACAGAAATCTACAAACGTTAACCATTACAAGACTGGCAGCTCACAATCAAGACCTCCCTCTATTTATTAAAAAAAAAAGGAATCAACATTGCAGTCCCGGATATGACTAGTCATTTCAAGGTCCCCCCCCCCCAGCCTAAATACTCCTTCACCCTCCTGCACCAATTTTGATTTTTAACAGCTTCCATGCATGCAAAACACTCACACCATTTTCCATCCGCTACAGACATGCCACATAAAAGCACTTTATAAAAACCAAAACAAACCACCCCTAATCCACAGGGCTTTGATGCCTTTTGTTATTTCCCTTTTATTGTACTGCAGGGCAAGGCAGGGAAGGTTGGGATCGATTCTTAAAAAGGCTGTCGTTCTCTTCTCCCACCCCCTCCCCCTCCCCAGTATCTGAAAGGCGGTCATCCACAGTTTAACAAAGGTAAAGGCAGCATGCAGTAGAAAGAGTTAAAAGCAGCAATCACTGCAGGGCCAAGGAAGAGCAGCGCCTGTCACTGTTTCCATAGGCCCTTCCGTCCCCTTTCCCAACAACCAAAGGCAAGCCTTTTACAGACCTCGGATTTCTCAACCTGCCTCCTGAAGCCGAAGCAAGGAGCAACCTCCGATTTTCTTTCCTTTCCAATCAAGGTAGTCATTTGGTGGGGATGAAGCCCACAGCCATACATTTTAAAAGCTCAGCAGCAAATGAAATGAAATAAGGACAAAATAAGGAAGTCGAGCTCTTGTCCTGGGTCTGACTCAAGGAGCTACTTCTGCTTCCCGTCCTATTCTTGCCCGTCATGCCGGGCCGGGCCCCCCCCCCCCACCCTTTCAAGAGGCAGTGGAAACGGCGGGGGTGGGAAACAGCGGGATAGGAAAGAAGCCAAGAGACGACGCCGGTCCTGCTGCAGCATCCCTGGGAAGGAGTCTAAGGAGAGCTCGGAGCCGCCGCTGCGGCCTAGGAAGGAAGCCAAGGATGGGAAGAGGGGCAAGGGGGGAATGGCGCGCCCGACCCTCGTCCCCCGTCGCACCGGGTCCCAAGGGAGCGGGGAGGAAACTGAGGAGGTGGGGGGAGGGCGAAGGAAGAAGAGCCCGCCTGGCTTGACTCACCCGAGTGCAGCCGAAGGGAAGGGGAAAGGAGGTCGCTCGGCGGCCGCCCCTCCAGCCGGGGTGGAGGGGGAGAGGTCCGGGGGGGGGGGGGTCCGCCGCCCAGCCGAGAAATAATAAAAATTAATAAAAAATTTTAATAAAAATAACCCCCCAACGTGTCTCTAGAATGGAGGCTGTGGGGAGAGAGCGCCGGGCGGGGAGGGGCGGCCGTCCTCCTCTCTTTCCGAGGGCGAAGCTGCAGCCCAGGCGAGGGGGGGGATTTCAGGCAACGGCGGCGGCAGCAGCGCCGCCCGCCGTCGGGCTCCCCTCAGCTCGCCGCTTCCCAGCGTCGTCGCCGCCGCGTCTTCCTCTCCCCATCAATCAAGGCCCCGCCGGGCCGAAAGGACAATCCCGGGAAGCGAGAGAGGCGGCGCTCCTGCCGCGGCTCCCTCCGCAGCCGCTGGTGGCCATTTTAATTCGCCTGCTCCGTCCTCCCTCCCCCTTGACGGGGCTGCTGCTGCAAGCCGCGGCTCCCTCTTCCCAAGTGCGCGCTCCCGCCCGCCTTTCCCTTCCCTGCCCTCGCCCGCTGCCAGAGCCGGCTCGCCTGGGCCCGCCTCTTTCTCTTTCCTCCCAGAGCCTCCCCCGGCCGGCCGCTTCACGGCCTCTCCTAGGAAGGTGGCTCAAGGTGGGCAGCAGCCGTGCTTGGTGCGTCTGTAGCAACAGCAGCGGCAGAAGATATTGGCTATATACCCCGCCCTATACCCTGAATCTCTGAGCGGTCACAATCAGTGTTCCCTCTAAGCTGAGTTAGCATGAGCTAGCTAGCTCACAGATTTTAAGCCTTCGGCTCACGCATTTTTGTCTTAGCTCAGGAAGGATGGCCCCTGAGCACACTAATCGATGCAGCAACTCACAACTTGAATGCCAGTAGCTCACAAAGTAGAATTTTTGCTCACAAGACTGTGCAGCTTAGAGGGAACGTTGGTCACAATCAGTGTTCCCTCTAAGCTGCAGAGCCTTGTGAGCAAAAATTCTTCTTTGTGATCTACTGCATAAATTATTATACTCTGGGGTCATCCTTCCTGAGCTAAGACAAAAATGTGTGAGCTGGAGGGACCGTCTCTCCCCACACGTTCCCCAGAGAGTACTGAGGTCTGGGACTCAAAACCTGCTCAATATCCCCGGGCCTAAGGAAGTACGTCTCAAGGCAACTAGAGACAGGGCCTTTTCTACAATGGCCCCTATGTGGTGGAACCAGCTACTGGAAGAGGTGAGGGCCCTGCGGGATCTTGCTCAGTTCCGCAGGGCCTGTAAGACAACCCTCTTCCGGTTAGCTTATGCCTGATTAGATAAATGTAGCTGCCAGATTTCTGTGATTATACTGTATAGTTCTAATGTTAAATATTTTAAGGTTTTTTAGGTTTTAAATGTCTGTTTTTAAATGTAATAACTTTGTTTCGATTTTATTGTTTTATTATTTGTTGTAAGCTGCCCTGAGCCACTCGTGGGAAGGGCGGGATAAAAGTTACCAAATAAATAAATAAATATAAATAAAATTTGTGAGCTAGCTCACACTAACTCAGTTTCGAGGGAACACTGGTCACAATCTCCTTTACCTTCCCCCCACCTCACAGACATCCTGTGAGGTAGCTGGGGCTGACAGAGCTCTCCCAGAAGCTGCCCTTTCAAGGACAGCTCTGCCAGAGCTATGGCTGATCCAAGGCCATTCCAGCAGCTGCAAGTGGAGGAGCGGGGAATCAAACCCAGTTCTCCCAGATTAGAGTCGGCAGACTTAGCCACTACACCTAACTGGCTCTCACAGCAGAAAAGAGCAAGACTGTCCAGTGGCGCCTTAAAGACTAATGAAATCGATGCCAGGGGATGACTTTTTATAAGCCACGGAGGAATCTGAAGAAGGGAGCTGTGACTCATGAAAACTCATCTCCCCCACCCCCCCGCCACAATTGTGTCTTCAAGGTTCTGCTAGACTCTTGCTCTTTTCTATTGCAGACCCTCCTCCCTCTTCTCCTCACACAAACACCCCAAAAGCCCTTCGTCACAACTGAGGGGAATATTCCTTCTCTGCCACCTGCTCTTCAAGAGTTGAATGAGCTGGTGATGCTTCTGGTTACCTCACATGCCTGCTGTCCACAGTGGAACCTGAAAGACCGACAAAATTTGTTCCAAGATCAAGATAAGTAGTTCTGTTAGTCATTCTGTAGGAACAGAAAAAGAACAAGAGTCTGGTAGTACCTTGAAGACTAACAAAACTTGTGACAAGTGATCTTGAGTCACTGCTTACTTTTTCAGGTAGCTTTTGGTGAGAAAGCCCACTTTCCAGAATAAAATGTTGTTAGTCTTCAGAGTGTCACTGGATTGATGTATGACAGACAAACCAGTGGGTTCTAGATCAAATCAAGCCTGAACTGTCACTAGAAGCTGAAATGGCTAAACCGAGGCTATTGTATTTTGGTCACATTATACGAAGACAAGAGTAACTGGAAAGAGAAAGACAATAATGCTAGGAAAAGTTGAAGGCAGCAGGACAAGAGGGAAGACCCAACATGAGATGAACTGAATCAAAGTGGCCAAAGCCCTCAGTTTGCAAGACTTTAACAAAGCTGCTAATTATAGGACATTTTGGAAGACATTAATCCATACGAATGTTTTTTTTTCCTGGGGGAATGCAGTGAAACAGAGCTCTTTGTGGGAACAAAATTCTCCAAAAAAAAAAAAAGTTTAAAATTTCTTGAGGGGCATCCATGTGTTTCTCCATTTTCCTCTTGAGAGTCTGGCACCTCTTTTTCCAGAGTTGTTCATAAAGTTGCCCTAAATCCAAAATGAGATGACAGCACCTACACAATATTTATAAGCACACACACCTTTCTTTTTGCCTTTGCGAACCCTCCTACAAGTTGAAAAAATTTGTCTT
Source organism: Heteronotia binoei (assembly GCF_032191835.1). Taxonomy (NCBI): domain Eukaryota; kingdom Metazoa; phylum Chordata; class Lepidosauria; order Squamata; family Gekkonidae; genus Heteronotia; species Heteronotia binoei. The sequence goes on along the minus strand of NC_083231.1, from coordinate 103,079,711 downwards.
GACCCTGGATTGTGCACTTGAGATACCTACAAAACTAACATGCATGTGTGATAATGAACATTTGCGTTCAGATGTATGCCAATGATATGCACCTAAACACCTAAACACGAGGCTAGTAGCACTGGTAGCAGTATTTAATTACATTGTAAGCTTGTATGGACTAATGCACACTTTCAGAAAATGACTGCATAGCCAGGATCCACTCACGGCATCAAGAGGACCTATGCTTTAGACCATGAACGCTTAGGCTGGAATAAAATATTATAAGCGTTTAAGGCGCCACTAGACTCCTGTTTATTTTTGTGGATGTAAAGATAGCTTGCAAGTGGGTGAGTGCCAACACATCTTTCTCTTTCTTTCCTGGCTGCTTTCCCCAGCCCTTAGGACCATCTTTTCTGCACTTGCTTCCTCAAGACCTGTGCTACTTTATTCAGGTGGTTCCAGATGGTGCATGTACTTTGTTGTTGCTAGCCTCTGTTAATGCATGGCAATCAGATGCACTTAGTGAGATGCATTAGCTGCTCGTCATGCAAAAGGAATCAGATGAGAGTGACACAAAAAATAGGATAAAGTAGGAGTCAAGTTCAACTTAAAGATGAACTTGACTCCTACTTTGTTCTGCTGCTTCAGACCAACATGGCTGCCCACTTGGATCTATCTACAAAGATAGGATGTCTCCCATAAATGGGGAGAAAGTGGGATTTGAGGTCACAATGGAACTGGGGACTTCTGAGATCTCAAGTGGGAATTAAGCCTGCAGACCACAGAGATGCTACTAACCACTTCTAGGTAGGGAGAAGGGACTTCAGCAAGACCAGCCAAGAAAGCCGCTTTATACCAAGATTCAAACATGATAATTGTTTTCTGCATTTTTTTACATGCATTGAGTTTGTACTGGGAGGTTCTGTTTGATGACTCTCACCCCTTCCCCAAGACTGTGATTTCTGTTTGCTAACTTCATTGGTCCAGGAGGGAAGGCAATATGGGGTATAGCTCATCAAATCTTGGAAACTAAGCAGGGTCAGTACTTGGACGGGAGTCCACCAAGGAAGACCCTGCAAAGGAAGCCAATGGCAACTCACCTCTGCTTCTCACTTGCCTTAAAAGCCCTTTGCTGGGGTCGCCATGAGCAGGTTGTGACTTGACAGCACTTGTGTGCATAACTCGGTAGCTTCTAGAAATTTTCTAAAATTCTTTAGAGCCCAGGATCCAGTTAGAGCCCCTGGGTTAGAACTTTTTCCAGTGCATGTTTTCTATGGCATATTTTACATTTTCTTCCACACCTCTCAGGCAGTGCAATAAATTTACTGCTTCATGTGGGTTTCCCCTACTACCCCCCCCCCCCAAAAAAAACATTTATAAGACCTCTGTAAAGACAGGACTTTTTTGTTAAAAAAAAAAAAAGCCCAGCAGGGACTCATTTGCATATTAGGCCACACACCCTGATGTCTCCATTGTTTCACATGGGGTTTTTTTGTAGAAAAAGCCCAGCAAGAACTCATTTGCATATTACTTTAAAAAAGCCCTGTGTAGAGGCAAAAGAAAGTTTAAAGTTGTGTGGTGGAGGTTTGTTTGTTTTCATTCCCAGATATAAAATCTGTATAATTATTGCTTTGGCATTGCAGAATTCAGCCTTTTTCACCGAAGTTTTTTTTAAAATTCACTTTAAGATTAATTGGGTATGGTGGATGGCTCTAAAAACTCTAAGTGCTGCAAACCTCACTCACCATACTAAGCCCCTCCTACTATACTCTCCCTTGGCTCCACCCAATGGAGTCCTATGACCTATGGAGTCTTCTAGGAATGAACTTTCCAAAATCATTATTATACAAGCACCTTGTTGCACTCAGCGCTTTACTGTATAAGTGGTTGCCTTGTGAATGTTGTCTTGTGCTCAGTGGTGGGTTTGAGTTATGTATTACGAATGTCAGTGACGTGACGTGAAATATTTATATAACAAATTATTTGCACTAGTAGAATGATTTGCATTCGTTATTTGATCACAGTATGTTTTGGTTTTGCAGCCTCCAGGTGAGGCCTGGAGATCTCTAGCTTTTACAACTGTTCTCCAGCTGTCAGAGATCAGCTCCCCTGAAGAAAATGGCAGCTTTGAAGGGTGGACTCTATGGCACTGTACCATGCTGAGGCCCCTCTAGGCTTCCCAATCCCCAGGTCCCAGCGGGGGATCCCCCGGTTTTACAGGCTTTCCCCCTCCCCCAGTCAGCTGGCCGGCGGGGGAAGCTCCACCCCCATAGCCATTATGCACCTCCAGGAACGATTCCCATAGGGAATGATGGGGAATGGATCCACGGGTGTCAGGGGATCTGGGGGGGCTGTTTTTTGAGGTAGAGGCGCCAAATTTTCCGTATAGCATCTAGTGCCTCTCCCCAAAATACCTCCCAAGTTTCAAAAAGATTGGACCAGGGGGTCCAATTCTATGAGCCCCAAAAGAAGGTGCCCCTATCCTTCATTATTTTCTATGGAAGGAAGGCATTCCAAAATGTGTGCTGTCCCTTTAAATGTGATGGCCAGAACTCCTTTGGAGTTCAATTATGCTTGTCACACCCTTGCTCCTGGCTCTGCCCCCAGTGTCTCCTGGCTCCACCCCCCAAAGTCTCCTGGCTCCACCCCCAAAGCCCCCAGATATTTCTTGAATTGGACTTGGCAACCCTAGGCCCCTCCCTTCCCCAAACCCCACCCTCTCCTGCACCCCCAAAGCCTCCAAGTATTTTCCAACACAGACCTGGCAACCCTACATCAGCCACAACAGTTAAATGGAACCTTCATGTTTAGAGGCAGATAATTAAAACAGAAAAGTGCTTTTGGTGTGATGCCTTGCTTGTAAGTTTTTCCACAACTATTTGTCAGGCTGCAGTTAGACACAGTACCAGACTACATGGAATGAAGTGACTTATCCAAGGCTACAAATGAATTCAAGACAGGTGAAACCTGAAGAGGCACTGTTTTTGAGAATCCTTGCCTCTTCTATTAATTCCCCTCCAAAATTCATTCAACTCCCACCTCCTACCCCAAACTTAATTGCTCTCCCAACTCCCCCATTCATCCCCCCTTAAATTTCTCCAATATTAGCTTCTTTGCTAAATCCTCCCCATCAAACCTTTCCACTTTTAAACATCTTTCTACCAAAATCTCTCCATCACATCCCTCAAAAAGGTGTTTTCCATCCCCCCCACCTCTGCTTCCAGTTTTCCTAATGGATTCAAAACTCCTGTCTTCCCCTGGCCCCGAACGTCTCCCTCCCAACTGAAAAGGAAAACAATGGTGCAAAATTAAATACAAAGAGTAGCCCCAGGGAGGCAATTGTGATCATTATGGCCATCTGTGCCCCCAGGAGCCAACCTGTCTCCTCCACCCAGCTCTTGTTCATTCCTTTGGACCGCAGCAATATATGCAGTACTCAATGATCCTTTTATAGGAACAGGCAAACTCTTTTAGCACTCCCATTCCGGTGCTTCAAAAACATGTACATCATCCCAATCGTACACATCCATGCCAATTCCCCCCCCCCCTTTATTTTTGGCCCTTCCCAAGTCTGAATCTTGGCATAACAAAAACATTCTGTACAGGATGATGTTTTGACTCAAATTAAGAACTGTTACTCTGGCTGGGTAAATCCTCTGGGTTCCTGTGACTCCTTCCCTTCCATCTGGGGCACATCGTAGGGAACTGGCTAGCGTTGCCAACCTCCAGGTGGTATAAAATACACAAGAATTGCTGTGATAGCGCTACAATAAAAAGGTTCTTACTGGCTGTGATCAGACACACTAAATAATGCACTTTCAATGCATTTCCCAACCGGATTTTACTATGTGAACTGGCAAAATCGTTGTAAAGTGCATTGAAAGTGGATTGAGAAATGCTTCATTTAGCGTGTCTGATCGCAACCACAGTGATGTATATGTATGTGAGTATAATTTTCTGTTTTATAATAGTGTCTTAGAAATACAAACATACCATTCTACAAGGCATTCAAACATCACAATTCTACATATTACAATAGTCTTCACAATAAAGTCAAATACAGAGTCCACAGTATAAATACAAAATCCAAAGCCCACACAGGATTTCTAGATAATAGACCTGTTCCAAAAACTTATTCCTCAGTCGACCCACAGGGATATAAGTATCTTCAGTGGAATGCCCACAAAAGTTTAAGTTCATCTCAATTTTTATTGTATTATTTTAAATATTTTAATATATTATGTTTAATACATAAATATTTTTAATATATTATTTTAAGCAAGGCACCATCCCGAAGAAACTTCTGTATAGACCAAAGCATTTAATTACATTGTGGTATAGCCTTATGTCAACCTGCATGTGGTGGCTAGAGATCTCTCACTATTGCAACTGTTCTCCAGCTGATATAGATCGGTTCATTTAGAGAAAATTGCCATTTTGAAAGGTGAACTCTATGACATTATACCCTGTTGAAGTTCCTTCCCTCCCCAAACCCTACCCCCTTCAAGGTTCAACCCTCCAATTCTCTAGGTCAGGGGTGGCCAACGGTAGTTCTCCAGATGTTTTTTGCCTACAACTCCCATCAGCCCCAGCCATTGGCCATGCTGGCTGGGGCTGATGGGAGTTGTAGGCAAAAAAACATCTGGAGAGCTACCGTTGGCCACCCCTGCTCTAGGTATTTCCCGACACGCAGCTGGCAACCCTAGTACTGTCTATGGGGCAACTGAGGGTTAAGGCCCACAAATTACAGATATTTTGAAGGTGTGCGCATGTGTGTAAAGTGCCATTAAGTTGCAGCCAACTGTGATGACCCTGTATGGCGTTCAAGGCAAGAGACCAATGGAAGTTGTTTGCCACTTCTTTCTTCTGCATAGTTATCCTGGAATTCCATGGGGGTTCCCATCCAAATACTAACCAGGGATGACCTTTCTTAGCTTCCTAGATCTGATGAGACTGGGCTAGCCTGGGCCATCCAGTTTTGGGCGTATTGAAGGTGCTACCCTGCAAACAAATAAAATCAACTTTCCATTCACACAGGGCATTTTGGGTAGAAAAAGCCCAGCAGGAGCTCCCCCCTGCCTTTCCCAGAGTGCCTGCTGCAGCAGGTGTGCTGGGGAAGGCTGAAGCCATTGGGGAGGTGTTTAAAGATGCTTCTCTGTGCCTTCCCCAGCATGCCAGCCAAAGCCCTGGCCAGTCCAGGCAGACCTCTGCTCCTGTGCGCTCCCACTCAAAAAAAGCCCAGCATTCCCTCACATTCTCCATAGCAGCTCCCATATTGTGGAACAGCCTGCCAGAGACCATCAAGTAAGAGCCAGGCTGCTATCCTTTCACAGAATGTGCAACACAGAAATGTACAAGACGGCATTCTCACAGATTAGAACTAGAATATAGGGATAGTATAGTAATCTACTCCAATGTTTATTGTATTATCACCCACCCAATGTCTTTGTAAGCTTTCTTGCATTACTGGAACATTCTGAAGCATCTGCTCTGATGATGAAGAGATATTTTGGGGAAGATGCAAAGAAGCATCAGAAAACAGACTGGTGTGTGCCTTGGTGCCCACAGACAACACACAGGGGGTCACTATCTTACCTGAAGGGTCAGCAGCATGTTCTATAAATAAAAACAATTCTCTTGCCTACATTGAGGAATGCAGGGTTGCCAGTCCCCAGTTGGGGGTAGGGGATCCCCTGATTTAGAGGCCCTCTCCCAGCTTCTGGGTTAGCAGAAAGTGTGGGTGGGGCCGTTTGAATGTCCAATGGGCACTCCATTATGCCATATGGGGACTGGTCCCCGTAGAGTATAACGGAGAATTTATTTATTTATTTATTTATTTATTTATTTATTTATTTATTTACCTACCTTCAATTTATATCCCGCCCATTCCAAAAGCAGACTCAGGGCAGCCAACCTCCAGGTGGTATAAACCTGGAATGGATCCATGGGTATCTGGGGCTCTGGTGGGGGGGCCTGTTTTTTTGAGGTAGAGGCACCAAATTTTCAGCATAGCATCTGGAGTCTCTCCTCAAACCACCCCCTCCCAAGTTTTAAAAAGATTGGACCAGGGAGTCCAACTCTGTGAGACCCAAAAGGTGCCCCATCCTCTATTGTTGCCAATGAAGGGAAAACAATGAAAAGACCACGCAATTCACAACAAACATTGTGTGTGTGTGTGTGTGTGTGTATGTATGTATATTACAGTGCAGAACAGGAATGAAGTTTCGACTGGCTTGGTGTCAGGGGGTATGGCCTGATATGCAAATAAGTTCCTGCTGGGCTTTTTCTAGAAAAAAACTCTGTGTGAAACAATAATGATGTCAGGGGGTGGCCCAATATGCAAATTCATTCCTGCCAGGTTTTTTCACAAAAAAAGCCCTGAATCGATGATGTGATCTGTGTTGACCAATCTGGTTGGCTCTTTTGGTCTCTGTTGTCTTTAGACCGCTACCTACCTCTGCATTCTGCCTAGGGCGGTGGTCAGCTCTCCGGCCAGTCAATTTTTCATTCTGTACACGCTTTTGCTTTTTTTTTTTTTCATTTCCTCATTTAAGCCATTTGTGAAAGTGAGTAAAATAACATTTGAAGAAAGGAATGATCTCTCAGGGTGCCAGAAATGTCCACTGTTGTACCACCACTGGGGTGACATTGACAGTGATGGATTTAAATCAGCTTCCATCCAAGAATTCCCGTTTAACTAGTTTGTCAATTGGAGGGGAAACGGGAACAGACAGATCCTTGGAGACATGTCCCTAAAGCACTGCCTGAAATACATTGCATACATTTTCCAAAGACGTGCTTCTTCTGAATAGTTGAATACGGTTTCCTTTGAAGACCTTGGAAACTTTCCACCAAGAAGGGCCTAGAGCACCAAAAACAAAAGCCCGACTACACACAACCCTTGGGAGCATACTGTAGAATCCTGCCCTTATAAACAGGAACCGTCTAGCTAAGAATATGCCTGCCAGCTTCCCTATTCCCTTTTTTTACTGCGCTGGCAGGAAGGAAAATTGGCCCTAATTCAGCAAAATAGCCAAGCCAATAACTTAGCCTGTCATGCAGAATCTATTTCACTCACTGAAGCTTTACAATGCTTGTCTCTGTCCAAGAGCAATGGCATTAAAAAAAAAACCACCCTAACAATTAAGTTGCTCAATATGTTTTCCTTATTTGCAGGCAGCAGGCACTATTATGTATGAACATAAACAGAGGTATATGAATTGACCCTTTATAACGTGGGCTAGAGAGCATCAAAAGCAGGTTTCTAACTATCAAAGGAACACAATTCTCTAACAGCCTTTCTAGAAAAAGTTCTTGCTCATTCTTTTATATATATATATTCTTTTATATATATATATATATAAAACTTTAGATTTCTATCTCACCATCTCTGTGAGCGGACCCAGGGCAGCTAACAGTTCAAACATCTATAATTATATACAATTTAAAACCAATAAAATACAATTATTGGTATTTTAAAACCCAGGGATAAATTGATCATCTGAATGACAGTGTTCAACTTGATCCTATCCGTATTTTCTCAGACTGACTTGAGTTCAGTGACAAGCATGCCTCAATAGCGCTTAAAAGATCATACACGATGCCTTTCTTGTATGCCTTCTTCACATGTATGCTCAGACTGGGTTCCGCATCATGGGTGGGGTGTTTACCAATACCTTTTCTGGTGCCTGCCAAGTGTGTTTTTTAAAAGGTAGGGCCAGATGTGGCTTTTCCCCAACAAAAAGTGATTTCAGTCCACTCTAGGAATCAGTGGAAACTATGGTTTTATCATAGAGTTTCCAGTGATTCCCAGAGAGGTGTGATATCACTTCCAGGTTTCCTCAGAAAGTGAGACCATGCTATCATCTGACAGTGCCCCCCGTGTCCAGGGGCTCCAATGATACCTAGTAAGAACATAGGAAGAGTATACTGTATCAGATTAGTGGGCCATCTGGTCCAGCAGCCTGTTTCACACAATGGACATCCAGTTGCTTTGGAGGGTCAACAAACAAGGCATAAAAGTCAGGGCCTCCTCTGATGGTTCCTGGATTTCAGAGGTTTAATACCTCTAGATATGAGGTTCCCTTTAGTCATCATGTCTAATACCATAGATGGGCCTATTCTCTATGAATCTGTCTGACCTCCTCTTAAAGCATGTATGCTTGTGGCCATCACTACACCCACTGGCAGTGAATTCCACAATATACTCACTCGTTGAGTGAAAAAGTACTTCCTTTTATCCATCCTGAATCTATTGCCCATCAATCTGAGTACTCTCAAATGTTAGTATTATGGGAGAGGGAGAATCTATGTCACCCAAAGCATGATTTTATAAACTTCTGTCATGCAATGTCCCATCTTAGTCATCTTTCTTTCTGAACTGAAAAGCCCCAGACACTTTATCCTTTCTTCATAGATGCTTTAATCTAACGGCAAGAGACTGGCTGCCCTTTTCTGCCCTTTTCCTGCTTCTCCAGTGCCTTTTAGAGACACCAGAACTGTATACAGTATTCCAAAAGAGATCACATCAAAGATAAAGTTTCAAGTCCTTCCAAGATGAAAGATGGAGTGTGAGTAGAACCGTGCTTAACTTAATCATGCTGATTGTAACTGAATAGGCTATCTCAAAGAGAAACCTCCTGCAGCCAGTCTCTTGCCATTAGATCATTAATCAAGGTCTCTCAGTGATTAATCAGTGTGCCTTTAGCCACATAAAGTACCCTTCATGCTAACATTTCTAAAAGAAAGCTTCTCTTGCCTCAGATCAATTGAATTTAGACTGTTTAGAACTGCTCACCAAAACCACACACTACCAATCAGATGCTTTTTGCTTGCATACTTCCCTTCTTGGGTCTTCTGGACAATTTCCTGGGATTCTGAACCATCCCACTCAGTTTCCACCTTCATACAGTCAAATGGCATACCTGAAGCCCCACCTTGCCTTGTCAGGAACTACTTTAGCAGAGGAAGATTCAAGTCCTGTAGCCAGGCCTCAGATTCAGTGGGAGCTCACCGGAGCGCAGCTCCTGAACCTTTCTGAGGGTTCCCCCTCCTCCTCCCCACCTTGTCCATTGAATAGTAGGTGCAGCTGCATAACAATCCCTGGATGAGCTCCACCACCTATTTTTCTACAAAGCGACCCCTGCCTGTAGCACTTTAAAGATAACAAGATTTCCAGGGTATAAGTTTTCGAGATATGGCTAAGGGATGAAGAGAGAGAGAGATAGATAGATGATAGATAGATAGATAGATAGATAGATAGATAGATAGATAGATAGATAGATAGATAGATAGATAGATAGATAGATAGATAGATAGATAGATAGATAGATCTACAAGGAAAAGAAAGAAAGTGGAGACTTTTTATAAAAAGATAAAAGCTGGGAATTCTGAGAACCTGCTAAACCTATCGTTATGACAGTATATATCAACATACTGATATTTTAGTACCTTTCCTTAAAAATGTAGATATGATATCTGTATAAGCCAGTATAAAAGGGAGTGCTGTGAAGCTACTGATGATGATAGTACTCTCCCTTGAAAATCCTGAATATTTAAGGCAAAAATGTGGTGGGGAGGCTGACTCCACAACTATGAAAATGCAGAGGGAGAGCAGACATGTGGCAGAACCATGCCCAGGCTAATTCTGGTGTTTGTGAGTTGAATGTCAAGAAAGTCAGGAGTAAGTTGAGCATGCAGAAAAACCCTGAGAGGCAGCAAAGTATTATTGGAGCTTGGATTAGAGTTTGAACTGGAAAATGAGCCACAGTCACACCAGTATATGTCTAGGGTACACATGACTGCTGACCACACAGCACAACTCCAGCTGGTACACATCCCTGCAGCTTCAGGGTTTACAGGGCTTTTTTTTTTAGCAGGAACTTCTTTGCATATTAGGCCACACACCCTTGATGTAGCCAATCCTCCTGGAGCTTACAGTAGACCCTGTACTAAGAGCCCTCTAAATTCTTGGAAAATTGGCTACATCAAGGGTGTGTGGCCTAATATGCAAAGGAGTTCCTGCTACAACCCCCCCCCCCTGATTTTAAAGATTTGTGAAGGGTGTCTGGGTTTGCAGCCAACTGACTGAAGCCACTTCTCTCGGCTTTTGTGGAGCAGATGAGGCAGGAGAAGGCTTGCACGAACATCTGATCCTACCTAAGGACCACTTACAGATGTGCCCTTACATGCTATTCCATATGGGATGGAGTTCTCCTCCTGTAGTGAACAGGACATAATTCTACATCTGAGATTTTGGTAATAGGACAGGAGTCCAGAGATTTATATTTGCACACACAGATCATAAATTTCACGTGCCCCAGGAGCATGTTATAATTACACACCTCTGGATATCTCTACCAAACAACTTGTTTCATGAGTTTAACCCATGATTGAGACATGTATTGTACCAGGCAACATTTGACCCTTTGCAACAATCTGAACAAAACAAAATATTGTCATGGCTTTATGGTGACATTTGTCCAAATGCCAAATGCAATCACTGTTCAGCTCACAGAAAATAAATATTCATAAGAAGCTCAATGCTAAGCTAGAAAGTAAGTCCTTCTGAGTGTAATGGGACTTACTTCTAACTTCTGATTATATGTACTTAGCACTGCAGGGAAGTTTTTTTTTTTCTATATAGAAGTGAATGCACTGTAAATGAGAATAAGCAATGAATGGTTCGGGAATGCTACAGCATTCATATGAACCAGATGTCAACATATGTTGTCTTTGCAGCTGTGCCATTGTTCTTTGCATGGCTTCCCAGAGCATGTCAATGTGAAACATTTAATCCAAATCAGCCTCCTGTGCATAAGTACTCAAAGATGTTGTCATAAGTGAACCAGCTAACTTCTTTTTTCTACAGTGCTGGGTTCACAAGGTATCTTTTAAACAAATTATGTTGATCTCTATTTTCTGAAGAAGAGTGAGTGCACATGAAATATATATCTTGAATAAAACTTCGTTGGTCTTAAAGGTGCCACTGGACTCAAACTTTGTTCTGTTTTCCAGTGAGAGTGTTGTTAATATAGATCATTTTGATAAGCACATTGTTGTTGTTGTTCAGTCGCACAGCCGATTCTGATTCTTTGCAACCCCATGAACCAAGTCACGCCAGGCCCTCCTGTCTTCCACCATCCTCTGAAGGCTGCTCGAATATGTGTTAGTTCCATCAGTAATGCTGTCCAGCCATCTCATCTTTTGCCGTCCCCTTCTTCTTTTGCCTTCTGTCTTTCCCAGCATCTTCTCCAGTGAGTGCTCCCTTCTCATTTGGATAAGCACATAGCAATGGCCATAATGGACTGGACAGAAGTATACCAAAGCAAGCTGTCTTCAGCACTGGCTAACCCAATGCTCTGTGGAAATCTACAAACTAGACAAGCTTAGGACCATTATCATTGTGTACACCTCCAAGATCTGAGAGCCAGAGGCAGGGCTTTTTTTGTAGCAATAATTCCTTTGCATATTAGGCCACACACCCCTGATGTAGCCAATCCTCCTGGAGCTTACAGAAGGCCCTGTAAGAAGAGTAATGGAAGCTCTTGGAGGATTGGCTACATCAGGGGTGTGTGGCCTAATATGCAAAGGCGTTCCTGCTACAAAAAAAGCCCTGGCCAGAGGTATACTCCCTTGGAACATAAAGGTGCCATTTCTCATTGTCATGGCTAGTCACCTCCACTGTTCTCTCTTCCACAGAATGCATTTCATCTTTATGCAAGTAGTCTATCCCATGACAATTCAGTCCTTTGTTTTGCAATACAGTCTGTGAATGAATATATCTCTTTGTACATCTTGACTCTATTGTCAGTCTGTTCAGACAACAGATTCACAACAGATCCGCATGCTATTTATACAAGGAGCTGTTCTTGGTTGAACTGTTATATCCCGTTCTATGTGTTCCTCATTTTTTGTTTGACCTGGATGGCCCAGGCTAGCCTGATCTCATCAGATCTCTGAAGCGAAGCAGGGTCAGATCTGGCTTGCACTTGGATGAAAGACTACCAAGGATGTCCAAAGTGGCTATCTGGAGGCAGGCAATGATAACCTACCTCTGAGTGTCTCTTACCTTGAAACCCATACAGAAAACCCGTAAGTTTTCTGACCTGACTGTACTTTCCACCTCCTGTCTCTGTTCAGAAGTTTACCAGAATCTCTTCATATGTTCTTTCTATACATATGTCTGAATAAGTATGTTTTTATAAAGAATGTACAAAAGAATCTTTCTAGTTCAGTAATTTCTTCTGGGCATAAGTCTATGCCTGGCTTTAAATACTCCTTGTAATAGATATGACTTGGGGATTTCTGACTTTCTTTACTTCTCTTTCTGTGCCCTATGTTCTCCCCCATTTCTCCTTGTCACACTTTTTTACCCGGCAAACAAAATATTAACCAAATATCCCAATAAAGCCTATTGCTGTTTTGACATTCTGGAAATTTTTCAGGCTGCTGGCTTCTCTCCTAAAATAGAAAGAGAAACACAAGGTTCAGGTCTTCATCACTGTGATCGAAACCTCTGTGAATCTCTGCCATGCACAAAGTTGGCCCAGCTCTGAGGAAAATTAGGTTGCTTCTGCTTGAATGAAGCTCCTTTCATGCCTTATCCCATTCAAATCAAAGTTCAAGAACTTCACCAACTTTTTCAAGTACTAAGTTACAAATTACATTTTCAGCCCGGGGAATAAATTTCTGGATTAATTCATGAGGGGAGAATCTTCTGTTCCCTCATATAATGCACAAGGAACATCTCCTCAGTTTGGTATCAGCTCAGTAATTCCAATTTTTCTTGGCAAACATTTAAAAAAATAAGTATATTTTCCTGAGTGCTAACTCCTAGGTAGGGTTGCCAACCTCCAGGTGATGGCCAGAGACCTCCCACTATTACAACTGATCTCCAGGTGACAGAAATCAATTCGTCTTTAGAAAACGGCCACTTTGGACAGAGGACTCTATGGCATTATAAGTCTCTCCCCTCCTCAAACTGCACCGTCCTCAGGCTCCACCCCCAAAATACCCAGGTATTTCCCAACCCAGACCTGCCAACCCTACTTTCAAGTCATAATATTAGGGAACATTTGTTCATCTCATCGTATTGTCCCCTGGGAAATGTAGTTCTCAGCAATCTCCCAATTTCCCCCAGATAAGTAAATCTGAGAACAGGAGAGTTTGGGGTGGGGGTGAGAGGATGGAAATAGCTACATTAAAGGTGTTGGCTGCATGATTTTGCAACAGAGGCACGTACACTGATTAAAGCATAGAGAAAGTGTTATTCAGGAACTAACATACTTGATAGTGAAGAGAAGAGAGAGAGAGCATAGACCGCTTCAAGAGGGGATTGGATAAGCATATGGAGCAGAGGTCCATCAGTGGCTATTAGCCACAGCGTATTGTTGGAACTCCCTGTCTGGAGCAGTGATGTTCTGTATTCTTGGTGCTTGGGGGGGGGGCACAGTGGGAGGGCTTCTGGTGTCCTGGCCCCACTGATGGACCTCCTGATGGCACCTGTGTTTTTTTGGCCACTGCGTGACACAGAGTGTTGGACTGGATGGGCCATTGACCTGATCCAACATGGCTTGTCTGATGTTCTTAGATTCCTAGCTGCGTGACAAGCTAAGAGACAGAGAGGTGGAGAATTTTGAATTTCCATGAAGGAGGAGGAGGAGGAGGATATTGCCTTAAGAATGGCAATCTGGAGATGGACAAGGAATGACACTTATCAGGAAAGAAGGTGCTGCTGACCCCACTATCCTCTCTAACTGGCCTTTCCTCTTGTTGCCCCGGGCACAGTTCTTCTTCTTCTGTTTTGTACACTTGACTAAGGTTTCTCCATTAAAATGTTTGCAAGAAATGGCTGAAATAACTGATCTAACAGTTAGTGTTGCATTAGGCTCTGGAAGACCCAGACTGATTTTACACTAGGGCTTGTTCTGGGTGGAGAGCCCTTTTCCCCCTGGTGCTTCTCTCTGTTTTCACACAAGCTGCCATGGAGCTGCAAGTTGGCGTGCTGCTTTTCCACAGCAAGCAGAAACAGCTTGTAAGAGGATCTTGCTCACTGTGGGAAAGCGGAGCACCAACTCACAGCTCTGGGGCAGCTTGTGCGAAAACTGAGAGAAGCACCGGGAGCAAAAGGGCTCTCCTCCAGGAACAAACCGAGTGTGAAATTGGTCTTTGATTCAAATTCCCACTTTGGCATGAAACTTACTGAGTAACCTGGGGCTACTTATATTTCTCAGCCTAACCTACCTCACGGGGTTTTTGTAAGGATAAAACCGAGAATGGGGATGCTAGTGCACTGCTCTGAGCTCTCTGAAAGTAGGGCAGGCTTTTAAATGGTACATAAAAGGTGGCTTTGTCAGGAGGTCTGGTCACATAATTGGAAGCAATTGATGAGAGTTTCAGCAACTGAGCTAAATGTTGAAAGAAATTATATACTTGTGCATAGGAAGCAGTCAGCTTAATTTGTGTCGTTTCTCAGTAATCAGTGTCATTTTCAGAAACAGTAAAGGGGTTATAGTGCAGCAGGAATTATGCCGTTCACAAACCCATTGAAGTACTTTGTCCCCTTGACCATGATCACAAGTGTGCAGAATCCTATTTCACATTCCAGACCTGAGAAGAACTTCTGGAGTAAAATTGTTTTGCAAGAAGGTTAACAGCTGGTTTGTATTCAAAATTAGGTAACTGCAAACTTCGGTGACATCACGAAGCCTACAACAGAAAAGCTCCCACATACATGAACACATGAAGCTGTCTTATACTGAGTCAGACGATTGCTCCCTCAAGATCAGCATTGTCTACTCAGACTGGCAGCCGCTCCCCAGGTTCTCAGATGATGGTCTTTCACATTACCAATAAGTGTAATAGGAAAACATGCATTGTGCAATAGGGAAACATTTCTATTGTGTGTATTTTTCACAGGTCAGTATGAAGTATCAATGGATCACTAAGCAAAATGTATTTCTTTATGTTATTTATAGTCAGCCTTTCTCTAAGGGACTCAAAGTGGATTACACAGAATTGTGCAATAGGGAAAGGTTTATTTGTCCATTGTGCAATATGCAGGGCTGGTGCTGGGCTTTCTGGCGCCCTAGGCGAATCACCCTCTAGCGCCCCCATTATTAAAAATATAGGAAAATTGAAGAGCACTAGACTTGAAACTTTTCACATTTTTAATTTACTGATTTTTAATTTTTTTTTAAAAAAAGAAGTGATGTTATAAAAAAAATGTTAGAATAAGTGCTTGCTGGCCATGTTAGGAAGGAGGGTGGCAGGATAGGATGAGGTGGGAGGCCAAGTCACACATTGGGGAGAGGGGGGTGGTTTGGCTTTGTTGAGGGCAGCTTGGTGACTGGAAAGGACAAGGTGACAGTGGTCAGGAGCCAGAGTCATGCGTCAGGGAGGGGGCACCCAGTGTTGCCCCCTAGGCCAGGTGGCGCCCTAGGTGACTGCCTACTTTGCCTACTCCCAGGCACCGGCCCACTCGCCTGAAACCGGCTCAGAGCAGGTAAAAACAACCTTCTAAAATACAACATAAATTAATAAATAGCACTAAAATCAATAAAACCAGAACTTTTTGTAGAAAAAGCCCAGCAGGAACTCATTTGCATATTAGGCCACACCTCCTTATGTCACCATTGTTCCTCACAGGGCTTTTTTGTAGAAGAAGGCTAGCAGAAATTCATTTGCATATTAGGCCACATCCTTTGACACCAAGCTAGCTGGAACTGTGTTCCTGTGCATTCCTGCTCAAAAAAAGCCCGAATAAAACCATTAGTATACAATTTACAATTTAAGATGATGTACTTAAATGAAGGGGCAATGTAAAACATCTGAAGAAGGGAAGAAAGGAGGGGGAAGCCAACACTTGCTGTACCTATTGGCCAAGCACCCGATACTGCCCTTAACCACAGGTCTGGCAGAACAACTCTGTTTTGTAGACCCTGTAGAATTGTACCAAACCCTGCAGGGCCCTGCTCTCTTCTGGATCCCTCGATCCTCTTCTCCACCAGGCCAGAGCCAAGGCCAAAAAAGCCCTGGCCCTGGTAAAGGATGGTCAGATACTATTTGGGCCAGGGACAGTGAGCAGATTTTGGTCACTCAAGCATAACGCTCCACAGGGGATATACCGGGAAAGGCAGTTCCAAAGGTATGCCTGTTCCTGAATATTAAGGACTGTAAAGGTCAAAACCAGAATCTTGAACTTGATCCAGTCCCCAATCTGGAGCCAGTGCAGGTGATAGAGCACCAGTGGGATATGTGTTCTATCAATCCACCAACAGGGTCAAACATCCAATAGACAGTACTCTTGGTCTAGGATATGACTTGTAGGCATCTGACCAATGATTTTCTGCCTGGGAATTAAACTGTACAGGGCCCCCACCCCTTTGATGAAAGATAGAGAGCACCTGTGTATATTAGTGGATTCTTTTTTTAGAGGAGTACATCTACCATCCTCTTCACTCTAAATATTTAATAGAAATGGGTTTTAAAATAATTATTCTACTACTTAAATCTTTTGTAACCTGAAATACCCTCTATAAAATTTTGTATTAGGATAAGTAAGGTATATTTATTAAACATTTATAGAGGTTTTTGTTTGTATTCAGAAACAACTGAGATGCATCTATACCAACAGTCTTAAAACATATTTGCAGGAAACTAACACATCTCAGTCCAGTTGCCCCAAACAAAGATGCATAATTCTCTTACTATAACCTAATATGAGGAATCGTGGACCAAGGTGCCCACTTCTCCTTGCTGAGCAAAGAAGCTAACAATCCTGAGTAGAAGAATGAGACTGAAGTTCTAGAGCCACCCCAAGAGACAGCATCTCTAGAACACTACTGGAGCCCATTCTGAAGTTCAAGAAGAACTCCAAGAGATTCCATCAGCTTTCTTGCCCTAAGGAACAGTACCATCTTCCTCAGGCAAACAGTGAGAAACCCCACACCAGAGTTAGTTGCAGCCTCTGAGAAGAAAGGTTTCTAGAGGTTGTGTGGGTCACATGATCACTGTATTTGCTGCCATGTATGACCCCTAGAGTTTGGTACCCAGAAAGATAAGTAAATTGCTTCATTTGGGAATAATTTGCATGTGTGCATGTTCACACTGCATCATTGCTAACAGTGTGATAAATTGCACTTGTGCGCACATTCAATCTGAGCCTAGAATTGTTTGTGCATAAACAAGATTATTTGAATGTGATACCCAGAAGGATGCAGACAGTTTCTCACTCAAGAAATCACCTTTATTTGTGTGCGTAAAGTGGCAACAAGTTGCAGCCAACTTGTGGTGATCCCAGCAAGGAGTTTGCAAGGCAAGTAAGAAGCAGAGGTGGTTTGCCAATGTCTTCTATGATAGTCTCCCATCCAAGTATCAACCCTACTTAGCTTCTGAGATGAGACTGAGCTATACCAGGGGTGGCCAATGGTAGCTCTCCAGATGTTTTTTGCCTACAACTCCCATCAGCCCCAGCCAGCATGGTCAATGGTTGGGGCTGATGGGAGTTGTAGGCAAAAACATCTGGAGAGTTACCGTTGGCCACCCCTGCGCTATACCATGCTGCCTTCCCTCTCGATTTTTTTTTACTAAGGGGGGGGGGGACAAAAGAAGGAAAATGAAATAATTTCACTTTTTTTTTACTTTGGATTTATATGTCACCCACTCTGCAAGCGGACTCTGGGTAGCTAACAGTCATGGTAAAAAACAAGATGCATTCAGTTCAGGGAGATAACACCTATACACAGCCAGGGGGATTTGGCAACCCTACTCTGGACCGGGCATTACAAGCCGTGGCTGACTGGCTCAGGCTGAGCGGGCTGAAGTTGAATCCGGCGAAGACTGAGGTCCTTTGTGTGGGCCGCGGTGGACCGGAAGGGGAGATTACCTTACCGGCTTTTGACGGTGCACCACTGATACCAGTGCGCAAAGTCAAGAGCCTGGGAGTGCTACTGGAATCCTCTTTATCAATGGAGGCCCAGATAGCTGCCACTGCTAGAACCGCCTTCTTCCATCTTAAGAGGGCGAGGCAGTTGGCCCCCTTCTTGGAGCGCAGCGACCTAGCAACTGTGATCCACGCAACGGTCACTTCGAGACTAGACTACTGCAATGCCCTCTACATGGGGCTGCCCTTATATCGAACGCGGAAACTCCAGGTAGTCCAGAACGCGGCGGCCAGGCTGCTAGAGGGACTACCACGGTGGGAACACGTGCGGCCTGGGCTGCGGGATCTGCATTGGCTGCCGGTTGTGTACCATGTTCGCTATAAAGTGCTGGTTATCACCTTTAAAGCCCTATATGGCCAAGGACCTGCCTACCTAAGGGACCGCCTCTCCCCATATGTTCCCCAGAGAGCACTGAGATCTAGCTCTCAGAACCTTCTAACAGTCCCTGGGCCAAGAGAAGCTAGGTTGAAGGCTACTAGGGAGCAAGCCTTCTCTATAATGGCCCTGCGTTGGTGGAACCACCTTCCAGAGATGATACGAGCCCTGCGGGACCTGAATCAATTCCGCAGGGCTTGCAAAACATTTCTTTTCCAGCTTGCCTTTGAAACAGAACCTGATTAACTTGACATGCGGCCACCTAGCCATCTTGTGGATATTACGACTTCAGTATTTTAGCACCTATTTTATATATTTTATCTACCGGTATTTTATATAATTTATTTGTCATTGATTGTACTGAGATTGTTTGTATTGTTTTACTGAATCATGGGATTCCATGTTTGTGAGCCGCCCTGAGCCCGCCTTTGGCGGGGGAGGGCGGGGTATAAGAATAAAATTATTATTATTATTATTATTATTATTATTATTATTATTATTATTATTACTCAGTTGTGATGTCAGTTCTCTCTAGGAATTGCATCACTGTCCACCACTGGTTAACAGTCCAGGTCTGGCACTCCTGATTTCAATGCATACTTTATCATGAGGCTTAATAAGATGCCACATTAAATAGGGCTGAGCACCCAACTTAGAGAGCAGTTCCTCAGTGAAGGTTTTTAAACAGAGGCTAGATGGCTATCCGACAGCAGTACTGATTCTGTGAATTAGGCAGATCATGAGAAGGAGGGTTGCATCGGTGCTTCATTTTCATGGCCCTTTCTTACACACCCAAGGAAACAGTGATCACCACTTTGGGGTCAGGCAGCAATTTTTCTCCAGGAGGGATTTTTTTTTTGCCATCTTTTGAGCACGGAGCAGGGGTCACTGGGGGTGTATGTTGGGGGGGAGGTATTTATGAATTCCTGCATTGTGCAGGAGGTTGGACCAGATGACCCTGGAGGTCCCTTCCAACTCTATGATTCTATGAAAAGTGCAATATACATTTGACTTCCTGGAAGTCACCACAGGCTATTGCACATCCAGGCTAATTACATGGGAAGGGGGAATTCTCATCATCCAGCGGCGTTAGACCATCCTAACCAAACCTACCAAAACATTGTAACACGGAACTGGACCTATTTGGCCTTTTTCATTCAGCAGTGTTAAGAGAGAGACCCATTTCTTTTGCAGACAAACATAACTTACAGTGGAGAAAGCAAATGTAATTATGTCTGACAGCACCTTGCCCATGAGCAAATCTCCCAACTGCAAGCTTTTGGTGGCTATTATTAGCTTTGTCATAGGAAACTCATTTAAAAAGAGCAAAGGCTGGCAGATGCCTTTGGCAGCCCCTCTTAACTCCAAATTACATTGTCAATCTCCCTCGGGGTGTGCTCCTGAAAGGGCATTTCATTGCATGCAGAATATTAAGGCCTCTTCCCTTTTGCTCTTATTCGCCACTCATAAAAGTATGCTCGGCACTTACGGTACCCCCCCTGGTTGACCGTTAACAGTTGGGCAGGGAGTGGTGCAGGCAGAAATTCAACTGGTGAAATATTTCTCATTGCTCTAAATGCTGGTGGGGGAGGATTCATGCTTCCACCTGTTGGTGGGGTTGCCAATAATGGGCTGGAAAATTCATGGAGTTTGGGGAGTGGGGCCTGGGGAAGGCAGGGTTTGGGGACAAGAAGGACCACAATGGGGTATAACGCTATACAACCCACTCTCCAAAGCAGCCATTTTCTCCAAGGGGACTGATCTCTGTAGTCTGGAGATCAGAGGTGATTCCAGGAGATCACCAGACCCCACCAGTGTGTGTGCGCACGCGTGTGTGTGTGCATGCAACCCTGCCTGTAGAATCATGAAGTTGGAAGGGACCCACAGGGTCATCGAGTCCAACCCCCTGCGCAACACAGGAAATTCAGAAATACCTCCACCTATATCCACAGGATCAGCATTGCTGTCAGATGGCCTTCTAGCCTTTGTTTAAAAACATACAAGGAAGGAGAGCACACCTCCTGAGGAAGCCTGTTCCACTGAGGAACTACTCTGTCAGGAAGTTCTTCTTAATGTTGAAAACACTCTTCTGATTTAATTTTAACCCATTGATTCTGGTCCGACCTTCTGAGGCAACAGAAAACAATTCTGCACCTTCCTGTATATGACAGCCCTTATGAACATATGAAGCTGCCTTCTACTGAATCAGACCCTTGGTCCATCAAAGTCAGTATTGTTTACTCAGACTGGCAGTGGCTCTCCAGGGTCTCAAACTGAAGGGTCTCACGTCTATTTGCCTGGACCCTTTTTAGTTGGAGATGCCAGGGATTGAACCTGGGACCTTCTGCTTACCAAGCAGATGCTCTACCACTGAGCTACCATCCCTCCTTCAAGTACTTGAAGATGGTGATCATATCACCTGTTGGATTCCTGTTGCCAGAAAACACAAATGCAAATGCAGCATCTCAGAGCCCAGCTCAGAAACGGCTCCATGGTCATAAACCTTTTCTCTCTGGTCTCACATCAGCAAAAACACCAGCTCTCCATAAGTATCCCAAACACCACTGATGAGCATGAAAATAATAGATGAGATTCATCACTATTTACTGACAACTGCAGGGATGGATGATCTGGAAGGTAACAAAAGTACAAGTTATATTCCTTCCATAGCTGAAACCAAATTCTTCCATTGACACACTGAATTCCAAGGCTCTGCCTCTGTTCAAGAGACAATTCTAGGCAACCTGGTTGCAGGTCTTCTTTGAAATCATTCTCATGCCAAAGAACTCAAATAGGTCAAGCAGGATTCACATTCCCAATCTTTTTTGTGTGTTTAGCAGCATGGGGAAAGGAATTCCTGGGGTTTGAGGGAAAAGAAGCAGAACAAATGGGATTTGCAGAGCCCTCTTTCCCTTCCAGCCCTCCTTTGCATCAAATCAAGAATTACTAATGTAATTAAAAAGTAACACATTTTTTTCCAAACAGCAAGAGGTTTGTGTGGGTGTGAGAGCACTAGATGAGTTACCAGATGCAAAGATGGCAGGACTTCTTCATGCTGAGACTGTGTTTGTTGAACCACAGCACACACTCCAAATGTTCCAAGCAAGCTCTAAACGTTGCTGTTGTTGAAAATAATAACAATTGCACGGAAGAGGGCGTTTCAGAAGATGCAACTTCTCATGAAAGAGTAAAATAACCCACAACTGCTGAAAATTTACTCACAGTGGTTTAAGGGTGCACAGAGCATTTCTTCCTCTGAACTCAGGCACCTTATTGCAGCGATACTCACTCAGAGTATTGTTGCTGTTGTTAAATTTGTGAATCGCCCAATCCCTGCTACTGTGGCTCCTTGACATCTATGCATTGCTCCCCAGTGTGGAACCTTCCCCCTGTTTCAGGAAAAGGAACAAAGCCATTGACGAGTGAGACTTTTTTTTGGGGGGGGGGGGTTGTTGGCAGGTGTTGCCCCTAAAGTTGCCAACCTCCAGGTGAGGCCTGGAGATCTCCTAGAATTACAAATGATCTCCAGATGTTGGAGATATGGAGAAAACAGCTACACTGGAGGGTGGACTCTATGACATTACAGCCTGCTGAGGCCCTTCTCACCAAACCCTGTCCTCCCCAAGCTCCACCCAAAATATCCAGGAATTTCCCAACCCTACTGCCTCTGGAGAAACGGGTAAGCTGCAGCCTCCAGAATCCCTGGCCAAACTGGCCTAGAGAAAAATTGCTGACCCCAAAGTGGCAAACAGCATTTTCCTGGGCATGTAAGAAAGTGCCACAAGAACTAAGCACTGACGCACGCAACCCTTCCTGCCCTCTTTCCCATAATCTGCCTAAGTTCACAGAATCAGTGTTGCTGCCAGATGGCCATCTAGCCTCTGTTTAAAAACCTCCAAGGATGGAGAGCCCACCACTTCCTGAGGAAGCCTGTTCCACTTAGGGTGACCATAATGTCTGAAGGCCAGCCAGGGACACCTTTTGGGGGGGGAAGGTAGGGGTGTGTGCGCGCGAAGCGCGTGCGCCGCCGGAAACAGGAAGTGATGTCACTTCCGGTGACGTCATGCCACTGCCGGAAACAGGAAGTGACACCACTTCCTGTGACATCATTTCCCCGCATCACCTGCCGGAAACGGGAAGTGACATCACTTCCTGTGACATCACTTCCCCCAAATGCCACTGCCGGAAACAGGAAGTGACTTCACAGCACTTCCTGTGACGTCCCCAAAAATCCCCCAAATATCACCGCCGGAAACAATTTTGTTCTCAAATCCTGTATATACTTCATCAGTATATGGTATAAGGCACTTTCTCAACTGTGCTGCATAATGCAGCCTATTTATTTTGTCCTGTTTGCTCTGTTGGCTCTATCTGCGCCACCTTCATCACTTTCAGGGTGTGGATCCCCCAGTGGGGTGGTCTCCCGACTCCCTCCGCCGGCTGTTTCTGATAGCCCTGCGCCCCCTCTTTCATTTGATATGTGTCCCGTGCGGGTGCCACCCTCCCGCCGGGAGATGCCGCAAAATGAGCCCCCTTGAGGCTTATGGCGGCAGGGCTCGGGGGAAGCGAGCTAGACTGCTGTTCTTTTGAGGGGTTATAGAGTGTTTCGAGCCCGTCCCTGTGGCATCAGTCCCATCATTGTGGGACCCAGGGGGCCGGCGCAGTGGCCCGCCGAAGCAGCCTGTCACTAATAACACAGGTCGAGATGCAGGACAGGAACCCGGAAGTGACCGACAGGCTGCTTCAGCGGGCCGCTGCGCCGGCCCCCTGGGCCCTACAATGATGGGACCGATGCCACAGGGACGGGCTCGAAACACTCTATAACCCCTCAAAAGAACAGCAGTCTAGCTCGCTTCCCCCGAGCCCTGCCGCCATAAGCCTCAAGGGGGCTCATTTTGCGGCATCTCCCGGCGGGAGGGTGGCACCTGCACGGGACACATATCAAATGAAAGAGGGGGCGCAGGGCTATCAGAAAAAGCTGGCGGAGGGAGTTGGGAGACCACCCCACTGGGGGATCCACACCCCGAAAGTGATGAAGGTGGCGCAGATAGAGCCAACAGAGCAAACAGGACAAAATAAATAGGCTGCATTATGCAGCACAGTTGAGAAAGTGCCTTATCCCATATACTGATGAAGTAAATACAGGATCTGAGAACAAAATTGCACCAGAAGACACAAACACAAAGCTCCCTTACACTGAATCAGTGCTTGGGTCCACCAAAGTCAGTATTGTCCACTCCAGTCACAAACACAAAGCTCCCTTACACTGAATCAGTGCTTGGGTCCACCAAAGTCAGTATTGTCACATAAGAACATAAGAGAAGCCCTGTTGGATCAGGCCAATGGCCCATCCAGTCCAACACTCTGCGTCACATAAGAACATAAGAGAAGCCCTGTTGGATCAGGCCAGTGGCCCATCCAGTCCAACACTCTGCTTCACATAAGAACATAAGAGAAGCCCTGTTGGATCAGGCCAGTGGCCCATCCAGTCCAACACTCTGCGTCACATAAGAACATAACAGAAGCCCTGTTGGATCAGGCCAGTGGCCCATCCAGACCAACACTCTGCGTCACATAAGAACATAAGAGAAGCCCTGTTGGATCAGGCCAGTGGCCCATCCAGTCCAACACTCTGCGTCACATAAGAACATAAGAGAAGCCCTGTTGGATCAGGCCAGTGGCCCATCCAGTCCAACACTCTGCGTCACATAAGAACATAAGAGAAGCCCTGTTGGATCAGGCCAGTGGCCCATCCAGTCCAACACTCTGCGTCACATAAGAACATAAGAGAAGCCCTGTTGGATCAGGCCAGTGGCCCATCCAGTCCAACACTCTGTGTCACATAAGAACATAAGAGAAGCCCTGTTGGATCAGGCCAGTGGCCCATTCAGTCCAACACTCTGTGTCACATAAGAACATAAGGAGGGAGGGAGGGAGGGTGGGAGGGAGGGAAGGAAGGAGGGAGGGAAGGGAGGGAAGGGAAGGAAGGAAGAAAGAAAGGAAGGAAGGGAGGAGGGAGGGAGGGAAGGAAGGGAGGAGGGAGGGAAGGAAGGGAAGAAGGAAAGGAAGGAAGGAAGGAAGGAAGGGAGGGAGGGAGGGAGGGAGGGAAGGAAGGAAGGAAGGAAGGAAGGAAGGAAGGAAGGAAGGAAGGAAGGAAGGGAGGAGGGAGGGAAGGAAGGAAGGGAGGAGGGAGGGAGGGAGGGAGGGAAGGAAGGAAGGAAGGAAGGAAGGAAGGAAGGAAGGAAGGAAGGAAGGAAGGAAGGAAGGAAGGAAGGAAGGAAGGAAGGAAGGAAGGAAGGGAGGGAGGGAGGGAAGGAAGACCGCCCCCTCTCGCCAGCCCCCCCCCGCTTTCGGCCCCCACCCTCCCTGCTTACCTTCTTCCAGGGCGGGTGACGGCCTCTCCTCCCGGCGGCTGGTGCTGCTGGCGAGGCTGGCGGCGGCTGCGGAGGCCGGGGAGGGCCTCCGCTGGTCTCTGGAGGACCTCCAGCGACCAGCGCCGGCCTCTCCGCGGCCTCCGCGGGTCGGCGCTGGTCGCTGGAGGCCCTCCAGAGTCTCTGGAAGGCCTTCCGGGACCAGCACCGGCTGCTGCGCGGCCTCTCCGCGGCCTCCAGCGACCAGTGGAGGCCGCGGAGAGGCCTTCGCTGGTCGGCGCTGGTCCCGGAAGGCCCTCCAGAGTCTCTGGAAGGCCTTCCGGGACCAGCGCCGGCTGCTCCGCGGCCTCTCCGCGGCCTCCGCTGGTTGCTGGAGACCCTCCAGAGTCTCTGGAGGGCCTCCAGCGACCAGCGGAGGCCGCGGAGAGGCCTTCGCTGGTCGGCGCTGGTCCCGGAAGGCCCTCCAGAGTCTCTGGAAGGCCTTCCGGGACCAGCGCCGGCTGCTCCACGGCCTCTCCGCGGCCTCCGCTGGTCCCGGAAGGCCCTCCAGAGTCTCTGGAAGGCCTTCCGGGACCAGCGCCGGCTGCTCCGCGGCCTCTCCGCAGCCTCCGCTGGTCGCTGGAGGCCCTCCAGAGTCTCTGGAGGGCTTCCAGCGACCAGCGGAGGCCACGGAGAGGCCTCCGCCGCCACCGCCGCCGGGCCCCGCGCGCGGGCGGGGAAGGCGGCGAGTGAGGGAGGGAGCGTCTCTGCGCGTGTGCAGGGGCCCTGCGCACGCGCAGAGACGCTCCCTCCCTCACTCGCCGCCTTCCCCGCCGGCGCCCGCGGCCCACCGCCTCCGGGCCTGGCTAAACCGGGACCTCTAAATGGTCCCGGTATAGCCAGCCCGGGAGGCGGGAATAGGGGGCCAGAACCGGGACATTCCCGGGCGCCCGGGACGGTCTGGCCACCCTAGTTCCACTGAGGAACAGCTCTAACTGTCAGGAAGTTCTTCCTAATGTTTAGTCAAAAATTCTTTTGTTTAATTTCAACCCGTTGGTTCTGGTCCAACCTTCTGGGCAACAAAAAAACAACTCCACACCATCTTGTATATGACAGCTCTTTAAGTACTTGAAGATGGCGATCATATCACCTCTCAGTCACCTCCTCTCCAGGCTAAACATACCCAGCTCCTTCAGCCTCTCCTCATAAGACTTGGTCTCCAGACTATGATGGAAACTGAACATTTGAACATATGAAGCTGCCTTCTACTGAATCAGACCCTTGGTCCATCAAAGTCAGTATTGTCTTCTCAGACTGGCAGCGGTTCTCCAGGGTCTCAAGCTGAGGTTTTTCACACCTATTTGCCTGGACCCTTTTTTGGAGATGCCAGGGATTGAACCTGGGACCTTCTGTTTACCAAGCAGATGCTCTACCACTGAGCCACCGTCCCTCGTAACTGTAAACGTGGCTCTACGCAAGCCACAGAATGAGTGCTGTGGAAAGTGTGATCAAGTTGCAATTGATTTAGGGTGACCCCTCATGGGCTTTTCAAGGCAAGAGACAAAGGTGGATTGCCATTACCTGCCTCTGCATAGCAACCCTGGTCTCTTCTTAGCGGTCTCTCATTCAAGGGCTTAACTTGCTTAGCTTCTGAGATGTGACAAGACTAGCCTAATCTCGGCCATCCAGGTCAGGACGTGTGGAGTGAGTACCACTGCCTTACTCCATGGCATACTTCTGAATACTCCACAGCAAAGCAGTGAATGTGTACTTAGATGCCATCAAGTCATAACCAACATATGGTGACCCCAGCAAGGGTCTTTCAAGAAAAATGAGAAGCAGATCTGATTTGCAGTTGCTTTTCTCTGCAGAGCCTTTTCTCTTTACATACTGGCCCTGTGTAGCTTCCGAGATCTGATGAGATCACGCTATACCAAGGGGGGCCAAACTGTGACTCGGGAGCTACATGTGGCTCTTTCACACATATTGTGTGGCTCTCAGAGCCCTCACCACCCAGTCAGCTGGCTTGGAGAAGGCATTTGTTTCTTTAGATCACTTCTCTAAGCCAAGCCAACCAGCAGCTTGGAGGATGCTTTTAAAGCTAAAGTTGCTTTCTTTCCATCTCTCCCTCCCTCCTCCATCTGTTTGCATTCCTTCTTTCCTTGTCTTCTGGCTCTCAAACATCTGATGTTTATTCTATGTGGCTCTTGCGTTAAGCAAGTCTGGCCACCCCTGGGCTATACCATGTTGGATTACCTCCCAAGCAATGAATACTTATGCTAGAAATAACACGGGGGAAGATGTTATAAAATGGGATGATTAGTCAAAGAAAATACACACAATTGGGGAAGACTGGCTCACTGGTAGAGCACCTGCTTGGCATGCAGAAAGTCCCAGGTTCAGTCTCCAGCAGTTAAAAAGGCCAGGTATTCAGTGATTTAAAAAAAAATACACCCCCCTCTGTCTAAGACTCTGGAGAGCTGCTGCCAGTCTGAGTAGACAATACTGACCTTGATGGACTACTGGTCTGATTCTGTATAAGGCAGCTTCATATGTTCATATATCAGGCAGGTCCAACTTCGAACAGGTCGTGATCTATTTTTTCCAGACAAAAGTGCTGGTGATCTACCACCATGAAAATTACGTTTCAAATTAGTTTTGAATTAGATTTTAACCCACCAAAGTTGGGTTCCACTGCCCCCCCCCCCATTTACAATGCACCTGTCATTTACTGGTAAGCAAAATAAGCAAAAACAGAGAGACAAAGATCCAGAAAGAACTGCAAACAGTTTTTCTTAAATTTGTATTGTTATAACTTTCTTTAACTGTCTTAATAACTTTCTTTAACTTTTATTGTTAAATGTAGGTCAAGTATTGATCCAGGCTGATCTTACGCAATCTTAAAAACTTCGCTCTTGCTAATTAGTGAGACGTCTGAGCCTGCATTTCATCCACCAGCTTTTTGAAGTTGGGTGAATATTGCGTGAAGGCCAGTCTCAGGGAATCCTGGAGATGTTCATCTGTCATGTTGGAATGCTGTATACCCTTTGTCATTTTCAGATGGGAAAACGCAGATTCACACAAATAAGTTGAACCGAAACAGGAGTGTACAGTTTCACTGCATCTTCTCAATTTGGGAAATTTGTCTCTAGGCACTAGCTTCCAAAACGATTCTTGCTCAGCACGGGTCTTGAAAAAAATGTCATTTTAAGGGTTACTATTTCGTTTTCAAGAGATGCCTTGTTCAATAAGTAATTTTTACTGATAGCAGCTGCAGTTTGCTTAATGTCCATTCAAAATAGATATGGATAGTAGTACTTGTCATATCCATTCAGATATGACAAGTACTCCACAACTTTTTCAATTCTTTGGAAGTCACAGAATCTTTTTTGAATTCCTGGATAACTGAGCAGATTTCTGTCACATACTTCTCGTTCTGAAAAACAAAATTTGGATATTGTCCCAGATGATCCTGCGTATTAGGAAAATGATCAAAAGTGCTGTTAGCAAGGTCAGTCATCATTACCTCAAATTTGCTCTTGTAGGATGAAACTGTACTCATCAGCTCGGCCAATGCATTTGTTTTTACCTTGTAGTTCAATGTTCATATCACTTAGTTCGCCTGTAAAGTCAGCGAGAAATGCCAGATCACATAACCACTCCTCATCTTCCAACTCTGCTTTGTCATCTCCCCTCTCCTTCAAAAACCTTCTTATTTCATTCAGCAAATCACGAAATCTTTGCAAAAATTTGTGCCTACTTAGTCACTTTACAACTGTGTGCGAAATTATTTCCACTGCCCCTTTATCAAGAGTAAGATTGAAAAGCTGTCTTTGAAGTGATCTTCAATGAACTGAATTTACAATTTTGAAAGTGATGTCCATGACAGTCTTTGTATTGAGTCTCTTTCTTGCCAGAACTTGCTGGTGGATGATGCAGTGGTAAGAAAAGAAATCTGGAAAGTCATCATGCTGTCTACAGAGGCCTATGAAACTGTTAACCTCACCTGTCATTGCTCTTGCTCCATCAGTAGTGATGGAAACAAGTTTATGCAATGGAAGATTACACTTTGTCACAAAAGACAAAGTGCTGAATATTTCCTGACCGGTAGATCTCCCTTAAGAAATCATTCCAAGTAGTTCTTCTTTAACACTGAAGTCTTCAAAAATCATCCAGATAAAGACTGGGCTATGTCTCTTATGTCTGTAGATTCATCCAGTTGGAGTGAGAAAGCAACACAAACTGAAACATCCTCCAACAATTGTTCAGTTGTGTCTCCACATCTTTTCTATTCCCCGCACGATGGTGTTTCTTGACAACAGTACATCTTGAAAAGCAGTTATGATCTCTTTCTTATTTTTAAATCCTTCAAAAAGATTGCCTGCTGCTTCAAGAAAACAATCTTTCACAAATTCTCCATCATTGAAAGGTTTGCATTTCTTTGCAATCAGGTTGCTGACCTTGAAGGATGCCATGGTTGCATTGACCGAATGTGACCTTGGCTTCGCCATCAACTGTCACTGTGCAGCCAATTTAGATTTAAGTTCATTGAGCTTCAATTTACGAATTTCACTTTTGGGTGGAAAATCAGCATCAAACTTATTGCTGTGCAGAGCCTTATAATGACGCTCCAGATTACCCTTTTTGGGCAAGGATACAGTGGCGTTACAAAGTAGACAACAACACTTGTCTTTCACCATGATGAAGTAGTCCATTTCCCATTCATCATGAAAGTGGTAGGTTTTGCTCTTCTTTGGAACACTCACCTTCGTTATACTGGGGTGGCTGAGGTGCTAAGTTAACACTGGCTGAATCTGGTCCAAAACTGTCACTGTTCCAAAGTATTAAAGATCAACAGGAACTGAAGACCTCTGGATGATGCCAAAACCACAGGTGCAGTTCTAAAAGTAAAAATAAGAATTCATCATACTGGCACCAATAATCAAATACTACCACACCAAACAATAATAAAAAAAAACCCCAAACACCTGTCCAGCAAACCATGAGACCAAGTGAAGCTGGTGATCTACCTCTGCCCCCTCCGCGATCTACTACTGGTAGATCGCAATCTACCTGTTGGACATACCTGACATATATAATGTTCCCTCTAAGCTGAGTTACTGTGAGCTAGCTCAGTTTTTTAGCCTCCGGCTCACACATTTTTGTCTTAGCTCAGGAAAAATGGCCAGAGTCAGACTAATTTGTGCAGTAGCTCACAACCTGAATGCCAGTAGCTCATGAAGGAGAATTTTTGCTCGCAGGACTCCACCACTAAATATAGATTTGCATGGAGCATTTTCCCCCTCCCCAACTGGGGCAGAGACACATTGCTCATGCATAATTACTTATCTTTTATGTCATGAGATTGGACCTTTTGGGTTCTTCTGTACAGCTGGTAAGATTAAAAATTGAGATCAAAGTTTTTCTTCCATCAATACATGTTCAATAACAAAATTCCTTTAAAACAAAAACCATATATTCATACTACAAGGACAAAGGCAAATAGCTACTTATTAGGGTTGCCAATTCCAAAAAGGGATGACCTAATGAGTACCATTTTCTCCTTTTCAGAGGAATTGCATTTGGCAAAACTAACTTGGTGTTACTATGGTGTGCTGTGCTGTGCACAGCTTGCTCCTTTGTTCTAGTTTTGCTAGATTTTAAAAAAGGCCCTTCTGGTTGACTGAGGGTTGCCAGTTCTGAGCTGGGAAATATCTGGAGATCTGGGGGCTGGAGACTGAGGAAAGCAGAGTTTGGGGAGAGGAAGGACTTCATGGGGTATAGAGGACTTTTTTTGTAGCAGGAATTCCTTTGCATATTAGGCTGCACCCCCCTGACGTAGCCAATCCTCCAAGAGCTTACAGTAGACCTTGTATTAAGAGCCCTGTAAGTTCTTGGAGGATTGGCTACATCAGGGGTGTGTGGCCTAATATGCAAAGGAATCCCTGCTACAAAAAAAGCCCTGGTGGTATAGAATCCTCTTTCCAAAGCTGCCTTTTTCTCCAGGTGAACTGATCTCTGTCGCCTGGAGATGACGGAATCCCAGGAGCTCTACAGCCACCACCTCGAGACTGGTAACCCTAATTGCTAATGGAAATTTCATCTGAGCTTTCCTCTTCACCTGCTCCAGAAACTAACCAGGAACTTAGTAAATGAAGCCTTTGTGAGCCAAGGCATGTTTCTACTTAGGTCAAATTTAATTACAAATTGTTCTAAGTCGGTGATATTGCATCTCTGATAGACACCAAACAATTAAAAAAAATTGTATTAATAACATGGAAGGGGGGGGGAGAGAGATACTTGCTGTTTATTTGGCAGAATGTTTAATTGTCAGTGAGAGTTAATTACATTTTAAATTGTACCCTGTGGTGTAGTGATACAGAGGAGCATATTTTTCTGGCATTTTTAAATAATGAAGAAATGATTCATGTTGCTAAAATCTTTGTGCACTGTTCAACACAATCTGCCTAAAGGGTCCTCTACCCAAATAGATAGCGTAGAAAGACACCCCACCAACCGCCACAACAGAATGAGAGCACATATGTGCAAACCATTCTAAGGTCTATCTCAATGAAGGTTAACTTTTTCAAAATGTGAGCACATATTCACATGCCCATTTTGTTCCATGCTGAGGACAACACATTGACTCTCCCTAGTTTTAAATTTTTGAGTCCAGTGGCTTCTTTAAGACCAACAAAGTTTTATTCAGCATATAAGATTCTATGTGCATGCACACTTCTTCAGAAAGCTTATACTTTGAATAAAACTTTTGGGGAGTAATTCCTGCTGAGCAGACCAGTAGGATTCTAAGGACATAAGAACATAAGAGAAGCCATGTTGGATCAGGCCAAAGGCCCATCCAGTCCAACATTCTGTGTCACAGGACGTCTGAAGGGGAAAACCTTTTTAAAAAACAGTATAACAAGTATGACTGGTTTCAAATGCAACAAATAAAAAGCTTGATGGAAAAGGATATTAAATCTGTTGGGATTAGACGTGAGCAAACGGAATTGGAAAGGGTTCTGCTTGGAGACAATGAAAAATTAATATCGAAAATATATAA
The DNA here is from genome assembly GCF_032191835.1 of Heteronotia binoei. NCBI lineage: Eukaryota > Metazoa > Chordata > Lepidosauria > Squamata > Gekkonidae > Heteronotia > Heteronotia binoei. The sequence continues at coordinate 103,047,996 of NC_083231.1, read as the reverse complement.
ATTATTGTTGAAATGGTCTGCAGAAGAAGAAGTAGTAAAATCTCAAATGATTAAATGGGCAATTAATGTAAATAAGGAAATACAAATGGATACATGGGAGTATCTATGGAAGAACTCAATGAAAATATCAACATGTCAGAGTATTAAAGAGAACTGTTTCAAGATGATGTATAGGTGGTATATGAGTCCGAAAAAACTCGCAAAGATGAGTAAAAAGATGTCGGATAGATGTTGGAAATGTAAGAAACATGAGGGTTCTTTTTATCATATGTGGTGGACTTGTGAAAAAGCGAAAAAGTTTTGGCAGATGATACAACAAGAAATATCTAAAATTTTGGGATATGACTTAAAGAAAGTTGCAGAGACTTTTTTGTTGGGATTACAAATGGAAAAATTTCCAAAAGAAGATAGAACTCTAATTTGGTACTTGCTCTCAGCTGCTAGGACATTGTATGCGCAGTTGTGGAAGCAAGAAAAAATACCAGAGAAATGGGATTGGATCGTGAAAGTTTTATCGTGGAGTGAGATGGACAAACTAACAAGAACTTTAAGAGACTATGATTTGGAAGTGTTTAAAAGGGCATGGAAGAAATTTAGAGGATATATAAAGAGTGGAATGTAAAAAGACATTGGACAATTTTTTAATAATGAATATGAGAAAAGGGAGAAATTGAACTTTGATTGGTTAAGGGTACCTTTATAAGTGAACTCAAGTATATAATTTAGGCGGGAGTCTAGTAACAGAGGGAGGGGGGATTAGAAAATATCATATGGGTTAGGGATAGTAATGATATAAACAGTCATTGTTACCATATGTTATTAATAAAATTGTTTAAAACGATAAAAAACAGTGAACAGGCCTGCCCCCTGGACTCCTCTGTAAGCAAGGTGGTGAGTCAGAAGGTTGTGATCAACCATGTTGAATACTACTGTGAGATCCAACAAGACCAGCCATGCAACCAACCTCAATCGAACTGCCTGCCGTAAGGGCAACCACAGCTGTCTCCATCCCATGGCCAGGGCAGAAGCCAGACTGGAATGGGCCCAGGACTGATGTGTCATTCAAGAAATTCTAGAGTTATTCAGCCACAACTCTCTCAATTACCTTGTCTATCACACCTACTGACAGATTCTTATTTATTGAGAATATTTATATGCCCCATTTATATATTTGTATTCTCCTGGAACACAGGACTCAAAGCAGCTTACAAACTTGAAACTTCTGAGTCATAAGCAATCTAAAATAACAGTATGAAGACTCAAAATCCAAATAGATGAAGACATCCATTACTGATGCCACCATTGTTATTACAAATGACCTGTCGGCAATCAGCCCCTCTCCCTATCAACCAAGACTCAAAAGCTGGTTTCTTGTTTGTTTATGAATCAAACTGTGCCATCCATGTTCACGGCACTTCGCAGAATAACACAACTACAAAAGAGGATTAAGATAAAGCAGGAGTCCCGTGGAGCCTTAAAGACAAACACAGTTTATTCTGGCATAAGCTTTCATGAGTCTGAGTTTATGCCGGCGTAAGTTTTGTTAGTGTAGTCTGAAACTCTTGCAGATGGGGATAGGGAGAGACCGAGGTTCAAGGAATAACAATTTTATTTAAGCTGAAGTAGGATTTTAACTAGTGACAAGTGTTCCCTCTAAGCTGAGTTAGCATGAGCCAGCTCACAGATTTTTAGCCTCCAGTTCACACATTTTTGTCATAGCTCAGAAAAAATGGCCCCAGAGCACACCAATTTATGCAGTAGCTCACAACTTTAATGCCAGTAGCTCACAAAGTAAACATTTTGCTCACAAGACTCTGCAGTTTAGAGGGAACATTGCTAGTGACGTGCCAGCTCTTAAACAGGGGTCTGGGGTGTAGCATTCAGAATCCCTCTCAGATGTTTCCCAGAATTCCCTTCCACACAGCTCCACAGTTGTTCAGCTGAAGAACAAGACAGAAACAGAGATGTAAGCAAACTGAAATGGTTACTGAGGAGAAAAAGTAAACAGCAGGAAACATTTTCTCAAATGAATAATAGGTACAGTTTCATGGAAGTATGTCAACACTATCCATAATAACCAAACCAGCACATATAAGAAGAACACATGTGAAACAAACGTAAAGCCAGCATTAACTATCAAAATCCTGTCCGCTAATGTAGCAGTAAAACAATAAAGGGGAAACGTTGTTATTGTTGTTTTCTTTAACTTGATTAATTGCCCCATCCTGGCCAGTGCCAGGCTCTGGGCGATGTACAACACAAGAACAAAATGCATACATTTAAGTTAATAAAACCAATTACATTAAAAAGAAGTTATAAACCCCAATGGCATCTCATTTAAAACGCTATTGTTCAGTTCCCAGTCATTACATCGAGGGTGGGGGGATCCCCTCAGCAGGGTAGGGAGAAAAAGGTGCCAGCATGGCAACCATTGCTGTTCTTATGCAAAGGCTTGGCGAAACATCTCTGCCTTATAGGCCCTGATAAACTGTAAAAAATCCCGCAGGGCCCTGATGTCTTCTGGCAGAGCGTTCTACCAGGTCAGGGCTAGGACTGAAAAAGTTCTGGCCCTCATTGAGGACAGCTGGACCTCTTTAGGACCGGGGATCACCAGCAGATTTTGACCAGTAGAGCATAGCAGCCTTCCAGAGACATAGTGGAGGAGGCGGTCCCATAGTTGGCTCAGAATAGCTAACGAACACTGCAATCTAGGGTTGCCAATCCCCAGGTGGGGGCAAAGAATTCCCTGGTTTGGAGGCCCTCTCCCTGCTTCAGGGTCATCAGAAAGTGGGGGGGGGGGAGAATGTCTTCTGGGCACTCCATTATTCCTTATGGAGACCAATTCCCATAGGGTATAATTGGAGAATTGATCCACAGGTAACTGGGGCTCTGGGGCACTGTTATTTGAGATAGAGGCACCAAATTTTCAGCATAGCATCCAATGCCTCTCCCCAAATACCCTCCAAGTTTCAAAAAGATTGGACCAGGGGGTCCATTTCTATGAGTCCCCAAAGAAGGTGTCCCTATCCTTCATTATTTCCAGTGGAGGGAAGGCATTTAAAAGGTGTGCAGTCCCTTTAAATGTGAAGGCCAGAACTCCCTTTGGAGTTCAATTATGCTTGTCACACCCTTGCTCCTGGCTCTACCCCAATGTCTCCAGGCTCCACCCCAAAGTCCCCAGATATTTCTTGAAGCTGGCAACACTAGGTCAACCAGAGGGACCAGTTTTAAATCTAGTAAAGCTATGGGAAGAGGAGCAAACTGTGCACATGGACCCGGCATGGCATAGCAACACCAAGTTAGTTTTGTCAAACGTTTTGAAAGGTGAACTCTGTGGCACTATATCCTCAACCTCAGACTCCAACCCCACAATCTCCAGGTATTTCTCAACCTGGACCTGGCAACTGTACTAGTGTGACATCACAGAACTGGGCCAATACGAACTGTCCCACTCACATCCTGTTGGTTTAGGTTTCTGTGAAGACATCAGACTCAGCTTCCTTCTCCCCCTATCTGGCAGCAAGCCAGTCGCTGAATTAGGCAGACTCTTCGTTCCTGCTTTCATTTCAGTTATAAATGCATGCACGGTTTCCTAGGAATATTTAACCAGTAATCGAGGATCAAAGACTTCAGATTTATAGCCTCTGATCTTACAGCTGAGCAATTCCAGCTGAGTTTTGAAAATCCATATCGAAACACCTGGGGCAAAAGAAGCAAAACAAAACAAAAAACCCACCACCCCTAAATACGAGGACTTGCATTTTAATCGCATTCTTGGCTGCGAAGCTGCTGCCTGCCGGGGACCAGAATTTCCTTGAAGAATGTGCACAGCTTGGGGCAGAAAAACGAATGAAAAGGAAATTAGCATAAAAATGAAAACATATGGAGAGATGGAAGGCAGAAGAGCCTGGAGGTAGTTGAAAAGCTAAATCTCATACTTTTTGTGTTATGCTTTTCCTTTGGCTTCATTGAGAAGAAAATAAGATGTCAAATATCCTCTGTGTGTCTGTGTGTGCAGCAGCTCTGCGAGACGTCTACTGTTCATGGGATTAAATACGACTATTTATCATTTTAAAAAGCATACCCAGTATGCAAAATGCTCTATAATCCTCATCTAATTAATCCTCACAACAACTCTCTGAGGTGGGCCATTTATCATTATTGTCATGGGGCTGTTCCAAAAAGGGATGACCTAATAAGCACCGTTTTCTCCTTTTCAGAGCAATCGCATCTAACAAAGCTAACTTGGTGTTACTACTGTGTGCCCGGCCTGTGCTGGGCACAGTATGCCCCTCTTCCCATAGCATTGCTTGCTTTAAAACCGGCCTCTTTGGTTGACCTAGGGTTGTCAATTCCGGGTTGGGAAATACCTGAAGATTTTGGGGGTGGAGCCTGATGAGGGCAGGGTTTGTAGAGAGGAGGGACTTCATGAACATATGGACATATATGAACATATGAAGCTGCCTTATACTGAATCAGACCCTCAGTCCATCAAAGTCAGTATTGTCTACTCAGACTGGCAGCGGCTCTCCAGGGTTTCAAGCTGAGGTTTTTCACGCCTATTTGCCTGGACCCTTTTTAGTTGGAGATGCCGGGGATTGAACGGGGGACCTTCTGCTTACCAAGCAGAAGCTTTACCACCAAGCCACTGTCCCTCCCATGGAGGCCACCCTCCAAAGTGGCCATTTTCTCCAAGTGAACTGATCTCTGTTGGCTGAGAGCGTTCTAGCCACCACTTGGAGGTTGGCAACCCTAGTTTGTCTCCTTAATAATATTCAGGACTTTTTTTTGTAGCAGAACACCTTTGCATATTACGCCACACACCCCTGATGTAGCCAATCCTCCAAGAGCTTACAGGGCTTTTCTTACAGGGCCTACTGTTAGCTCCAGGAGGATTGGCTACACCAGGGATGTGTGGTAGGGCTGCCAAGTCCAATTCAAGAAATATCTGGGGACTTTGGGGGGTGGAGCCAAGAGACATTGGGGGTGGAGCCAGGAGCAAGGTTGGGACAAGCATAATAGAACTCTGAAGGAAGTTTTAGTCATCACATTTCAAGGGACCGCACACCTTTTAAATGCCTTCCTTCCATTGGAAATAATGAAGGATAGGGGCACCTTCTTTTGGAGCTCATAGAATCGGACCGCCCCCCCATCCAATCTTTTTGAAACTTGGAGGGTACTATGGAGAGAGGCACTGGATGCTATACTGAAAATTTCTCAAAAAAACAGTGCCCCAGAGTCCCAGATACCAGTGGATCAATTTTCCATTATACCCTATGGAAATTGGTCTCCATATGGAATAATAGAGTGTTCAGCAAACATTCCACACACCCCCTCTTTTTTGATGACCCTGAAGCAGGGGGAGGGCCTCCAAACCGGGGGATCCCCTGCCCCACAACTCTAGTGTGGGGATTCACAACTCTAGTGTGTGTCCTAATATGCAAAGGAATTCCTGCTACAAAAAAGTCCTGATAATATTAGTTTGATCTCATGCAATTGTTGGATGCTGCTGTTTAGGGTCATGCCTTGAAAAGAAAAACTTGAACTGCCCATTTCTGTATGTTAAACCTCTATTAAAGGGGCAGAATGTAGCACAGAATGTAACACATCTGTGTTGGCCCTCCAGGGGGCACCAACGTAATGCAACAGCAATTAGAAGAAGAAGAAGAAGAATTGCAGATTTATATCCCGCCCTTCTCCCTGAATCAGAGACTCAGAGCGGCTTACAATCTCCTTTATCTTCTCCCCTCACAACAGACACCCTGTGAGGTGGGTGGGGCTGGAGAGGGCTCTCACAGCAGCTGCCCTTTCAAGGACAACCTCTGCCAGAGCTATGGCTGACCCAAGGCCATTCCAGCAGGTGCAAGTGGAGGAGTGGGGAATCAAACCCGGTTCTCCCAGATAAGAGTCTGCACACTTAACCACTACACCAAACTGGCTCAATTAGACAAGTACCAGGCAAAATAAAGAGCATTTCAAGGGATTCCAAAGTGTTTGGCCTTTCCCTGGCATTTTAACTGGAATTTCTGATGTGAAGCGCCTTTAGGGAATTGCTGGAAACTCTATGGTAAAGTTTCATGGTCTGGTCTGGCAACTCTACACTTTAATGTCCTGGCATTAATGCCCTGAGGGCTGTCATTGTTAAAGAACAACATCACAACCAGAGTAGCCACATTCCTCACTGCTTCCCCACATCTTCCTTTTCCCATTCCAAAGACTGGCAGAGGGAAGGCCCTTTTCTTATCGCCCTGCTATAAGACCCAGAGCGCTGAGTCCCCTTACACTGCTCCAGGACTACAGAAGTCCAAGGCAACGTGGGAGTCAGTGCGGTATAAGATTTAAAATGGCTGTCTGGTTGTAGTGACCAGAGAGCATCAGAGCAGTGGCATCTTTTACAGAACTGCATCTTAGATGAGATTAAGTTAAGGCCTTTGCTGATGGGGATGGACTGCTCAGTGAAAATAGAAATTGATTTTTAGATTTTAGAAGGTTGGAGGAGATGTCCTTTGTGTTGGGGAGAACCCATATAACTCCTAGTTTAGAAGGAGTAGAGAGGAATAAATTTTGTTTCTGTTGCACTCTCATTAAGATTAGCATTCAAGACTTTTGGACTTTCAATCAGCTGATGTTCCTGGAAATGCATATTTATTACACAGGGGTGCAGCTTTAGCTGTGGTAAATTTCTCAAATAAGTTCTCCATCACGGCTGAAAACTGTAAGTTAGAACAGTGAAACAATGCATGATTGTAGATTTACACAAGAACGTAAGAGGTCTACTGTGCCAAAACAGTTTAAATAGTGATTTAATGTTAAAATCTGCAAAACCAGTGTCTCGTTGGACTTTCCCATGAGTAGAAAGATGAGATGCTGGGGCAGCCAGCCCCATGGCTGAGAGGAGTAGTTAGCTTTTATATTCCACTTTTCCTCAAAATTTTAAGACGTCACAAAGCACCTTACAATTGCCTTCCCTTCCTCTCCCCACAACAGTCACCTTGTGAGATAGGTGGCGCTGAGAGAGTTCTGAGAGGACTGTGACTGGCCCAAGATCACCCAGCTGACTTCACGTGGAGGAGTGAAGAATCAAACCCAGTTCTCCAGATTAGAGTCCACCATTCTTAACCACTATACCACACTGGTTTCCTGGCTATGGTGAGATCAGAAAAGTCTCTAAGAAGAGAGATTGTGATTTGCCCCAGTCAGGCAAGGTTCTCGAACTGATGGCATGTCATCTTTTCCGCAGCAGTACCTTGATCCATGGGTATAGAGAGAGAGCTTATTAAGGAAGAATTTTAGTAGAGATGGATGGGCTTTATTTTGCTCCCTCAAAAAAGAGATAGCAGTAGAAACCTGACTGGCCAAAAGGCAGTTTTGAGTAGATTTCCTGTTTGTGCCAGGTTTAGTTGAAGAATGTATTTTGCACCTTTCTGCCTGGAGCAATCCACACTGAATGTAAGCCCAAGAGTAGCTCATTCTCTCTTTCCCTGCAATGATTTTCTTGGTTCATTTGGCTTTCTTGGAACAATCTTTCTGCTCAGTACTACGCCGTTCTAAACGCTACCCATATTAAACCGCAAGCCGTAGTGACAGTTTCTTCACCCCAGCTATTGCTCATTTCTGAAATCCCATTTTCCTCTCCCCCATCATTCCTCGCCTGACCAAACTGTGCAGTGGCACCTTTTATAGAACTGCATCTTAGATGAGATTAAGTTAATGCCTCTGTTGATGGGGATGGACTACCCAGCGAAAATAGGAATTGATTTTCAAATTTTAGACGGTTGGAGGAGGTGTCCTGGGTGTTGGGGAGAACCCACTTGGGTTCATATAACTCCTAGTTTAGAAGGAGTAGAGAGGAATAAATGTTCCTACCCACACTGTTTGCTAGTTTAATGGAAGTACTGTTTCTCTTTGGATGGTCTTCTCATGTTATTGTTAAGAACATAAGAACATAAGAGAAGCCATGTTGGATCAGGCCAATGGCCCATCAAGTCCAACACTCTGTGTCACACAGTGGCAAAAAATGTTATATACACACATACACTGTGGCTAATAGCCACTGATGGACCTCTGCTCCATATTTTTATCTAAACCCCTCTTGAAGGTGGCTATACTTGTGGCCGCCACCACCTCCTGTGGCAGTGAATTCCACATGTTAATCACCCTTTGGGTGAAGAAGTACTTCCTTTTATCCGTTTTAACCTGTCTGCTCAGCAATTTCATCGAATGCCCACGAGTTCTTGTATTGTGAGAAAGGGAGAAAAGTACTTCTTTCTCTACTTTCTCCATTCCATGCATTATCTTGTTCCTTCTCTGACCTTCTCTGGGTATAAAATGAGAAGCTCAAGAGTTACTAGTTGCAGGGCTTTTTTTGTAGCAGGAACTTGTTAGCATATTAGGCCACACACCCCTGGTGTAGTCAGTCCTCTTGGAGCTTTCAGTAGGTCCTGGAATAAGAACCCAGGGGTGTGTGGCCTAATATGCAAAAGAGTTCCTGCTACAAAAAAGGCCCTGTAAGCACTTACAATGGAGAAGGGGATGCCCATGAGGTAATTCCTGTGAAGAAGAAATAGGGCAGCTCATGACCAGATATAGGATTGCTCGTTAATAATTTGCACATGGTATGTTATGCAACTGTGATTTTGTGAAAATTATGTGATTACTTAATTGACTATAGTCTAAGACCGAGACTGATTTTGTAAAAATAAAATGAACATGACATTCATGCATACACGTCAGGCCTCAGATTCAGCAGGAGCACACAGGAGCACAGTTCCTGAACCTTTCTGACAGTTCCCCCTCTTCCTCCCCACCTACCTTGTCCATTGAATAGTAGGTGCGGCTGCATAACAATCCTTGGATTAGGAGAACGGGCAGCCAGCTAGCCACCAGGGGCTTTGCCATGCCCCCAGCGGCCCTCATTAACCCCTGGAAAAGTCCACACCACCCTTTCTCCACTTCTTATGTGATTTTGGAAGGTGAGTGGCTTGCTGACTTTTTGACTAGAGGGGGAGCAGCCCAGGAGAGCCCCAAGTGAGCAAGGCCTACTTGGACTGGCTAGAGATCCAGCTAGCCCAAGCAGACCTCACTCGCATGGGGCTCTCCTTTCTTGTATTGGGTTGCTTTTGCCTGAGGGGGCGCATATGCTAATGAGTTATGTTAATGAGCTCCACCACCTATTTTTCTACAAAACAACCCCTGACACACGTACAATGGTTTTGTTCAGACACAACCTGCCTTCCTTGTCCCCTCTCTTTGCCCTCTCCAGTACTTCCTCTTTTGTAGCACACCAACCATGAAATAACCACCAAATTGTAGTACAGATGACTCAATCCATCCCATCAATTGGCTCATAAAAATGTATATATTTTCATTTAAATCAGTTCCCTTTTTTCTTGTTGCCATCAAGTCAAAGCTGATTTATGGCCACCCTGCAGGGGTTTCAAGGCAAGAGATTAACAGAGGTGGTTTACGATTGTGTAGCAACCTTGGATTTCCTTGGTGTTTTTCTGTTCAAAGACTAACCAAGGCCACTCTTGCTTAGCTGCTAAGATCTGGTAAGATTGGGCTAACCTAGGCTATACCTATCAGGTCAGTTCATTTGTACAAGAAGCAGGTAGGAGGAACTCCTTGGCATATCAAGAGTTACCAGTGCTAGCAGGGCTTTTTTTGTAGCAGGAACTCGTTAGCATATTATGCCACCCACCCCTGATGTAGCCAATCCTCTAACAGCTTACAGTAGGCCCTGTAAGAAGAGCCCTGTAAGCTCTTGGAGGATTGGCTACATCAGTAGGGTGTGGCCTAATATGCAAAGGAGCTCCTGCTCCAAAAAAAGCCCTGACAAGAAGATTATTGCAACATTCACTCTTTTTAAAGTGTAGCCTTTGAGATAAGAAGCAAGGTGCTGAAAGGTATCTGTTAATCAAATAAATACAGTTACTATTTTTAATGGTTATATTGCTGAAAGCTCCGTTGAATATATCATAAATGCTGTTGCATTCTCATACAAAGCAAGCTTTCATTGCGCATGAATAAACAAGATATACATGCAAACATTAAGATAAGCACTCAAGACTTGAAAACTTTCATATCAGTTGAGTTTCCTGGGACTGCATATTTATTACGTTGGGCTGAAGTTTTAGATGTGATTCAGTTTCCCAAATAATAAAACTGCCTGAAATCATAGTTCTATGCTGAGTTATTGACTTCTTAGTTATAGCCATCTTTAATTTCACAAATAAACTAACACTGAAAATATCAAGGCATCCAGATTCAATTTCCTTCCTTTGTTCTTTAAAAAAAAGTTATTGCTCTCTGGAAAGGTGAGTTTATATGGCTGCAAATTTCCCTTGTTGTCAAATTTCCTGGGAGATCAGATAACAGAGAAGCCATTGTGCATTTCAAAGCTTGCAGGTTTTCCTTCCATTACATGAGAATCGTTATTGGATCAGACTATCCAATCAAGCATCCTGTTTCAATCAATCAATAAACAATAAACAATTATCAGCCAGATGCCAGAGCCTCCACTCACAAACTTTTTTTTGGCTTCCCATTGGTTGTGTTCAGTCTTTTCTACAGTCCCCAATATCACATTACTGCTGGAATAAATATGTTATTTTTTCAAAAGATGCAACTATGCCCATCACATCAGCATTCAGAAAACGGAACATCAAAAGTCATAGATAACAAGTCATTGATTCCTTCTCTACTTGATCCCTAATCTGGGTATTTATTTCCTCCTCCTGTATAAATCCTGCAACATTTTCCCTTCAGAAGAATCACTTCCCTGACTCTTTTTTTCCAGAGGAAGAAGCATCTTTAGTATCTCTGATGCTTTAGTACCCCTAGTGGCCATTATATAGCATACTAGCCATGGAAAACATAGGTCATAGTAACACAGTTTGAGCTGTCATGCGATGGCTACTAGCATATAATACAAATTCATATTTTCATCATATGTCTTCTCCCAATCCATACTATTCTACACAGAGTTGGAAAGGACCCTCAGGGTCATCTATTCCAACCCCCTGCACAATGCAGGAATTCACAAACACCTCCCCCTAAATTTACAGGATCAGCATTGCTTTTAGATGGCCATCTAGCCTCTGCTTAAATACCTCCAAGGAAGGAGAGCCCACCACCTCCTGAGGAAGCATGCTCCACTGAGGAACCACTCTAACTGTGAGGAAGTTCTTCCTAATGTTGAGCCGGAAACTCTTTTGATTTAATTTCAACCCATTGGTTCTGGTCCTACCTTCTGGGGCCACAGAAAACAATTCCACACCATTCTCAATATGACAGCCCTTCAAGTACTTCATATCACCTTTCAGCCACCTCCTCTCCAGGCTAAACATACCTAGGTCCTTCAACCTTTCTTCATAGGATTTGGTCTCCAACCTCTCACCATCTTTGTCGCCCTCCTCTGAACCTGATCCAGCTTGTCTATATATAATGTTGAGGTAATTTCATTTGGCCTCTCAAGTCAGGTTAACAAAAGGATTGTATAAGTATGGAAATACAGAGGCTGGTCAGCCATTTTGTATTTCTAGAGCTGGATCTATGAATTAGGGAACCAAAGAAGTATTTAGGATCTTATTCCTAGGATTCAAGGCAAACACCAGCTCTATACTTGCTAAGCAAAGTTTACAATGAGAAGATGTTGGTGTGCAAACAAAAAAGGAAGAGGGGGAAAGAGAAGAATTGGTTAACTGGGGGGGGGGCAGCAAATTGCCATGAGAAGAGAATTGGTTCAGGTGTTTCAGGGGGTAGCCATGTTGGCCTACAGAACAGCTAGAATTGATTTCAGTAGCACCTTAGAGACTAGCACAGTTTTCGGTCAATAAACATTTGAGAGTCAGAGCTCCCTATCTGACAAAAGGTGCTCTGATTCTCAAAAGCTCATACTCCAAAAATCTTGTTGGTCTCTGCTACTGTACTAGAAAGAACCTAATTGTTCAGGTGTGTAACTCCTCTCCAGGGCAGGTTATTCCCAAGAAAGCTGCCCACAATGGAGCCAGGACCATAGGAGAGAGGGACTTTCTTTATGAATGTACCATGTATTAGAAGAAGATATTGGATTTATATCCCGCCCTATATTCTGAATCTCAGAGTCTCAGAGTGGTCACAATCTCCTTTATCTTCCCCCACCCCCCATGACTAGGGGTGGAATTCTGGCAGGAGCTCCTTTGCATATTAGGCCACACACCCCTGATGTAGCCAATCCTCCAAGAGCTTACAAAAAAGAGCCTTGTGTGGCCTAATATGCAAAGAAGCTCCTGCTAAATTCCCCCCTGCCCACAACAGACACCCTGTGAGGTAGGTCGGGCTGAGAGAGCTCTCACAGCAGCTGCCTTTTAAAGGACAACCTCTGTGAGAGTCATGGCTGACTCAAGGCCATCCCAGCAGCTGCAAGTGGAGGAGTGGGGAATCAAACCTGGTTCTCCCAGATAAGAGTCCGCGCACTTATCCACTACACCAAACTGGCTCTCCTATTACTTATTGGCTCTACTGCAGGTCAGATTACTCTGGATCAAGCATCTGCAGGATGGAACTTGACCTGTGGTGAACAGCATGTATTTCAGCACAGATTCACTAAAGCATGGTTATATGTGCCTATTTATTTATTCTCTACCCAGAATGCAGTGCAAGAAGTTGGCAAGCTGATTTATAGCACCCAAACAGAATCACAAAGAAATGCCTGTGAACAATGGTTCATACAAAATGAGATTCATTTGGGCTGCAGGAAGATCGAGCGCTCGTCATTCAGCATTCGGCTTTGAAAAGAATGGGAATAAAAACTCACTGGGAAAGGCTTTTGTAAAATGTAATGTCCCGCTGTTTATTTTCCTCATTTGTAAAATAAAAAAAACCACCCTCCCAGAAAATGTTCTGCCACAAGAGAAGTGTCAAATGGGGTGGTCCAGGCATATCTGTTGTAATTTTACAGATGCCACCCCCTCCGATTCAGAAAAGATTGATTTGGGTTGTGCTTTTATGACTAATGCTCTTATATAAACAGAAGTGTGAAACAACAAGTTATCTAAATCTGAAGAGGGAAGGGGGCAGGGCGGAGTAGAAATATTTGCTTGGTTCTTAGTTGGTCCCCACAGGCAGCTACATTAGTTAATTTGAAAGACATGCAGAGTATTGCCTTGGAAGTTGTTATTACTTGCTGTACCTTTGCTGAACTGGTAGTGCCATCCTCAACAGAGTTATACCTTTCCATTGACTCCAGTGGACTTTGTAGGGTTTGACTCTGCTTAGGATTGCATTGTGAATAAGTTACCCTCCTCCCATCTCTATTTTCTTATGCGAACCAACAATTGAAAATAAGGAAAAAGCCAGGACTTTGACAGAGGTTACCATAGACACACAGCTAGCTAGATAGTCAGATTGTCACAAGCAGGGGACCAGGAAGGGCCTCTACTGGCTGCCACCACTCTGGTACAGATCTGTCTGGGAGGGACCAGAGCACCCACCCAACCCCTGTGTCCTCCTTCTCAACAAGTACCTTTTAATTAAGATTGAAGAGACATGAGGACCCAGGCAGTATAACAGTAAGATGTTTATTGTAAGTGCCCAAGAACAAACATGTGGGCTTTAATTATTTAGTGCAACCGGAAACAAGGGGAGAGCAGTAAAGGTGCTACAAAGAAAGTAAAAGCCCTGATGCAACAAACTAAACATTCCCTCCTTCAGATTCCAACTGACTCACTCCTCTTTGGATGAGGAAACCCTCCTGCTGCAGCCTCTTCCCAGTTCAGCCTTTCTAGAGAGAACACTTTCCCCTCTCTAGCTAGTCTGTTAATTGTTTCCTCCCAGGCCCCACCCATCTCTTCTTCACTGGGTAAGTTTTTCCTCTAAAACTTCTGCCCACCCAATCAGAAGGACAGAAGGGATTCTGGGAGATGTAGGCCCTGTAGTTACTCTAACACAGGCTTCCCTAGAGCCTGTAGGCTGCACTAGGCCTAGGATCATGACACAAATACTTTCGAATCAGAGCTCTGTGGCCAGCCAATGTGGAAAGCTGCCTTCCCTGGGGAGTATAATGCAAATATTGTAATTGCCACTTGCTGATCACACACTATCAGCACAGAATTGTCAAAGAATTTTTTTAAAAAATCTTTTTTATACCCTGCTTTTCTCTATCTTAAGGTGAAAGAAAAACAAGTTTGCAAAATTTACACAGAATGTAAAAGGCCTACTATGTCAAAATGCCTTACACAGTGATTTCAGGTTAAAATCTGCAAATATCTACATCTCATTGGACTTTCCCATGAATGGAATGGTAATATGCTGGGGCTAAGAAGTCCCCATGGCTAAGAAGAGGAGTTGTTTTTATACACTGCTTTCCTCTACCCGCAGGAGTCTCAAAGTGGCTTACAATCACCTTCCCTTCCTCTCCCCACATATTGGAGGTCATTAATTCATAGGGTCACCATAAGTCAGAACTGTGAGGTAGGTGGGGCTGAGAGAGTTCTGAGAGAACAGTGACTGGCCCAAGGTCTCCCAGCAGGCTTCACATGGAGGAGGAGTTGGGGAATCAACCTCAGTTCTCCAGATTGGAGTCCGCCGCTCTTAACTTCTGTACCATGCTGGCTCTTGTTGAGGTGGATTGCTAAGATGGCAAACCAAATATATGTGGTAAACTTTGCAAATGAACCCGTGTTAAGTGCCCTCAAGTCACTTCTGACTTATGGTGACCCTATGAATTAATGACCTCAAAAATAGCCTGGAGAGGAGGCAGCTGAGAGGTGATATGATCACCATCTTCAAGTACTTGAAGGACTCATATAGAGGATTGTGCTATGAAGGGTCCAAGACAGAATCTCGGCCCAGGGGTCTGTGATGGCTTTCAGCTGACCTATTGCCCTATGATGTAGCTCCATCCAAGATCGTGCATTAATGTATGCTGTGAGCGGAAGACTGGGAGCTAACCAGGGTGCTGAAATAACACATCCTTTTGGTATCTTGCAAAGAGAACTCTGACTTGTAACAACAGGGTCTCAGTTAATTACTCTCAGAACCCTGCAATCAAGAAGAATATATCTGCCCATTGATGCCTGACTTTGATACAGTTATTTCTTTTGCTATGTTTTCCCCTCAAATTAAACCCAAACAAATGGTTACCACGTTTGGGCCCTGCAGGGCCTTCTTCAATTCCACAGGGCCTGTAAAACCGTGCTCTCCCACCAAGCTTTTGATTGCTGAGATTGGTGACTACTTCACTGAATAAATTGTACCTAGATTCTGTTTCTCTGGAATATCTGGATGTAACAGTGATGAAGATGTGAAGAAGATCTGCTGTACTTCACCGCCATGAATGCATTAACGTATTATTATAGTAACAATATAGCACCTGTATTAACGTAGCTGCTTTATGGAATAGTTATTTTAATGGTTTTATGTTATTGTTTTGCCTACTGGTCTTATACGCTGCCCTGAGCCTGCTTCAGTGGGGAGGGTGGGATATAAGCCTAACAAATAGACAAACAAACCTAGCTTGTTATTCCAGTTTGATCTTTGCATCTGTTAGACACCGTTTATTATGCTTATGCTAATATGCTGCTCACCCTCTACCTATATGTATGGCCTGGAAGCATCCATTTTGATGTATCTGAAGAAGGGAGTGTGCACACAATAGCGTATACCTTGAATAAAACTTCATTGGTCTTAATGGTGGCTCTGGATTCGAACGTTGTTCTCCCTAAAACTCTGTTGGTCTCTTAAGGTGCTGCTTGGCTCTAATCTAGCTAAAATGTCCTTGCAATCCTTATTTTTTGCTAAATAAGGATACAGACTGGATAGCACAGTGTAACACACAGCTTACCTCCAAAAGTAATATGTCTAAATGGTCAGCTTGGACAGATGCTTACAGTGCTTCAATAGATAACTTTGAAAGAGAACCTTTAATTAATTCTCAATCCATATATCTTTATCACTAGGTACTTGCAATGTTTAGCTATGAACTGAACTTCATGTCTTTCTTCATACTAGTAACATAAGTCCTTAAGGTATTTTGATAAGCCTTGTTTTCATATAACCCTACTTATCACTTTGTTTCTGTGCTGTATTCAATAAACTGTTTGACTTTTTAAAAAAATAAAAAAAATAAAAAGGACAGCCTGAAATATCCTTGCAATGGATTCCATTGATAGGACATGCAGATGAAGCTGAGAATGACAGCAGCAGTGTTTTAGCATTTATTTCCCATTGCCTGATCTATATCACTGACTTTCCTTGTGTTGTCATACTAAAAGAGATGTTATGATGTAAGGGTGTTATAATGGTTTTAACTTGGTCCTTGCATACTCTATAGCCTTCCTCTCACCCCCCCCTCCCCCAATCTCGTTAGCAGGGAGATCTGTGATCTGACCTCCTGATGTTTTTCTGTGGGAGGCCCAACAATTGGATTATGGTTTTATCAGAGAGGGAAGAGGGATTACAAAGAAATGTCCATGAGTGATGGTTCATACTAAAGTAGATTCATTTGGACTGCAGGCAGGTCGGGCGCTCATTATTTTAAGACCTCATTTTTAAAAGACTGGATATAAAACTCGTTGGAAAGATAGAAGGCTTTTGTACAAGACAATGTTTCTTCCTGCACCATTACCCTGATAGAATTCTTCTTTCCTTCAGGTACTAGTAGCAGTGGTGGGAAAGAGAGACATGTACACATATAGGTATGTGTCTCTTTCACTGTAATGCAGCTAGCAGCAACTTGGGAGGGGTGCAGGATGAACATCTGCCCCTCCCCTTTTTGCACATATTTAAAGGCTGGTTTTGGCCAGGGATACAAGCCTTTGGCTTGAGCCAAAGGGCAAGAGTGGCAGAGCATCTGCTTTGCATGCCAAAGGTCCAAGATTCAATCCCTGGCATCTCCAGGGGAGGAGCGGTGGCTCAGTGGCAGAGCATCTGCTTGGTAAGCAGAAGGTCCCAGGTTCAATCCCCCGGCATCTCCAACTAAAAAGGATCCAGGCAAGTAGGTGTGAAAAACCTCAGCTTGAGACCCTGGAGAGCTGCTGCCAGACTGAGTAGTCAATACTGATTTCGATGGACCAAGGGTCTGATTCAGTATAAGGCAGCTTCATATGTTCATATGTTCCAGTTAAGAACGTAAGAACATGAGAAGAGTCCATCCAGTGCTGTGCTGTCCCAACACAGCATCCTGTCTCAGCTACTTCCTCTACAGGACCAGCAAAAGGGCATAGGGGCCGAGGCCTTCCTTTGATTTTGCCTCCTGTCACTTGTATTCAGAGTCTCTGAATATGGAGGTTCCCCTTAGTCACCATGATAGACCTACTCTACATGAATCTGTCAAATCCCCTTTTAAAGTTGTCTATGCCCACAGCCATCATTACATCCCCAGACAGCAAATTCCACATTTCAAGGACTCATCGTGTAAAGAAGTGTTTCCTTTTGTCCATCCTGAATCTACTGCCCATCAGCTTCATTGGATATCTTCTAGTTCTAGTTTTGGGAGAAGGAGAAAACATTCTCTCTGTCCACTCTTTCTACTCTATGCATACTTTTATAAAGCTCTGTCATGTCCCCCTTAGTTGTCTCTTTCCTAAATTGAAAAGCGGCAGATTCTTCAACCTTTCCTAATAGGTCTTTCCTCCTAAGTTTCTGGCCCTCAACCTGCTTCTCTCCTCTGGATCTATGCCTAACATAAGAACATAAGAAGAGCCCTGCTGGATCAGACCAGCATCCTGTCTGATCACAGTGGCACACCAGTTATTATGGTGGGCCAAAAAAGCAGACATGAAGGCCAAGGCTTTCCCCTGAAGTTGCCTCTTGTCACTGAGATTCAGAGGTTTATGGTCTCTGAATGTAGAGGTTCCCCATAGTCACCAAAGCTAGTTGATAGAGCAGCCCTCTGGTTGGGAAGGGAAAGGAAAGGAGATTGTAAGCCACTCAGACTCTCAGTGACGTGTGGGGTATAAATCCAGTCTCCTCCTCCTCCTGTTTGTTTTTCCAAGCTTGCTCTGATCTAGAGGATCTAAATAATGTGAGTATGTGGTCAAAGAGTCCTGAGGCACAGAGTGGTAAAGCTGCAGTACTGCAGTCCTAAGTTCTGTTCATGACCTGAGTTTGATCCCAGCGGAAGCTGGTTCAGGTAGCCGGCTCGAGGTTGACTCAGCCTTCCATCCTTCCGAGGTCGGTAAAATGAGTACCCAGCTTGCTGGGGGGGAAAGTGTAGATGACTGGGGAAGGCAATGGCAAACCACCCCATAAAAAGTCTGCTGTGAAAACGTTGTGAAAGCAACGTCACCCCAGAGTTGAAAACGGCTGGTGCTTGCACAGGGGACTACCTTTACCTTTTTTTAAAAAATGTGGTCGCTACTTAAATGTTTGCAGAGCTGTACTGTTAGTTTGATTTAACAGTCATATTGGAGGTGTTCTGAGTAAAACCAAAACACCTGCTTGCCCACTCTCCTGCTAGCATGACATACACAGACTTCTAGTATAGGCAGAAAACTAACATAACGACTGAAACAAACAAAATCCAACCTATGTTCATGTGAATCATCTCCAGATTGCTCGGGTACATCATCTCTACCTTGCTGTGGGCAGTTCACAAATGAAATGCCATATATGAAAATGAAAGAATGAAAATCCATTACATTCAGTGGGCAGGGAGTAGTACTGTAGTAATTAAATTTAACTTTTAAAAAATACAGGCGGTGTATGTGGGGAGAGACGCTTTGAAGCCCAGCAACTGCTCTGCATATCTCCCACCCACAGGTGACAGCATTATTATATCAAAAGGCATTCTTCACAAATTGACTGACTTATTAAATTCAGATTATGTTTCTGCTCTTTCTAGTCCTTTTTTTTTAAATTCCATTTTCACTGCCACTGTTTTATTGATTTGTACTTTTACAGAAAATTGTCTAATAAATTAATTATACAGTGAATGTTGTCGCTAAGCCATTAGGGAGTCAAGCTGGGGACCTAGTCTAGTGAGTGACACATTCCCTCATAGGCCTCTTCTGTCACAAAACTGAATCACTGTTAACCTGAACCCTTTCTGGTTATTATAATTCTGGCGCTCCCACCTGACCTCACTATTGGTAAAGTTTCCTGGATGTTTAGAATCATAGAGTTGGAAAGGACCTCCAGGGTCATTTAGTCCAATCCCCTGCACAATGCAGGAAACTCACAAATACCTCCCCCAAAATTCACAGGATCTTCATTGCTGTCAGATGGCCATCTAGCCTCTGTTTAAAAACCTCCAAGGAAGGAGAGCCCACCTCCTCCTGAGGAAGCCTATTCCACTGAGGAACTGCTCTAATGGTCAGGAAGTTCTTCCTAATGTTGAACCGGAAACTCTTTTGATTTAATTTCAACCCACTGGTTCTGGTCCTACCTTCTGAGGCCACAGAAAACAATTCTACACCATTCTCTATATGACAGCCCATCAAGTACTTGAAGATGGTGATCATATCACCTCTCAGCCGCCTCCTCTCCAGGCTAAACTTGCCCAGCTCCTTCAACCTTTCTTCAGAGGACTTGGTCTCCAGACCCCTCACCATCTTTGTCACCCTCCTCTGGACCTGTTTTATGTGGTGCCCAAAACTGAACACAGTACTCCAGGTGAGGTCTTACCAGAGCAGAGTAAAGCGATACCATCACTTCATGTGATCTGGACACTATACTTCTGTTGGTACAGCCCAAAATTGCATTTGCCTTTTTAGCCACCACATCACACTGTTGACTCATGTTCAGCGTATGGTCCACTAAGACCCCTGTATCCTTTTCGCACATACTACTGCTAAGACAAGTCTCCCCCAATATTTGTTTGTATCCTGTTTTGTTAAGATTGAATATATAGGTGTTCCATTTTCACTCTGTACACTCCAGACATGTCTGTCAAACCAAACCAGAAGGGTACAAATGACAGATTTGTGTTACTACTAGTTCCACCTCTGTCCACACTGGAGGAAGTGCTACAACCCTCTGAAAGAGAAGACAAGGAAATCAGATTTTCATGAGACCAATGAAGATGTGAGTGATTGTTTGTGAGCAAAATCCTAGTTTGGGTACTGATTTAGATTGGGACCATGGTGTGGGGGGAGGAGGGGCTACTGCCTCCCTCCCCCAGGTACCTTTTCCTGAGGCAAAACAGTGACAGGGACATTATTTTCTCCTTTGGGGAGGGAAAGGCTTTTTTGTAGCAGGAACTCCTTTGCATATTAGGCCACACCCCCGTGATGTAGCCAGTCCTCCAAAAATTTACAGTAGGCCATGCACTAAGAGCCCTATAAGCTCTTGGAGGATTGGCTACATCAGGGCAGTGTAGTCCAGGGCTTTTTTTGTAGCTGGAACTCCTTTGCATATTAGGCCACGCACCGCTGAGGTAGCCAATCCTCCCAGAGCTTACAGTAGGCCCTGTACGAAGAGCCCTATAAGCTCTTGGAGGATTGGCTACATCAGTGGGGTGTGGCCTAATATGCAAAGGAGTTCCTGATATAAAAAAGGCCCTGGGGAAGGGGATTGCAGCCCCCTCACAAACAGAGCAAATAACAACCTTCTGGTACTGCTTCGGTAAAGTAGACTAGCACAGAAGGGAAGGCAGGAGGTTATCCTTCCTTTATGTCATGGTTTCCATCCAAATAGGGTCTCCATGTTGTTTTTAAATGTAGATCTTCCAGGAACGTACAGCTGCAAAATGGCTGTGAGTCCCTGTGGTAGACTCGCAAATGTTGTAACCTGTAGTTTAGCCCTGAGTCGTGTTCTTGAGTGGTGTAGCATTATCATGAACTGTGGGGAAAAAGGACACAGATTTACAGCAGTGGGATATGCTATCCTGGGCCCCAGCATTGGGCAAGTGGCATGAAGCCTGCAGATTAGATGAGCTGCTGCAACTCCTGCCTTTGCCTGGTCAACAGGGTAGTGCTTTGCTTCAGCTTAATCTTGTCCAAACCATCAGGTACAGTTCAGTAGTGGAGGGAATAGCTGACATACAGAAGGTCCCAAGTTAAATCCCTGGTGTTTTTAGTGGGAAGAAGGAGGAAAAGAAGAAGACAGTAGATTTATACCTTGCCCTTCTCTCTGAATCAGAGTTTCAGAGTGGCTTACAATCTCCTTTATCTTTTCCCCCCACAACAGGCAACCTGTGAGGTGGGTGGGGCTGAGAGAGTTCTCCAAGAAACTGCCCTTTCAAGGACAACTCCTGTGAGAGCTATGGGTGACCCAAGGCCATTCCGGCAGCTGCAAGCGGAGGAGTGGGGAATCAAACCTGGTTCTCCCAGATAAGAGTCCGCACATTTAACCACTACACCAAACTGGATTTCAGGGAGTAGGGATTAGAAAGATCTTGGAGAGTTGTTGTCAGTTTGAAAAGACAGAAAGAACTGGGAGAGCTGGATCAATGGTTGGACTCGGTGGTTTTACTTAATGCCATTTTGTGTGTTTTCGGAGCCAGCATGTAAGCGCACCTTGATTTCAGCAGGATTGGATGGACATTTTTAAAGTGAATTTCCTCCATACCTTGGAAGTTCTGGCTAGGTTGAAATCCAGTCCTGGTTTATCCTTCCCCTGTTTCCAACTCAGCTCATCCTTATGCAGGGCATCATGTGGATTCTTTAAACATAAGTTTAAAAGAGACTCCACAATAGAAAATCCAGAGCCAGATTCAAGCAATTTTCTTTCCAAGATTGCCTAAACATCCTCCTCCTGGTCTCATTTTATCCAAATTGCTGCCTGGGTTTTAAAGAGACTTTTGTTCGTTAGCAGAAGACCAGATTTCCTGTGTTGCTGTAATGCTTGAAATAAGGTCCAGTGAAGTTTATTTCCATGGAAACCTGCAAAACAAAGTGGAACCAGCAGCCTCCTTTTGAAGAGAAATGCAATTGAGTTTCTCGGCAAGGTCAAGCTGCTTCAAACTGAATGTCTTTGAAAAGGGACTTCAGTGTGTTAAAAGGGTGCATGGCTCAATATTTTCTTCCTGTTCCACATATTAGGAGGCTGCTGAGCTGACAAGGTAGAGCAATGAGCCTCAATCCAGTCCTGAGCGCTCACTATTTATATGCTGCTGGAATGCCACTAACATCAAAGAGGAATTCCAATTTACAGATAATGCAGTTCAAATTTGGTTGGGGGCCCTTCCCTCCACTCTGTGCCTAGAGTGATTTCCCATGAGGTCCAGCCAGTGGGGGCCTTCAAGTATCATAGCATGCCCTTCAACATACCCTGCTGCAAATATAACAAAGTGATAGATTTTTAAGCAAGGTGTTGCTGTTAAGGTCATTCTCACCCATGATGCTTGAAGCATTTCCCCCCCCCCACCCCCAATCAGCTGAGTGATGATAAGTGAAGGTAAATTCAAGTGTGGCCAGAATGCTCATTTATGTATTTATTTCCTTCAGATTATACCAAATCTTTCTCCCCAGTGGAGACTTAAACTGTCTTATCCCATTCTCCTCTCTTCCATCTTATCCGCACAATAGCTCTGAGGCAGGGCTTTTTTTTTTGTAGCAGGAGCTCCTTTGCATATTAGGCCACACCCCTGATGTAGCCAATCCTCCAAGAGCTTACAGGGCTCTTTGTACAGGGCCTACTGTAAGCTCCAGGAAGACTGGCTACAGTAGGGGTGTGTGGCCTAATATACAAAGGCGTTTCTGCTACAAAAAAAGCGCTGCTCTGAAGTAGGTTAGACTGGGAGTGTGTAACAGGCCCAAGGTCAACCAGCAACACAAGTGTCCAATCTGGACTGAGAAATTCCTGGACATCTGGGAGTGACATCTAGGGAGGATGGAGATGGAGAAGAGAGGAACCTCAGCCATTGTGGATCACAAAATAATGCCATAGAGTCTACCCTCCAAAGCATCCATTTCTCTATAGAACAGATCTCTGAAGTCTGGAAGGCAGTTGTAATTCTGGGAGATCTCCATACCCCACCTGGAGGTTGGCAACTGTACAGAGTGAGCTTCCATGGCAGCGTGGGGGTTCACTAGAGTTGCCAGGCTAAACCTTGTGAGAAGGCTGGGGGAGGGACATGGGGGCAGGTATGTTACATTGGCAACATTGTTAATGTCACTTACAGGTAAAACTTGGAAGTGACAAAGGGTAGCTCTGGAAATCACCAGAAACTCTATAGTAAAACCATAGAGTTTCCAGTAATTCCTAGTGATAGCCTATGTCACTTCCAAGTTCTACCTGGAAATGAGGCAGCCACACCAGTGGTGAGGCCTTCTGACAAAAGAAGACCTAAGGCGACAAGAAAGACAGCAGACTCAGTCAGAAGCTAACTCCATGGACACCTGTATGATTAACATGTCCAGAACTTCATCTCCTAACAGAGAATGACTCTTGAAGATAAGCAGGCCTGTTAATAATGAAGTAAGATTATCATCTGCCAACCTTTGTGGCATCTGAGTATGGTTTGGGCACCCATTTAGTTACCACCAGGCACTGGGGTCTGTGTTGCCCCTGGCAGTGGGTCACAAAATTTAACAATCTCTTATTTGACTTATTGTGATATGCCTATCATATACAGGTTATTAATGTTTCTATATATAGCTATATTTTTTAAGTTATCGATGTTAAATTGTCCTTCACCTTCTCTCTATGTATCCCTATTGCCTATGACCGATATGTGTATGGTGAATTATCTTTTAATAAAAATATTAAATTTTTAAAAAAATACCTGAGTGGTTCAGGAAAAAGTGGTTCAAGAAAAAGTTGGCATGGTATCTCCTCATCTCATCAGACTTCACAAACTAAGCTGGTGTGATGAGAGGCCACCAAGGAAAACTCTGCAGAGGAAAGATCCAAGTGGGCTGCTGTGTTGGTCTGACGAAGTACAACAAAGTAGAAGTCAAGTGTATCTTTAAGACCAACAAAGTTTTATTCAGAATGTAAGCTTTCGTGTGCTCTTAGCACATTTCATCAGCAGAGGAAAGTAATGACAAACTATATCTGCTTCAAACTTGCCTAGAAAGCCCCTTGCTGGGGTCGTCATAAGTCGGGTGTGATTTGACAGCACTTACATATGTCAGGGAAAAGGAGTCAAGCCTACTCCAAAGGGTCACTACTAGCCCATTTGAGCTGAGGAAAAAGAAAATCTATCACAGTGTTTATGGTGACCCTAAAGAGTTTTATGGTTGTGAGCCTGGACCCCTCAAAGAAAGCAAAATCAGTTATATTAGCCTGTAAAGTCCACTTTAGACAAAGCCACACTACTTATTGTTCTCCAAGGAATCGTAAGAATCAGAGGCATGCATTAAATCTGCTCTGCTGCAGGTCTTGTGGGATCCATAAAGATTTCTCTACAACCCACTAGCAAACAACAACAACAACAACAACAAAAAGGACTTAATTATTGTACAGGAGGGAATGTACAAGGAGCCAGTTCAGAAGGATAATTGTTCTTGGACTCCAGTTCAGAGGTAACCTTTTGCAGTGTTACCCCATGGAACACTAAAGCTCATGTAGCGCTGAAGTGCCTCTATGTTACTCATGTCCGTCTAGTGTATTATATCTCACTGCTCCACCAAGGATCTCTAGGCGGTATGCACGGTTCCTCCTCCCTCTTTTTAAGCCTCTCAACTTTCCTATGAGAAGTAGATGAGACTGAGAGAGGCGGGAGTGGCTCAAGGTCATGAGGCAATCCTCATCAATCCCAGGTCCTTGTAGGTCCATAGTCATGGGGGGGCCTGTGAGGGCACTGCCCCGACTTCCAGGAGGTAGGGTTGCCAATCCCCAGGTGTGGGCAGGGGATCCCCCCCCCCCCGGTTTGGAGGCCCTCCCTCGCTTCAGGGTCGTCAGAAAGCGGGGGGAGGGAAGGGAAATGTCTGCTGGGAACTCTGTTATTCCCTATAGAGATTTATTCCCATAGAAAATCATGGAGAATTGATCCATGGGTATCTGGGCTCTGGGGGGGCTGTTTTTTGGGATAGAGGCACCAAATTTTCAGTATAGCATCTAGTTCCTCTCCCCAAAATACCCTCCAGGTTTCAAAAAGATTGGACCAGGGGGTCCAATTCTATGAGCCCCAAAAGAAGGTGACCCTATCCTTCATGATATCTTATGGAAGGAAGGAATTGAAAAGGTGTGCCATCCTTTTAAATGTGATGGCCAGAACTCCCTTTGGAGTTCAATTATGCTTGTCACAGCCTGGATCTTGGCTCCACCCCTAATGCCTCCTGGCTCCACCCCAAAGTCTCCTGGCTCCACCCCCAAAGTCCCCAGATATTTCTTGAATTGGACTTGGCAACCCTACCAAGAGGCCCTCTGGGGTGCAGCCTGTTTCTCTCTCTCTCTCTTTCTTTTTTGCCATGGCTGAGCCAGCGAAGCATCAGCAGCAGCAGCTGAAGCTGGGAGAGCTGAGCGGGGTAGAGTGCACTGCAACAGCAAAAGCCACAGGCGAGTAGGAGGGAGGTGGAAGAAGCCACATGGAGTGGGCCAGGGAGGGGAGGGAATGGATGGAGCTGCTGGCTGCAAAGTGTCAGGGTGGGGGAGAAGGAGATGGAGGGAAACCCCTCTGCTTGCACACAAGGTGCAGCCCCTTCTTGACTCCAAGTTTTTAGGGTTGGCTGCCTTGACTTGGCCACTTTCAGAGCCTCCAGCTTTTGCCCCGACCCCAGAAAGCTTCTGAAAAGTGGTAAGCCCTGCAGTGGATGGGAAAGGGTGACCCCGACTTTTTAAAAAGCCCCCAACTTTTAAAATCCTGGCTATGGCCCTGGGTTCTTCTCCAACATGCTAAACACTACATCTTACAGGCTTTCTCCTGGTGTGCGTCAGCAGAATCCAATCATTTTTTTCATTGTGGAACTTCCTTAAATGTGATCTCAGAAACCAGGAT
Source organism: Heteronotia binoei (assembly GCF_032191835.1). Lineage (NCBI taxonomy): Eukaryota > Metazoa > Chordata > Lepidosauria > Squamata > Gekkonidae > Heteronotia > Heteronotia binoei. The sequence continues at coordinate 103,022,192 of NC_083231.1, read as the reverse complement.
AGTTGCAAGGGAGCAGCTGTAGCTCGGGGGAAGGACCTCTGCTTTGCATACAGAAGGTCCCAGGTTCAATTCCTGCCATCTCCAATTAAAAGGACCAGGCAGTAGATGATGGGAATGACCTCTACCTGAGACTCTGGAGAGCTGCTGCCAGTCAGAATAGCCAGTTCTGACCTTGATGGACGCAGGCTCTGATTCAGAATTAAAAAAAAAAATGGGACCACAGTTAAGATACCCGACAAGAGATACAAAATTGAACTGTGAGATAAGGGCTACCATACCATACATGCTCTGATAAAATCTGTTATTGCACTAATAAGCCAATCATTTTATTGGCAGCTCCATATAGAAAAGTCAATTGCAACAATGGGTGAATCCAATGAGTATATGTTCCCTGTAATAATGAAGTGAATAATTTGGGGATAAAGTTTTGAATTCCTCCCAGAGTCTTCTAAATGCACCATATTAGTGTAATAACAAATTTTTTTATCACAGCATTGTTATCTGTATTTTTAAGGTGGTGCTTTTATGGAGAGTGCTTTGGCCAGCAATGAAATGGAAGGTTTTGCACACTTTTTTTTTTTTTTAAAAAAAGATACTGGCTTACTCCTTCACTATATACAGCTCAACAAGAAGAAGACATGAAGAAGTGGCAACACGAAATGCATCTATTATTATTATTAGTTATATGAACATATATGAACATATGTAGCTGCCTTATACTGAATCAGACCCTTGGTCCATCAAAGTCAGTAAGACTGGCAGCAGGTCTCCAGGGTCTCAAGCTGAGGTTTTTCACACCTATTTGCCTTTTTTAGGAGATGCCGGGGATTGAACCTGGGACCTTCTGCTTACCAAGCAGATGCTCTACCACTGAGTCACTGTCCCTTCCATTAATTACATGCTGTATGACTAATCAACAATGAGCTCTGTTGAAAATTGTTTTTATTGTCTATTATTGTGAAATTCATAAGTAAAAGTATGGTAGCCCTTATATCACAGTTCTATTTTGTATTTCTGATTCAGAACAGGGCAGCATCGTGTGTGCCGGCTGTGGCTGAAAGGCACTTGACACAACAATTTCACTCAAACTAAGCTGGCCTTTTTAGTGCCTGGATGGGATAACACCTAGGAATCTTGCAGCCCCTTCTGACCTCTGGAAACATTATTCCTGGGGCTGAGGGATTATGGATGGAGGAATAGCCCACAGAGCTTGAATAAAAAGGAACAAAGGGGCTAAATTGCTCCTCACCCTTCTACAAGAGTGGAGCACCTTTTCTTCTTTCTCCATAAAATAAGTACTCACAGGCCACCAATGAAATTGATGGACAGTAGACTCAAGAGAGCAAGCGAAGTGTTTCCCTCAAAGAGTACTTTCTGTGGCATTCATTGCTATTTAATGTAATAATGACTGATGAATAGTTTTGTTGGCTTTAAAAGGGGGGGGGGTAGATGAAGTCACGGAACAGCCCCTTGGAATGACTGTGAGCCATAATGACTAAATGATAGAGGTTTACAAGAGTATGCATGGGACAGAGAACGTAGAGAAAGAAGTGCTTTACTCCTTTTCTCACAATACAAGAACTCATGGGGACTCAATGAAAGTGTTGATCAGTAGGCTTAGATCATATAAAAGGAAGCCCTTCTTTACCCAAAGAAGAATAAGAATAAGAATTGCAGATTTATACCCCACCCTTCTCTCTGAATCAGAGACTCAGAGCAGCTTACAAACTCCTATATCTTCTCCCCCCACAACAGACATCCTGTGACGTGGGTGAGGTTAAGAGGGCTCTCACAACAGCTGCCCTTTCAAGGACAACTCCTGCAACAGCCATGGCTAACCCAAGGCCATTCCAGCAGCTGTAAGTGGAGGAGTGGGGAATCAAACCCGGTTCTCCCGGATAAGAGTCCACATACTTAACCACTACACCAAACTGACTCTCCATGTTCCCTCATGGCAGAACAAAGAGTCATTACCACATGGAATTCACTGCTGCAGGAAGTGGTGGCAGCCACAAGCACAGACAGCTTCAAGACTTAAGCCCTCTGAGAGAAACCAGAAACGATGGAATAAAGCAGAGTTCCCTAACATGTGGCACTGTGGCACCCACTGACACCTTTCCTGGTACTTGCCAAGCATTTTCAGAAAGTGTCAGGTGGGGTTTTTGCCTAGTTCATGTAAAGAGACAATCAGATCTGATGCCTGAAAAATAGACACGTACAGCCTGATGAGGGTTTCTAACCAGCTCAGAATGTATACTTCCTTTGCAGTATGTAAGAAAATATTTTTAAACATTATGCTGCTTTTAAAAGATATCCTGTAAAGCAGAGATTCTGTCTATAATATTCTAAGACTTACTAGCAGAGTTATAAAAAGGTAGTCCCCTGTGCAAGCCCTGGATTGTTACCGATCCATGCGGTGATGTCACATCATGACATTTTCATGGCAGACTTCCCCAGTCATCTACATCCCCCCCACCCCCAGCAAGCTGGGTACTCGTTTTACTGACCTTGGAAGGATGGAAGGCTGAGTCAAACTTGAACCAGCTACCTGAACCCAGGTTCCACCAGGATCAACCTCAGGTCGTGAGCAGAGCTTGGACTGCAGTACTGCAGCTTACCACCTTCACCACAGGGCTCCTGGGCAGAGTTATGCACATCCTCAATTTCTGACATTTTTTGCAGTTGCCATGGCCTTCTGGAGCAGCCATTTTGTGGTTGGTGACCCAAACCTCTGGGGAGTCCTGGAATAAGGTTTCCCTCATGGCAGAACAAGCCAGAAGAGCTCCATATTTGGACATGAGATAGTTACAAATTAGGAAGCCTGAGGAGGGCTGCAAATGAACCAAACCAATAAAGTGAATCACCAATACCTTTTCTCTTGCAAAAGAATATACAGGATTCTGAGTAAGTTTGCTAGTGCTTTGGTCTTATATCAAAGATGGCACCTGATCTTTTACCACTCTCTCTGGATCAGCACAGGAATATGAATGCAAAGGAGTAATTTACTGGTTCACCGTGCTGCCTAGTGCATAAAATCAGCTTTGTTTCCTGTAGCAGAAACCTCTACAAGAGCTTCCCATTCAAATAAAACTCTGCCTGACTCACATTTATTGCAGATACTTGGCCATAAAACTGATTGGCTCAGACAACTGTCAGTTACAAGCAGTCATATTTCTTCCTGCAATGAAATGCTCTGCATTTAGGAGATGACTGCCTAGTATTGATCTGTTATTAATGTACCACAGCAGGCGCCATTGTTAAAATAGTGCTATAGCGGCATGCTGCCAGAGGAAAGATTAACACTTTTTTAAAAAATGGAAGAGTAGAGCTCATTATTCTTCCTAGGCAGGATAGATGACAAGATACTGAACAGGGAATGGAGTGGCTGATTTCTCTTCAGCTGACAAAAATAGTGACTGAGTCCTCGAGTTTAAAGGGGCCTTGTAGGCCATCTTAGTCCAATTCCCCAGCTCAGTGCAGGAAACCCAAAACTAGAATGTTCCCAGCAGATGGCTGTTTGACCTCTGCTTGAAGACCTCCAGCAAAGAAAGCCCACCACCCCATTGCTAAGCTTCACTGCTGAACCGCTATCACTATTAGCAAAATTCTTCTAGTGTTTGATTTCTTAGGCACAGGGGTATGCCACCCAAGAGGAGGGAGACCATCAGATCTTGCCTTGTTTTCCGCATCCTGTGAGACTTCACCAACTGCTGTCCTACATGTGCCCAATATCCCTGGCACATACAGAAGAGCATCATAGAAGTGGGGTGGCAGTAATACGAGCCATCACACAAGAGTGCCCCGTTCACACATACTTCTGTGTTCCTGTAACTTAAGACCATCCGGTCTTTTCTTGTCCTCTGAAAGAGCAGAGAACATGCCTTCGCTCTCTTCCACGTGCCTTGAGTTGGATGACTTCCCACCAAAGACTTATCTTCTCCAGGCTAAACATACCCAGTTCCTATAAGCTTTCGTGAAAGGACTTAATTTCCATTCCTTCCCTCTCCAACCACCTTTCTGCTTGACTCACCTGGTTGAGTATGACTGAAGTCACTTTTTGGAACAGCACACAAGTGGTAATCATAGATAACACAAGTCTTCTCTAAGTCCTTTGAATACATAACATTGAGGCTGGGATACATTCAGTGTCTGTTGTGTGCCACCAATACTGTTTACACATTATTGCCTCTTCCTTGTTTACACATTATTGCCTCTTCCTTGTCTACCCATTGTGGACTTTTCCCAGTTCAAAGGGGTTCATTTCCAGGGCCAGCATAGACTGTATTCTGCACAACCATATGGAAAATATCAGCAGTGGAGATCTAGATTATGAATACAAGCTGGCCATCCAGAATCTACTGTGTCTCTTTCCACATATGTTGCACCCTCTTTGCATGGGATTCCTTGGGAAATGAACAACTACATGTGGCTTTGGACTGTCTATTACATGGATTTATGGAAGATAGATCCATCAGTGGCCAAAGTGACTGAATGGAACCTTCATGTTCAGGGTAGCATGCCACATTCTAAATATTTTAAATAAATAGAAGTCTGGGACAGGGAAGGCAAAAACAGAGGGATGTTTTGGCCTCTATGCTCTTCCTTGTGTATCTTCTGGGGCGTCTGATTGGCTGCTGTGAGAAACAAGATGCTGGAATAGATGGACCATTAGTCCAATCTAGGAGGGCACTTCTTAGGCACAGGGTTATCGTACAAGATGCCACCCAAGAGAAGGGAGACCATCAGATCTTGATTTCTGCATCCTGTGGGACTTCACCAACTGCTGTCCTACATGTGCCCAATATCCCTGGCACATACAGAAAAGCATCATAGAAGTGGGGCGGCAGTAATACGAACCATCATAAAAGAGGGCCCTGTTCACACATACTTCTGTGTGCAAAGTGCCATCAGGTTGCAGATAATTTATGGTGACCCCATAGCATTTTCAAAGCAAGCTACAAACAGAGGTGGTTTGCCATTGCTCTGCCTCTGTAGCATCCCAGGACATCCTTGGTAGTCTTCCATCCGGTCACTAACCATGTCCAACCCCACTTTGAGATTGGATGAGATCACGTGAACCTGGGCTATCCAAGTCAGGGCACACATGCCCCCACTCCATGCCAGACAGTAGCATGTCAGACCATTTTGCTCAGCCTGAAGAGCCAAGGTAAGGTGGGAAGATTCTGATGTGTGGGCTGTGCTACCCAAAGTGTGGAATGTATAGGACATGGTGTTGCCCATCATCCCTTTCCAAAACCACAAAGCTGCCAGTACCCAGCTTATTCCCAGGACATCTGATCAGACACAATTCTTGTCTCTCTCACTTCTCATTTTCCAGAGCATCAACCTCTTCACAATAAGCCTTGGAGGGGAGTTTGGCACTCGGGTCAGAACGTTTGCCTGCATCTTATTCCAGTGGAAGCCACATTTCTGACAGCCGCTCCTCCGGGGCTATAGTTAAGAATGTGAATAAACAAATCCAAATAAATCCAAATGGTCTGTACTAAGAGCCCTTTAAGCTCTTGGAGGATTGGATACATCAGGGGTGTGTGGCCTAATATACAAAGGAGCTCCTGCCTCTATAGAAGTCCTGGTCAGGGCTAATCATGTCAGCCCCTCTCCACCAACACTCATCACCCATTCTTGCTTTCTCAGGGGAAATTATCCAAGGGGAACCAAATAATTCATGCAGTTAGCTAATGGCCCAGAAGAGAATTTGCACCGCTATTGCAGTGGATGGTACCTTATCCCCAGAACCTCCCATACCACTAGGGGATGTGTGCACACAAGGCATATTTTAATGTCTTCTCCTTGTCAAGTGACCAATACATTGGACCTCACTCTGAGTCAATTTAGAAAACTTCCATGCCCTTCCTGAAACCTCCCTGAAGCAGCTCACAAAGTAAAAGCAATAAATAAAATCATAAAACATAGAAACCTAATGATGAACAATAATAAAACAAGTCATAAAAACCAAGCCAAGGGGATAAAAGAAACAGCATAAAACAACATCCAGCAGTTTAACATGATATTGGTAAAACTGTCCTCGGGCTAGAAGCAGACCATAAAAACCACACACAAAAAAAGAAGTTAAAGCCTGGGTAAAAAGAAGTATTTTGACCTGGCTCCCCAAAGAGAGTCAGGTAGGCATCGAGTGAGTCTCAACAGGGAAGTCATTCAGCGTCTCTGCCCTAGAGAATATATTCCACCAAGTGTAACAGAGAATGTAGCTCTCAGCTTTCACCTACAGGCTCTCCTTTTTGCTTCCCTTGCCAACGCTAATAGAATTATTGCAGCCACATCTTATTGTTTCTTATTTTCTGCATGCGTTGTTCTGGTAATTGAAGAAGTGTAAGCTACTGCAACCTTTGGGACTGACCTTAGTATTCTGGAAAGCCATTATTTCTCTGCCGCAGCCATCGGAGTCATCTATTTCATTCGGCATAACCTGTGTGTTGGTTTAAGCATTTCCCATTACTAAGCCAAATCAATCATTTCTGCTTACAGCAACAGCCCGCTGTTAATTAAAATTATTTTTAAAAGTTATGTTTGCTTTGTAGCCTTCAGATTCCTGTTCTGATGTTTGTAAGCAGCATGACAATTTTTACATATAAACCAAGCCTTAAGAGAAGTTGGGGGTGGGGGTGGGATATTCTTTGATTTTATGTATGTCACCAACTTTCTGTCCAAGTGAGAACTGACGTGGTCTACCCAAAAATAAAATAATATCAAAAATGCATTAAAATCCTCAAACCTTTTAAATCCTGTAAAAGGAGCTGCAAACAAATGCATAAAAGCAATAACACATTAAAAAGGGGAACATTAAAAGCAGTCAGCAATAAAAGCAGTCAGCAGATTAACAGAAAAGCAGCACCACAATCCAGGCGTAAACCAGCCATCTGGAGGGGAAACCCAACAATAAAATAAAGCATTCATAACACGTTCTCAGAAGTCTTCTGGAATAACAATGCTTTTAATTTACTTTAGAATGCTTGCAGTTATTGTTCATGTCTTACGTCCTGATCCTACCTGGTCAGTTCACCTTTACCCTGTTGGAGTGAATTTATTGCCTTTTAAAAACTGACTCTTGATTTACGTATACCCCATGAGAAACTGGGGACTCTGACTTCCTTCCCCATCTGCTCTGTGTAGGGACCAAATTTGTTTCAGTCCATGTGAACAGGACTCCCAGGTGATTTAAAGGCACCCAAGGGTCTGATTTATCATAACCTGGGGGCAGCAGCTGAAAAGGTCCTCCCAAGGGTCCTCGCCAATCTAACCAGATAAGGCAGAGTCCTGCAGGAAGCCCTTCAAGGCTCAGGCTTTAGCAGGTTTCTGTGAGTGGAAGCAGTCTCCCAGGGTCTTTGGATCCAAGCTGTTGTGCTTAGGTTGAAGCTGGAATAAAGGGTTTTTTTTTAAGGGGGTGGGGGTTCAGTGTCACAAGTGAAGAAAACAGGGATCTGGGTTCTGCAGATGGATACAAGAAACTGGGTGAGGGAAGGTCCATATGCAGGCTATGCAGATGGAATAGCCCTGGATGCTACCTGTTCCCATCACCCCAATATGTATATTTGTAGACAGACAGAGTCCTGGTCTGGATGGCTCAGGATAGCTTGATTTCATCTGATCTTGGAAGCTAAGCAGGGTCACACCTGGTTAGGGTTGCTAAGTCCCCTGCGGCCTCTGGAGGGGGACTTTCTTGTACCATAGAGTTTTCCCTCTCAAATTGTTAGACCGTCTGGGAAAACCATAGAGTTTTCTGGGAAACACCTACAGCGGCCGGCGTGCAATGTTGCCGGCGCGATGACATTACTTGCAGGTGACATCATCACACTGGCGATGTGAGGGGAGGTTCCCCCTGCCAACCCAATGTGGGAACCCCCATCCAGCCCGGGGGCTTGGCAGCCCTACACCTGGTGAGTATTTGGATGGGAGACCACCAGGAAAGCCCAGGATTGCTACTCAGAAATGGGCAATGGCAAACCTCCTCTGGTTCTCCATTGCCTTGAAATTGCTATAGGGTCACCATAAATCAGCTATGGCTTGATGGCACTGTTTCACTACCAAACAAGCAGATGTCATTAAAATCTCTGGTAACCTCTCCACCAAGCAGGGCTTTTCTTGTAGCAGGAGCTCCTTTGCATATTAGGCCACACACCCCTGATACAGCCAATCCTCCAAGAGTTTACATCAGGCCCTGTAATAAGAGCTTTGTAAGCTCTTGGAGGATTGGCTACATAAGGGGGTTGTGGCCTAATATGCAAAGGAGTTCCTGCTATGAAAAAAAAAGCCCTGCCACCAATGAAACAGATCCTGTAACAGCTATATCACTTGTAAAAGGATGTCACTGCAGGTAAAGCAACTGAATGTAAATATGAGAATGTCTTGGATTCATGCCAGGTAGCTATTGAGTTGAACCCATTCCCGGGTGATTTTATCTCTTTCATTTTAACATATATCATTAACTAGCAAGAGGATATATAAATTACATACATCAGAAGCTTTCAAGTTCTAATTGGCAGTCACACCTGGAATTTTTTTAGCAAATGTTCCTATTGTCTAAACAAGCCCTCCTGATTTTCCTGACTGCGTGGAAGTTAATCAAACATGACAATCACGAACTGCACTCGTAAATTGGTTGGACCCCTGCCAATCATGAATTAACAGGGCCACCCACAGACAAGGTAGGGGTCTCTACATATTCAGGACACTCCATGGGTATTTTTAAAGAAAAATTCATGTTAGCCAAAAGAAAAAAAGGGGGGAAACCAATCATGGTTTGAGGGGGAACAAATACCCTTCAGGTGGCACAAAAGTTTGGAAGCAAAAAAGGGGGAAAGGGAGGAAGACAAATTAGCCATTGTTTAACCAACCCAATGCGATGGTGGTTTATTTTGCTTCAAAGATTAATCCAGTAATAAAGCGATTTTCTCAAAGGCATTTTATTTTTAGGACTCAGCCAAAACATGTTTGGAAAGAAGGGTATTTTGGGCAGCTGAAATTTCAGTTTGAGCTTGAAATGGTTCGGACCAACAAGAGCCAAAGGCTTTTAAACATGTTAGTTTGAATTCTGCCCAACTCAGCAATGATCCCGTTTCTACCAGCCAGCTCCGCTCGATAGATTTTATAGCATGCGAAGTCCAAATTGGAGTGGGGAGATGTCTGTACGACATGCACTAAAATGGAACATAGTACCAGAAGAAAGGTCAAACGTTCAAGAGCCAGAAAACTACTCTGCCGTTTGGACTGGAGAGATGGCTAGTAGTTTCTGTAGATTTTCCCAGAGAAGTAGGACTTATATTCTACTAAAAATAGATTTCAGCACCCCAGAAGAGAAATGGCCTTTGTACAATAATGAGCAATAGACCAGCATCTGGTATAAAAAGATGGGTCAGAAGAGAAAATAGGCTTGGAACACTGGCATTTCTTGTTTGATTATTCATTTATTTCTGTATTTCAACCAATTTATGGAGAGACAGGTCTAAGGGGTGGAGTTTTCCTCTATCCCATAATCAGGTGCCAGTTAACTCTTTACTATCTCTTTCACTATATAAACAGTTTCTGAAAGGAATAATAATAAGACGACGACACTGGATTTATATTCCGCCCTCCACTCAAGAGTCTCAGAGCGGCTCACAATCTCCTTTATCTCCCTCCCCCACAACAGACACCCTGTGAGGTGGGTGGGGCTGAGAAGACTCCCACAGCAGCTGCCCTTTCAAAGACAACCTCTGCCAGAGCTATGGCTGACCCAAGGCCATTCCAGCAGGTGCCAGTGGAGGAGTGGGGAATCAAACCCGGTTCTCCCAGATAAGAGTCCGCACACTTAACCACTACACCAAACTGGCTCTCCAAATGAAAAACAAACAGAGGGATTGGGCTGTCACACTCTTCCTCTTTCACACAGGCAGCTCTGCCTGCTCATCCCACCCCCATGAGCGTCAGTCTCACTGGGATTTAAAGGCAAACACACACCTTCCAAAACACAAGCAGTTTGCTAGCTTCAGGTAGCCAGCTCAAGGTTGACTCAGCCTTCCATCCTTCCGAGGTCGGTAAAATGAGTACCCAGCTTGCTGGGGAGAAAGTGTAGATGACTGGGGAAGGCAATGGCAAACCACCCTGTAAAAGTCTGCCATGAAAACATCATGATGCGACATCACCCCAGAGCTTGAAACGACTGGTGCTTGCACAGGGGACTACCTTTACTTTTTAAACCTGCCTGAGAGCTAAAGGCACATCTTAGTTATTGGGGTGGGGCTTCCCCCTGCCAGCCAGCTGGCTGGTGGTGGGGAGGAGCCTGCAAAACCAGGGGACCCCATGCCCAGGCCTGGGGACTGGCAAGCCTAAACTGGAGTCATACCGCAACCCAACATCTGTGGGGTCTTGGGAATCAGGTGACCCCAGACACCCATCACATGCCTCTTCCTGTTGTAAAAGTCCTTACTCTGTGACACTTGCTGAATGGCTGATTCACAAACACATGAAGCTGCTGCATACTGATCAGAACATTGCTCTGACTTCTCTGAGCAGCTCTTCAGGGTCTCAGGCAGAGATCTCCCAGGGCCTTTTTTTGTAGCAGGAACTCCTTTGCATATTAGGCCACACCCCTGATGTAACCAATCCTCCTGGAGCTTACAGTGGGTCCTGTACTAAGAGCCGTGTAAGCTTCAGGAGGATTGGCTACATCAGGGGTGTGTGGCCTAATATGCAAAGGAGTTCCTGCTACAGAAAAAAAAGCCCTGGATAGTCTGCTATTACAACTGATCTCCCAGCGATCAAGATCAGTTCCCCTGGAGAAAATGGCTGCTCTGGGGGTATTACACCCTGCTGAGGTCCCTCCCTTCCCCAAACCCCACCCTCCACTCCCAAAATCTCCAGGTATTTCCCAACCCAGAGCTAGCTATTGGCAAGCCTAGGCAGACCTGTGCTATTTAGCTATGGAGAGACTAACATGCAACCTGGTTCTAACTTTTAGCTTAACAAAACCTAGTTGGATGAGAATTTTATACAGCTATACTTTCCTGAGCTCTTTAATAAAAGATAAGCCTTAAAAAGCTATTATGTACACTAATTGGGAACTTCATGGTTGTGATCACCAAGGCGATTACAGCCTTGGATCCAGCGAGTAAAAAGCTCAGTGTTTATCCACAACACATTAAAGATGCAGAGAGGGACAAATATTAAATATTTCCCCCCTCCACAGCTGTGCTTCTAGCAGCTAATTTGGATTATTGTTTGAATTATAAAGCTAATTTTAGACTTGACGGAGTCTGACGTGGCGGGTGGCAAGAGCAGGGGTGGCAGCATTTTAAACAAGGCAGCAAGGCTGCAGGGGATGGTTTTTGATTAATTGAAAGGTACCTTTATATGGATTCTTTGATTGGCCTGACTCTGGAAGCTCCTGGGAGAGCGGTGGGATGATGGACAGGGAAGATTTTGGCACAGGGCTGCGTTGCATGGGAAGGACAGAAGGTCACATAGGCATTGAAGCAGAGGCTCCAAAACAATGCGTGAGGAGTAAGAGATGCACAAAGTAAAGGCTGTGATCACACACTCAAAATAATACATTTTAAATCCACTTTCCCACTGGAGTTTGCCAGTTCACACAGCAAAACCCAGTGGGAAAGTGCACTGAAAGCAGATTGAAAGTGCATTATTTAGTGTGTGTGATTGCAGCCAAAGAGAACTTTGCATAGCATTGCCTATGGTGCTAGCCTTCTGAGGGCACAATTGTGCACCCCCCCATGTGACTCAGTGACATTATCAGTGCAGGAGGGCCCCAAGATGTTAGCCTTGCCTAGGGTGTCTGGTTTCTCCAGAGGAACAACATTTCTGGGGTTTTCTTTTTTGGGGGGGGGGGGCGGTGGTGATTCCCAGCAGTCCCCCTTTCCCACTGCAGACTCCCAATTTGTCTTGTACACCTATTCTGAGGCTCTGCTGATTCCCAGGAACAAAATTCCATGCGCTTCAGGAGTTCTGTTTTGCAAAGTACCCGGATAACTGGATCACTGGAACCCGCTTAGCGGAAAGGAATCATTGGATCCAACCCAATATTACTATGTCTGTCATCTGGTTAAATAAAATATTAGCGGGTGAAACATATGAATTTGAATCAACTAACAGACTCATCCACTAACTCTGCTTAAGTTTGCATTTGAATAAAACAAGAGCTTTGCAGAAACATTTGGGAGATCTCTCTAAGACTTCTCTAACACATTCTGTTCCTTTCATTTCCCTTTCAGAACCAATCCACATATTGCAAGGACCACAGGGACTTTTGAGCTAACGTGTCAAGGGATTTCCCTGCAACTCAGACATGTGTAGACCCAATCTGGATCAGGATATGGCCTGCAGGGGCAAGAGGCTTGAGATATACATACCAATGGCTACATGGAGAGCTGCCAGCCCTATTTTCTTAAAAACAACAACATGGCATTGTCTGCATAGCTATGTTACTTGCAGGGGAAACCCATAAGTAATGTAGGGTAGCTCAAAGAATCACTGGAAACGCTTTGGTGTTACCATAGTATGGTATGCCCATAGAATTTCAGGTGATTCCTAGAGGTACCCTACATCACTTCCAGGTTTCCCCTAGAAGCAAGCCTTTTTTTGTAGCAGGAATCCTTTGCATATTAGGCTGTACCCCTTTTATTTAGCCAATCCTCCAAGAGCTTAAAAAGATAAAAGTAGTCCCCTATGCAAACAACAGTCATTTCCAACTCTGTGGTGATGTCACATCAGGATGTTTTCATCACAGACTTTTTTACAGGGTGGTTTGCCATTGCCTTTCCCAGTCATCTACACTTTACCCCCGGCAAGCTGGGTACTCATTTTGCCAACCTTGGAAGGATGGAAGGCTGAGTCAACCTTGAGCTGGCTACCTGAACCCAGTTTCTGCTGGGATTGAACTCAGGTCATGAGCAGAGACCTCAGATTGCAGTACTGCAGCGTTACGACTCTGAGCCACGGTCTTATTACAGGGCCTACTGTAAGCTCTCGGAGGACTGGCTGCATCAGGGGTGTGTGGCCTAATATGCAAAGGAATCCCTGCAACAAAAAAAGAGCTTTGCCTAGAAGGGATGTAATGGTGCACAATATGTCTACCCCATCCCCACCCCCGTCCCATCCCTTCCCCTGAGCTTCCTGCCAGTCACCACTGGCCTGGCCTGGCAACCCTGGGCACACATAAATGTCTCCGCTGGGGCAAACAGTGTTTCCCTAGGGCCATTCCAGGTCAGGAAAATAATGCATGGAAAAGGCCGAATCCTCCTCTCCCTAGATGGATCAGTCTCAATTCAGAGTACAATACCAAACAGGAGGATCACAGTGAAACAAGTCAAAAATCAATGAAAATAAACTGTGATCACAAAGCACTGATAAAGTACAATAGCATTTACTGGTAAGCAACAAACAAAGCAGTCCTCTTGAATAATCTGACAAATATAAGAGAGTTTCAATAATAAGATCCATACAAAGTTTCAACAGCATAAAGGCAATGCATCCATATGAAAAATCCACCAAACAGATACACGTATTCTGGATACAGAATCATAGAATCATAGAGTTGGAAGGGACCTCCAGGGTCATCTAGTCTAACCCCCTGCACAATGCAGGAAACTCACAAACACCTCCTCCTAAATTCACAGGATCTTCATTGCTGTCAGATGGCCATCTATCCTCTGTTTAAAAACCTCCAAGGAAGGAGAGCCCACCACCACCTCCTGAGGAAGCCTGTTCCACTGGATATAAAAGTTTTCCTTCCTCAGAAGGTGATTCCGCTTGAGCTTCCACACTTCAAAATTCACATAAGGTAATAGTATGCACAGCTGAAATTCCGCTTGGTCCCTGTATTTCATCCAATGCAATGAAAACTTCCTGGTGAGGCTTCAGTTCACAATACAGCAGGCAACAGCTCAACACTATCCACTGACTGAATTTACCTTTACCAGGTTGGGCCTCATGTGCTTGGGAGGCATAGAACTCTTAGGACAAATCTGTTCAAAAGTTTCCATGGTTCTCTCTCTCTCTGATCTCACCTCTCCTTTGAGAGCTAGCATGATGTAGTGGTTAAGAGCGGTGGACTCTAATCTAGAGAACTAGGCTTGATTCCCTGCTCCGCCTTCACATGAAGCCTGCTGGATGATCTTGGGCCAGTCACAGTCCTCGCAGAACTCTCTCAGCCCCACCTACCTCACAAGGTGCCTGTTGTGGGGAGAGGGAGGGAAGGTGATTGTAAGCTACTTTGAGACTCCTTTGAATAGAGAAAGGGAAAAGGAAAGGTCCCCTGTGCAAGCACAGCAGGGTATAAAAACGAACTCTTCTTTTTCTCATTCTGGCAAAAGAATTTCAGAAGAGATGGCCAGGCTCTGTTAGTCTGACTCAGTGCTATTCCTGATATTTCCCTTCACATCAAGTGAGACTTTGCATATAGCCTAAGTAGGATTTCAAGCTCCTGGTTCCAGTGTACCTCCCCATTCAGACTATGCCTCTGAATCCCAGAGCTAGGAGGCAACATCAGGGGAAGGCCTTGGCCAGAGGGACTGCTTGGCCGCTGTGTGAGACAGGACGCTGGACTCAATGGACTGTTGGTCTTCTTACCCATCTTCTTATGCTCTTCTGTTCATATATATGCTTCTCTTCAGAGGCTGCATTTTATAAAGAAGCCACTAGAGGTTGCTCCTCTACTAGAAAAAACATGTCATCCACAAAGAAGGGAAACAGTACTCCAGTGCTGAAGACAAAAGCATATTTTCACCGTAATAATTTGCCGCTTTGACCAGTTTATTTAATAAAATGCCTGTCGGTAATAGCATCCACAGGTCAGGAGAAGATGGGCTTATACACCACGGGGGATGGGTTATCTAATCATTAATGCACGCATGCATAGAAATGCATCACTTCAGATTTTGGTCCTGAGACTCAGGTTTTGGTGCTCAGCGCAGCAAATCGACATCTCAGAGCCATCAGTTGGTCCAAACGTTAGATGGCTTCTTTTAAGATCAGAATGCATTTTTGTGATAATTGCTACCAAACCCAGATTAGAGATGGAAGGTAATCCCATACTAACTGCTCATACTGCAATTTCTACTTTAATGTGTGTGTGTTGAATAGTTCATCTCTTCAATGTCTGATATTCACCCCCCCACACACACACTTAAAGATAATGTGTGGCACCATTCCTACTGGGGTATTTAGAAATACTACTATTACTACTGCTACTCAATGTGATATCACCAGGCCTTGCCCACAGCATCACCAGCCCCCTTCACCAATGAATCACAGGGTTTGGGATGTCTGGCCCTTGGCAACTCAACTTGATTACATTTTAATCCCATGCTGATTTCAATGACAGAATGTTGTTCACCATAATCTCGTTTAGTTCGATAATGAGGTTCCCCTATTTTAGGTCTGCCAACTTTCAGGTAGAGGCTGGAGATCTCCTGGGATTACAACTGGTCTCCAGGCAACAGAGACCAGTTCACCTGGGCAAAATGGCTGCTCTGGAATGTGGACTCTATGGCACTATCGATGCTCACCTGATTAGTAAAGTCCAGAGGTGTGGGAAAAGAAACCATCCGCTAGAATAAAAAATGTGTGTGTGTAAAATGCTATCAAGTTGCAGTGGCAACCCCAGCAAGGGGCTTTCAAGGCAAGTGAAAAGCAGAGGTGTTTCCTTCAACGGCTGTTGCCTTCCTCTGCAGAGTCCTCCTTGGTGGTCTCCAGGGCTTTTTTTGTAGCAGGAACTCCTTTGCATATTAGGCCACACACCCCTGATGTAACCAGTCCTCCTGGAGCTTACAGTAGGCTCTGTAAGAAGAGCCTAGAGGACTGGCTGCATCAGGGGTGTGTGGCCTAATATGCAAAGGAGTTCCTGCTACAAAAAAGCCCTGGTGGTCTCCCTTCCAAGTACTGACCCTGCTGATGACCCTTCCAAGACCTGATGAGACCAGGCTATGCCATGCTGCCTTCGCTCCCATTTGAGATATAAACCAGTCAACACTAAATACATCATGCAAAAGAAATTAAAGAATACCAACACGAAAGGGGGTATTTTTGTGGTGGCGGCCATTTTAAAGCAGAGGAAGCCTCTGGCAGACAATTAGCAAGGCGTTTCTGAGCCACACATTTCAGCAGGATCACAGAACAGTGTGTTCCCTGGTCTGCACCACTTCAGAGGGGCAGGGAAGTCACATCCAGGATCCTTCTGTACCTAAAATCTTTGTGTGCAGACAACTAGCTCATTGAGGAGAGAGCTTCTATCCTAGGCTTCTCCCTGATGCACTCATTTTCTAGATGACAATAATGCCCGCCTTAAAAAAACGCCCCCAAGAAGGCAGCAGCAGCAGCTGTCACATGAAAAACCCCAGTGTCCAAACATTTAGCAGATTAAAAAAAATATTTCCCCCACATCTGATTCTGAAAAAAAAACTGCTATTCTGGTTTTCTAGGTGGAATTGCATAATGCAAACTTTTTAAATAGGTTTCTGGATAATTTTTAGGACACTGGAATTCATGATGATTGAGGATCAACCATGACTGTCTTTGAGGCACCATATAGGGTTGTCAACCTCCATTACACCTGATCTCCAGACAACAGAGATCAATTCCTCTTACGGATGCCAATCCCCAGGTGAGTGGCAGGAGAAAACCTGAAGGGTTCCGTGTAAACCAGCCTCAGTGATCACACAAGGAACAGCACTGAGCAAATTAAATACTTTCTTATAAACACACTCATATAAATAAACTTTTAACCATCACAACCTGATACAAAAATACAAATCATGAGTGTAACAGAAAGACTTATGTAGGTATAACAAACAGTCTGAAGCAGTAAAAAAAAAAACCACTTCTACTTCCAAAGGATCCTCTGTCTTGCTTCCAAGGAACTCCAATGAAGATGTAGGCTTTCACTTCGTAATATGATTCTTCAATGTAATATTCCAAAGCACAGCAAACACAGCAACGAGGTAGTATTTTATCTTCCCCCATTTCGATAAAATAGGGTTGCCAAGTCCAATTTCAGAAATATCTGGGGACTTTGGGGGTAGAGCCAGGAGACTTTGGGGGTGGAGCCAGGAGACACTGGGGTGGAGCTAGGGGGGAGGGGGGGAAACAGCGCCAAGGAGCGTGGCGAGCCGCCCCACCTCGGAGCAAGTGGCCGCTGCGCTGTTGCCGCCTCTTCTCCACTCACCGTAGCTGCTCCTCCGAGATGGGCTCAGGCTGATGGGGCGGCTCGCCGCGCTCCTTGGCGCCGTTTCCCCCCTCCCCCCGCTTCCGTTTTTTTGGGGAGCGGGGGAAGAGGCTGGAGATTCTGAGGTCCCCCGCCAGGGCGGGAGGGTTGGGAAGCCTACAATAAAACTTTGACTAGCTTTTTGTTGAGCTTATCAGAGCATGGCAAGATCCCATAGATTTTACACCCAATTAAGTTTCCATTCAATGAAGTGAAACCTACATCATTGGAGTTCCTCGGAAGCAAGACAGAGGATCCTTTGGAAGTAGGATATATATATTTTTTACTGATTCAGACTGTTTGTTATAAGTCCCTACATAGGTCTTTCTGTTACACTCATGATTGGTGTTTTTGTATCAGGGTATGATGGTTAAAAGAAGAGCCCCGTGGCGCAGAGTGATAATGCTGCAGTACTGCAGTCGGAGCCCTCTGCTCACGACCTGTGTTCGATCCCAGCAGAAGCTGGTTCAGGTAGCCGGCTCAAGGTTGGCTCAGCCTTCCATCCTTCCGAGGTCGGTAAAATGAGTACTAGGCTTCCCAACCCTCCCACCCTGGTGGGGGACCCCCGAATTTTCAGCCTCCTCCCCCGCTCTTAAAAAATCTGGGGGCGGGGGGAGAGAGAACATACCTGTAGGCATCATGTTGTTTTACACCTTGGGATCCGTTTTTAAAATGTGTCCCTTTAAGGCTGCACAGGAAACAGGAACGGCCCCTCCCTTTCTTTTCCTGTGCAGCTTGCTTTCGTTTTCACAGCAAGCAAATTCTGCTGGAAGAAGACCAAGTACGTTAAGCATTTGTGTGTGTGTGTGAGAGAGAGAGAGGGAGGGGGGATTCCCTGGTATGGAGCCCCCCCCTTTAGGAAGCGTGTGGGGGGGAGGGAAATGTCTTCTAGGCGCTCTATTATTCCCTATGGAAACGATTCCCATAGAGAATAATAGGGAATTGATCCATGGGTATTGGGGGCTCTGGGGGGGCTATTTTTTGAGGTAGAGGCACCAGATTTTTAGTATAGCAGCTAGTGCCTCTTTCCAAAATACCCCCCAAGTTTCAAAAATATTGGACCAGAGGGTCCAATTCTATGAGCCCCAAAAGATGGTGCCCCGATCCTTAATTATTTCCTACGGAAGAAAGGCATTTAAAAAGGCGTGCTGTCCCTTTAAATGTGATGGCCAGAACTCCCTTGGAGTTCAATTATGCTCGTCACATCCTTGTTCCTGGCTCCACCCCCAATGTCTCCTGGCTCCACCCCCAAAGTCTCCTGGCTCCGCCCCCAAAGTCCCCAGATTTTTCTTTAATTGGACTTGGCAACCCTAACGAGTACCCAGCTCGTTGGGGGGGAAGTGTAGATGATTGGAGAAGGCAAGGGCAAACCACCCCGTAAAAAGTCTGCTGTGAAAATGTTGTGAAAGCAACATCACCCCAGAGTTGAAAATGGCTGGTGCTTGCACAGGGGGCTACCTTTTACTTTTTATGATGGTTAAAAGTTTATTTACATGAGAGTGTTTATAAGAAAGTATTTAATTTTCTCAGTGCTGTTCCTTGTGTGATCACTGAGGCTGATTTACACGAAACCCTTTGGGTTTTCTCCTGCCACTCTCCTCTGTGTTCTCTGTTTGGTTTACACAATCCCCAGGTGGGGGCAGGGGATCCCCCGGTTTAGAGGCCCTCCCCCCGCTTCAGGGTCATCAGAAAGCAAGGGGGGACTGAAATGACTGCTGGGCACTCCATTATTTCCTATGGAGAAAGGTTCCCATAGGGTATAATGGAGAATGGATCTGTGAGTATCTGGGGCTCTGAGAGGGGGCTGTGTTTTGAGGTCAAAGCAGCACATTTTCAGCACAGCGTCCAGTACCTCTCCTCAAAACACCCTCCAAGTTTCAAAAAGATTAGACTAGGGAGTCCAGTTCTATGAGCCCCAAAAGAAGGTGCAGGGGGGGGGAGAGGGAAATGTCTGCTGGGCACTCCACTATTCCCTATGGAGACCGATTCCCATAGTATAAAATGGAGAATGTATCTGCGGGTATCTGGGGCTCTGGGGGGGCTGTTTTTTGAGGCAGAGGCACCAAATTTTCAGCATCGCATCTGGTGCCTCTCCCCAAAATACCATCCAAGTTTCAAAAGGATTGGACTAGGGAGTCCAATTCCATGAGCCCCCAAAGAAGGTGCTCCTATCCTTCATTATTTCTAATGGAGGGAAGGCATTCAAAGGGTGTGTGCTCCCTTTAAATGTGATGGCCAGAATTCCCTTTGGAGTTCAATCATGCTTGTCACAACCTTGCTCCTGGCTCCACCTCCAATGCCTCCTGGCTCCACCCCCAAAGTCCCCAGATATTTCTTGAATTGGACTCGGCAATCCTTATTCCTCTGGAGAAAATGGCTGCTTTGAAGGGTGGGCTCTATGGCACTGACACTGCTGAGGTCCTTCTCCTCTCAAAACTGCACCATCCTCAGGCACATAGGAACATCAGAACAGTCCTGCTCGATCAGACTTGTGATCCAACATCCTATCTCACACAATGGCTAGCCAGTTCCTCTGGTCAACAACAGGGCATAGAGGCCTATGTATTCACTTGATGCTGCCTCCTGGCTCTGAGATATGCAGGCTTAGTGCCTCTGAATGTGGAGTTTCCCCTCAGTCACCATGGCTAGTAGTCATCGATAGATTTAACCTCCATGGATCTATTTAATCCCCCTGTAAAGCTGTTTATTCCTGTTTATTCATCACTACATCTTGTGGCAGCCAATTCCACATTTCATTCACTCTCTCTGTGAAGTAGTATTTCCTTCTGCCTATCCTAAACCTACTGCCCATCAGCTTCATTGGATGCCCTCGAGTTCTAGAATTTGTGAGGAAAAAATTCTCTTTGTCAACTCTCTCCACCCCATGCATAATTTTATAAACCTCTAGAAGAAGAAGAAGAAGATATTGGATTTATATCCCGCCCTCCACTCCGAAGAGTCTCAGAGCGGCTCACAATCTCCTTTACCTTCCTCCCCCACAACAGTCACCCTGTGAGGTGGGTGGGGCTGGAGAGGGCTCTCACAGCAGCTGCCCTTTCAAGGACAACCTCTGCCAGAGCTATGGCTGACCCAAGGCCATGCTAGTAGATGCAAGTGGAGGAGTGGGGAATCAAACCCGGTTCTCCTAGATAAGAGTCCGCACACTTAACCACTACACCAAACCAGCTCTCCATCATGTCTCCCCTTAGTTGTCTCTTCCGTACACTGAAAAGTCCCAGCCTTTCCTCATAAGGAAGATGCTCCAACCCTCAGATCATTTTGGTTGCCCTCCTCTGTACTTTTTCCAGCTCTGCAATGTCCGTTGTGAGAAATGGTGACCAGAACTGTACACAGCATTCCAAATGAAGTCACCTCATATGCAGGTATTACAATATTGACTGTTTTAATCTCAGTCCCTTTCCTAATAATCCTTAACAAAAAGTTTGCCTTTTTCACTGCTGCAGCCCACTGGGTTGACACTGTCATTGAACTATCCACTATGACACTGAGATCTTTTCCGCTTTCAGTCTCAGCAAATGTATACCTTATTAACATAACTTGGTTAGGATTTTTTGCCCTAATGTGCTCTACCCCCAGAGTCTCCAGATATTTCCCTATTGAGAGCTTGCAACCATAGCACCAGGTCAAAACATACCTTTTTTAAACCTAGGCTTTTAATTATGGTTTTTATCTTTCCAGCTAGCCTGAAGTCTGTTTTACAGTCAGCTTCATTTGGTTTCTATATCCTTGGGCTTGTTTTAATGACTTGTGTTCATATTGATAATTTATTATTTTAATTGTAAGTTGCCTCAAGAAAGACTCTGGAAAGAAATCTCCTGGATGGATGGATGGATGGATGGATGGATGGATGGACGGACGAACCTGCTTCTTCAACTTGCCCCCAAAGCCAGAATATTTTTTGTTTGTCTGTTTTGAAGTTTGGAGCAGCCTCCTGCAAGGCAGTGATTACCACATGGAAGAAGATGAATGGATTACCAAGTAGGCCAGTCTTTCACAGCTGGTAGTTGAAGCTACCAAATGGGTTGGGAAATTCCTGGAGGGGGACCATGGAGCAGGCAGGATTTGGGGTAGGGAAGGACCTTAGTGGGTTGGATTTCTACCCCCACCCTTTACTACCCAAAGGAGTCTCAGTGGCTTACAATCTCCTTTCCCTTCCCCTCCCCACAAAATATCTGTGAGATAGGCAGGGCTGAGAGAACTCTGACAGAAATGTCTCTTGAGAGGAACAGCTCTGTGAGAACTTGTGACTTACTCAAGATCATATCAGCAGTTGCATCTGGAGGAGGAGTGGAAAATCCTGGTTCTCCTGGATAAGAGTTCACACACTTAACCACTACACCAAACTGGCTCTTGAGGGTCAAGCACTCACATCGACTTCTCTAAATACCTTATTTGCAGGGGGGGGTGGTGGTGGTAGAAAAGGCCCAGCAAGAACTCATTTGCCTATTAGGCTACACCCCCTGATACTACCATTGCTTCACACAGGACTTTTTGGTAGAAAAAGCCCAACAGGAACTCATTTACATATTAGACCACACCCCCTGACACCAAGCCAGCTGGAACTGCATTCCTGTGTGTTCCTGCTTATTTGCATCTGCAGGCAAAAACAAGTGAAACTGACTAGCCAATGAGTCTTTGTATGTGGATTCTGGCACTAAAAGGGCTTCCAAAAAGGCTTCCAGGGGGCTAAGGATTTGGCCAATAGCCTCTGGCTTTAAGACTCCTTCTCCAGGCCTTCCCAGGCCAGAAATACAAATCTCTGGACCACACAGATAGCCAGGCTGACAGGTCTGAACATTTGATGGCTTAAATTCCAAAGCCATCTGTGCCTGCCTGCTTGGAATGGAAGCCATAGATGAATTTATAAACATTCACAGCGGGAGTGAAAAATTTAATGAGCAGAAAGGGAAGGGGAGGGGGAGAGCAGGAGGTGACAGCAGAAGGAAGTACCACATTTCATGGACTGCCAGCTTATTCCAGGGGGCTGAAAAATCCAGCATGCCTGTAGCAGTGGCCCGGTAGCATCTGCCCAACAAGCTCAGTGATCAGTCTGACAGCTCTGCAGCCAACAGCCCCACTTACCTGACTTTTTGTGCCATCAAGTCACAGTTGACTTATGGTGACTGCGCAGGGCTTTCAAGACAAGAGATGTACCAAAGTTTACAAGATTATATATGGGACAGAGAAGGAAGAACTTTTCTCCCTTTTTTACAATACAAGAACTCATGGGCACTCAATGAAATTGCTGAGCAATCGGGTTAGGACAGATAAAAGAAAGTACTTCTTCACCTAGAGGGTGATTAACATATGGAATTCACTGCCACAGGAGGTGGCGGCGGCTACAAGCATAGACAGCTTCAAGAGGGGATTGGCTAAACATGTGGAGCAGAGGTCCATGAGTGGCTATTAGCCACAATGTATTGTTGGAACTCTCTGTCTGGGGCAGTGATGCTCTGTATTCTTTGGTGCTCGAGGGGGCACAGTGGAAGGGCTTCTAGCGTCCTGGCCACACTGATGGACCTCCTGATGACTCCTGGGGTTTTTTTTGGCCACTATGTGACACAGAGTGTTGGACTGGATGGGCCGTTGGCCTGATCCAACATGGCTTCTCTTATGTTCTAAAGGAGCTTTGCTGTTTCCTGCCTCTGCATTGCAACCCTGTATTGCATGGTGGTCTCCCACCCAAATACTAACCAGGGCTGACCCTGCTTAGCTTCTGGGATCTGACAAGATCAAGCTAGCCTGGGCTCTTCAGGTCAAGGCAAATTCATGATCAGGACTGAAAATCATCTCCCAGCAAAGGATGTCCAGCATTAGGCCAACCAAGCATTAAGAACATAAGAGAAGATCTCAGGCAGAGGTCTTTCATATCTCCTATACAACATGATTGTTTGTTAACTGGAGATGCTGGGGATTGAGCTTGGGACCTTCTGCATAAAAACCAAATTCTCAACCACTGAGCCACGACCCATCCCCCTTACGCTGGGAAAGGTAGCTACTTCCTCCAGGATCGTTATCCTGATTTGACACGCTGCTCTGTCCCCTGCAAATTGGCCCTGGAATGGAAGACAAACAGGTATATATAAAAAAAGCTGTACACCTGGGATGAACAAGGCATTTACTCTGATGCTCTGCTTCAGTATGAGATATTTTCTTTTCAGGGATTAGCAACCTTTTGATATCACTAGCAGGAATCTTGGGCCTTGAGATGCTGGAGTGATCAGGTAGCCCAGAAGGTTGAGTAAAAGAAGAAAACAACAACCAATGTAACAATGCAAGGGGAGGTATTCCTTTGATTTATTAAACAGAGAGACGCCTTTAATAAATCAAAGGAATACCTCCCCTTACATCCCAAAATGTCTGATGTGTGCCCAGCATACAGGTGCCAAGTACAAACAAAACACAAAATACAATTTGATTTAGTGTATCATATATAAATACAACACTTACAAATTTGCACAAAAAATATTGGAAAAGAGCCATTTTCCCCTCAGCCTTTTGAGTCACCTAATTGTTTCGTCTCTTCTGGCTGGGATTTTTAAAAATTCCCCTCTTCTCATTTCTTGGAATGCTGGCCATCAGACAACCCTGCGAGTCTAAGCAGAGGAGAAGGGAACGTTTATATTTGGCATATACAACTGGATTTTGGTCCACAGTGCAATAGAGATTTATGTGCTTAGCTCACTGATTTCAATGAGTTTTCAAGTGACCCTGCCCACTGGCTGAATGGTGGCCTTGAGCTTTAAATCTCTCTACCGTGGGATGAAAACCCAATTGCCCCTTTTAGGCTCTTCTGCACTTAATAGCTGCATGACTGCAGGCAGAAATCCAGGTGCAGCTTTCCACACCATTTCAGCTGAAGCAGGAAAAGATTCACATCATGATTTCTGCCTGTCTGGTTGCAGATAAAGGTACAGAACCCTATGTCAATGAAAAAACAGCCACTCAAGACACCCTGCTGTGATGTTTCTGAAAGCAATCCCTGACATCTGACATCTCTGCCACCCTATTGATGCATCCAGTGCTTTTTACCAAGGGGAGGGGGCTGGACTTTATGCCTTCCTTCGTCATTTTAGGTATTCCTCTTTGCAGGTTTACTGATGGAACACTCTGTCTGGGGCAATGATGCTCTGTATTCTTAGTGCTTGAGGGGCAACAGTGAAAGGGCTTTGGGAGTTCTGGCCCCGCTGATGGACCGCCTGAGTTTTGGCCACTGTGTGACACAGAATTTTGGACTGGATGGGTCACTGGCCTGATCCAACATGGCTTCTCTTTTGTTCTTAAGACGGCCAACTCTGGGTTGGAAAATTCCTGGAGATTTGGGGGTAGAATCTAGGGGCAGTGGGGTTGTGGGGGGACCTCAGCAGCCATTCAGTCCACCTTCCAAAGCAGCCATTTCCTCCAAGGGAATCAATCTCTGTAGGGTGGAGATCAATGATAATTTTGGGAGATCTCCAGGGTCCACCTGGAGTTTGGCAACCTTGTTTATAGCCTCATTTTCTGCACACCCACTACTGGCTCTCAATTTCTTTGTTTCTGAATCTTTATCAGGCCCAAAGGCCAGATATCTCCTGAATCCAGATTTGTAATTAATTTTACCACACATGGTGGAAAGAAGACATCTTTGGCGCATAATGAGATGACTGGCAAAAAATTAGCTTTTTGGTGATTTTTTTCCATATTCAAAAGGACTGTTTTAATCTAGCTTTCAAATGAAAGGACAACCCTAAAAAGAGACAAATCTTGAGCGCTATCTTGCCTTGTTCACAAGTTGAGTTGCCAACCTCCTGGTGGGGTAGGGTTATCAAATACCCAGCTTTCCGGAGCAGGGGACTTTTGTGCACGCAAAGTGTGTGCGGGGCACGATGACATCACCTGGAAGTGACGTTGCCAAAATGGCGGCACATGTGCGGGGTCACTCTAGGCATTTCCGGGATACTCTATGGTTTTCTCGGACACTGTAGTCATTTGGGAGGTAAAAACTCCATGGTACCTATTGTACCATAGAGTTTCCCCTCCCAAATTGCTAGAGCAGCTGGGAATACCATAGAGTTTTCCCAGAAATGCCCAGAGCAGCCCTGCTCAGGTGCCACCATTTTGATGACATCACTTCCAGGTGATGTAGGGGGAGGTTCCCCCTGCTGGCCCAATGTGGGCTGGCTGTGGATTCCCCACCCGGACCGGGGGCTTGGCAGCCCTATGGTGGGACCTAGAAATATAACTGAATTACAATTGATCTCCAAACTAGAATGAGTTCCCCCCGAGAAAATTGCTGTTTTAGAGGGTGGACTCTATGAAATTATACCCTGCTGAAGGTCCTGCCCTCCACAAATCCCACCCTCCACATCCAAATCTCTATCAATTTCCCCACTTAGAGTTGGCAATCCTGTTCATAGGAATCCCAACCTTCAGGTGGGACCTGGGGATCCTCTGGAATTACAGCTCATCTCCAGACTACAGTGATCAGTTCCCCTGGAGAAAATGGATGCTCTGGAGGGTGAATTCTATGGCATTGTACCCCACTGAGGTCTTTGCCCTCCCTAGCCTCCATCCTCAAATTTCCAGGAGTTTCCCAACTTGGATCTGACAATCCTACCTCCCCCCATCTCTCCACTGGTGGCCAGGGGTGATGTGACCTGCCAACTCTACCTGTTCACAAAGCTCATGGCATGCTGGTCAACAAGTGTTCTGGGACAACTGGTAAACTGCTGTTTTGAAGAACCAAGTCATTAAGAAACTGGGGCTTTATGCCTCTCAAATGCAATCGTTCTTCCCTTTCTAAAACTCCAAAGTGGAGTATTACCCTTCATGTCTGTTGATCCGTAAGGCCTGTTGTTGGTGGGAAAGTAGGCCGAGACCAGGCAGCAGTTAATGTCCCTTGCCTGCAAAGGAACACTGCAGCTCATCGATTCCTGCAAATGCCTTGCTGCCTGCTCCCAGTGAGAAAAAGAAAATGAGTCTCTGAGTTCACGAAAAACTCATTAATCCCAGCTTCAACTATGCTTAGTTTTGCAGCACTCTGTAAAACAGGTAGCACTAATCCAGCCTGAGGCAGATAGTCCAGATTTGTGGAAGGGCATGCAAAAAAGTGATTGAAATGGATGTCTTTCCCCCACTCCTCCATTTTCTTCTCACCCAAAGTAGTTTCGATATGCATACAGATGGCCAACTTTGCATACTAAGGGAATGAGAAATGTAAAGCACTGCTAGTTCATACATTACTGAGGGCCATAGCATGACAGAGGAGCGGCATATCTCTTCTGACATAAGCACAACACAGTGCATAGACTGAGTCCTCCACACAACTAACAAATATAAAGCAGTCCCGTCCACACAATTTCTCTACCGAAGAAGAAGAAGACAAAGACGACGAAGAAGAAGAAATTGGATTTATATCCCATCCTCCACTCTGAATCTCAGAGTCTCAGAGCAGCTCACAATCTCCTTTACCTTCCCCCCCAACAACAGACACCCTGTGAGGTGGGTGGGGCTGAGAGGGCTTTCACAGCAGCTGCCCTTTCAAGGACAACCTCTGCCAGAGCTATGGCTGACCCAAGGCCATTCCAGCAGGTTTGGTCTCATGTGGTGAGTGACAGAGGCATGGGAGTGGCAGGGGTGTGGGAAGTCACTACCAGGGCCGGCCCTGCCACTAGGCAAACTAGGCAATGGCCTAGGGCACCAGCCTTCTGGGGGTGCCAAATTAGGTGCCCCCCATGTGACTCAGTGACGTTATCAGTGCGGGGGGGGGGCACCAGAAGTTAGCCTTGCGTAGGGTGCCAGACGGTCTAGGGTAGGGGTGTTTAAATCACTTGTTATGAGGGCTGGATCTTGAGACCTTGTTGGGCCGGGTCATGTCGGGTTGGGCCAAGCCATGTTGGGCTGGGCCATGTGTGTACTTATTTAAGATTAGGTAGCAGAGATATCAATTTTATAAAGGACGTAGACATATGAACATATGAACATATGAAGCTGCCTTACACTGAATCAGACCCTTGGTCCATCAAAGTCAGTATTGTCTTCTCAGACTGGCAGCGGCTCAGACTGGCAGCGACAAACACAATTAAAGATTTTTTTTTAAAAAAAAAAATTAAAACATGCTTAAAATGTTAGTACTCATTGGTCTTAAAGATGCTTTCTTTGTATTTCTCCCATGGGATCCAGGGAACTGGGCAAAGGAAGCTCTGGCTCTTTCCTTCCTTCCCCAGGGGACCAGGAGGGGAAGGAGCCTCAGCCAATGGAGAAAATAGAGGTTTTGCTCTGTCGCTCCTGTGCAATTGAGCAAACCTTGCAAAGCAAGCTTGTTATGCAGAAGGAAGGAAGGTATAGGGAGAAGGAAGCAGATGACAGCCAGTTGCTCAGGGGCCTGAACTGCATGTTGGACACCCCTGGTCTAGGGCTGGCCCTGGTCATTAACCTTTCACCACATAAAAAGGGGACTTTATTTCATTTTTTCTTTGTTAATAACCAAACACAGAGTCCTAATTTAGGCCTCCTGTTGTCCTGCCTCCTGGCAGCACACAGACCATGAGAGAACATGGTTTCTAAATGGGTGCAGTTCCGAAGGATATATTCCCAGGTGGAGTTGGCACTGTTGGAGTAAAGACAACTTGGCATGTCAGGGGCCTGCTAATGGTGTAGAAACACCCAGCAATTTAGGCTGCTGTCCGCTGATGCTCAGTTTGTCAGTGGACAAAAACAGGTTAGCCAAACAGATGGGAAAGTTATTGTCATCGCCATGTGATGATGTAACTTCCAGGACCAGAAGTGACATCATCATGCAGTGATGTCAATCAATCCCCCCATGTGGTAAGCACCCACCTTCCCACATCTCCCACCAGTTGCCATGCCACGCCTGGCAACGTTACTGGACACTGTGGGGCACTAGAATTTCCTTTTTTCAAGAATGAAACCATGCATGTGTCTATATACTAAAGCTTCTCTCTGATTCCTCATCCTTTTTTGGTGCCTTTGCTTTCTCCTCCAGGTCTTGCAAGAGGCTTCTGCAGGCCCTGGGTTTCCTTAGGTGGGGTTTCCTTTCCAAATACTAACCAGCAGGGGTGGAATTCTAGAAGGAGCTCCTTTGCATATTAGGCCACACGCCCCTGATGTAGCCAATCTTCCAAGAGCTTACAAGGCTCTTTTTTGTAATCTCTTGGAGGATTGGCTACATCAGGGATGTGTGGCCTAATATGCAAAGGAGCTCCTGCTAGAATTCCACCTCTGCTAACCAGTGCTGATAGCTTCCAAGACTGACAAGACTGGGCTAGCCTGGGCCTTGAACATTTATTGCACGTGATTCTATGTTTTTCAAAACATAGAATCACGTGCAGTTTTGCTAGATTAACCAGAAAAAGCCCAGCAGGAACTCATTTGTATATTAGGCCACACCCTGTGATGTCACCATTGTTTCACATGACTTTTGTGTAGAAAAAGCCCTGGAGGAACTCATTTGCATTTGTATTGCATATTAGGCCACACACCCCTGAGTCCTGACACCAATCCAGCTGAAACTGCATTCTTGTGTATCCCTGCTCAAAAAAAGTCCTGAGATTAATTACATATCCCCAACCCACACAAGCATCGGGCCTCAGAGCATCCTGCTCATGATCATACACACAGAGGCTTCCATGGGGACACCGAGGGGCTGGATCATTCTTGTATTTTTATGCCACAGCATCACTCTGTTGAAATTATTGACAAAACCATTTGGGATTTGTTTAATCGACAGAAGTTTGATGAATGATTTCAGACCGAAATGATGTGAGTTATTGCAGAGCAGTCTCAAGAAACCAGATCCTCCCATTTGAGTGTCTGCGATTAAAAAAAAAAAAAAGACACTTCTTCAGCCTGACAAGTTGAGTGGCATCCACAATTTCTAGCCCCCCAAATAAGGAAGCAATCAAGTTGTCATATATATAGCACTTAAATGTGCACCTGGAGCATTTTTAGTTAGATCAGGTCCAGCTTTTTCTGCTGCATTTTTTAAAAATACTGTGGAAGAGTTTACCTGAACATTCGAAATATGCAGACAAAATTAACCAAGACATATGATGCCAGTCCACCTCTGTAGTCATTATTCTGTGGCTCACAGTTTGGAAGCTGTTATGTATGTAGACTCAAGTGAGAACTGAATTGGGTGTTCCCGCCTGCCTGGTTCATTGGAGCCAGATGACCAGAGCTTGGGGACTGGGGAACAATTGGCAGCAGGATCCTAATCCCTGCTGCCCTGCTCCAATCATGGGCCCCCTGCCGGTTTGAATGGACCAATAGAATGATTGCTTTTGACAGGGCACCACTGACAACAGCGTCCAAGGTCAAGAGCTTGGGGGTGCTGCTGGAGCCGTCCTTGTCAATGGAGGCCCAGATAGCAGCCACTGCCAAATCTGCCTTTTTCCATCTCAGGTGGGTGAGGCAGCTGGTTCGCTTCCTCGAGCACTGCGACCTAGCAACTGTGATCCATGCAACGGTCACCTTGAGATTGGACTACTGTATTGCCCACTACATGGGGCTGCCCTTGTCTCGAACCTGGAAACTGCAGCTAGTGCAGAATGCGGCGGCTAGGCTGCTATTGGGGCTCCCCAAGTGGGAGCACATGCAGCCGAGGCTGCGGGAACTGCACTGGATGCCAATAGTATACCGGATTTGCTACAAAGTGCTGGTTATCACCTTTAAAGCCCTATATGGCTGAGGACCTGCTTACCTTAGGGACCGTCTCTCCCCACACGTTCCCCAGAGGGTACTTAGATCTGGGACACATCTATTAGTGATCCCCAGGCCAAGGGAAGCAAGATTAAAGTCACCTCAAGAGAGAGCCTTCTTGATCGCTGCCCCCTTATGGTGGAATCAGTTGCCAGAAGAAGTTAGGGCCTTGTGGGATCTCACCCAGTTCTGCAAGGCCTGTAAAACAACACTATTCCGGCTAGCCTTTAATCTGGAATGCCTGATATGAGAGTAGGGAATGATATTTTATATCCTGAACACCATCTGAAATGTAACAGTGTCAACTGATATTAGCACGAGAATGTTTTTAACTGTTTTAATGGTTTTAATAATGTAATGCCAACTGTTCTGTTTTACATGTTGTGAGCCGCCCTGAGCCTGCTCTGGCGGGGAGGGCGGGATATAAATCCAATAAATCTAAATCTTGTGCAGGAACCCTGACGTGTATATATAGTTGGCCCTTTTGTCCCATTCTTCAGTCTTATGCTTAGCCTTTACTATGCTGAAATTAATAAAGAGCTGATGTTTCAGTACCACCTTGCCTCATCGATCCATAGAACCCACTATATTATAGAAGTCTGCACTGATTTGTCCCTGATGTTTGCCTTTTTAATTGCAAAGTTCGCCTTGGACTGGATATTACAGGAGCTGTGTGCCTACCACTAAAAAGGCCACCACATCTACCCCTTTTCTGCTACAAAATTGGTGATGTGATGCTGCCATTCACCAGCTTTTCTCCTTTCTGCTGTCTTCATTGTTCACCGCTTGCAAGAGTGGGGCAATTTGAGATCAGAGATGGTCAAACGCCTACTGTTACCCAAAGGGGTGGTCTTCTAATATTTGGGGGCATATTAGCTCTTAAAGGAGACCTTGGCCTAGCAAAAGTAGGTAACAGTGAGATCTCCCCCCCACCCCATTGTATACCATGATTTTCCCCTAAAAAAAGAATGAACCAGACTGTTATTTAACCAGGAGAGGTTGTTTTATTTAAAAAGGAAATAATACATACATACAGAAAATAAATGTGCACATGAAGCAAACACAACAACTGGCAGAAATACAGGAGTGAGAAGGGATATAGCAGGGATTCAAGGGTGGAGAGCCAGTTTGGTGTAGTGGTTAAGTGTGCGGACTCTTATCTGGGAGAACCGGGTTTGATTCCCCACTCCTCCACTTGCACCTGTTAGCATGGCCTTGGGTCCGCCATAGCTCTGGCAGAGGTTGTCCTTGAAAGGGCAGTTGCTGTGAGAGCCCTCTCCAGCCCCACCCACCTCACAGGGTGTCTGTTGTGGGGGAGGAAGGTAAAGGAGATTGTGGAGGGCGGGATAGAAATCCAATATCTTCTTCTTCTTCTTGGTGGCTGCCTGTCTAGGAGAAGAGCAAGACATCCAGCATCTTGGGTGTGCAGTTTGGATCCAGGAAAACACACAGAGAGACTAAGCTCTCTGGGTACTATTTTTATAGGGAAAGATGTGTCCTGAGGCAGGGTGACATGATTACTCCTTGGAACAATGTAGTGATGGGATTAGCTGGGAGTAAAACAATGTCGTGGGAAACGCTGAATGAGGTTCCCAGGAAAAGACAAAGATGTTGTTATGTTTGCATCTGTGTGAGTGGATGGGTTTCTGGGTATAGATAGGAACTGTAACTGTCTCTTGATGTAATTTGACCAAGAAGGTAAGAATGCTAATGTTTGCTGATGACCCTTGATTGCTAGAAGGAAAAGTGTGGCCCAATAATTAGGGTGAATTGATCAGGAAGGGAGGATTGCAAAGGAAGGAGACCTTCTTTCATTTATTTTAAACAAATAACAAATTTGATTAAATATAAAGTCATATACAAAACAAACCACAATAAAAATTCAATTTGCAGTACAACAACTTGCAAAAATAATTTATGCATTCCAACAAAAAAAAACACAGAAAGAAGGGCACAGTTCATATCTTACTTAGATTAGACAATAAAATACAAAGATCAAATGAAATTAAAATAGAAATATTCAGAAATATAGCATTCTTTGACATATAGGATTATTTGGAATAACTCATTCTCTGTAAGGTATGTAATAATAATAATAATTATTAGTTTATTTATATTCTGCCCATTCTCCCGTAGGGGCTCAGAGTGAAGTACATCAATATATACTCAATGGGATACCAACTATATAATCAAATATATATACCAATATATAATCAATGCGATACCAAACTGCAATAAGTTTAGCTTCCTGTGAGTCTGACATACCAGGAGTCATAATTGATATAATTTTATACATAACAAAATTAATCCCATCATTTGTATTGCCAAGATCTAAGATGGTCTGGAATCAGAGATCCAAAGTGAAGCAATGACTAATCATGCTATCGAAAGGAACAGGTGAATAGTCCCAGTTTTAATATAATTACCATTAGGATCAGAGCATTTGCTCAATAGTAAGATCTCAGGTAGCATAGGAAGCTCAATCATAGTGATTTGCGTAATTTGTTGAATTATTTGTGACCAGAAGAGATTGACATGTTTACATAGCCGCCAGCAGTGGAAAAAAAATCACATTTCAAGCCACATTGTTTTCAACAGTTTGGATCAATATTCTTTTGTATATGATGAAGTGATGCTGGAGATAGATACCAATGAGAAAGTGAGACCTTCTTATCTGTGGCCTCCACAGGAAATACTTCCTTGTTTTAGATGGGGGGAAACTATTAGCCTAACAGACACCCTACAGCCACCTCCAAAAATAGCAAGCACAGACTTGAGCTTAGTTGCCAGGAACCATTTTGTTTGGCTCTACTCCATCTTGGTTTTTAGTGTACACATCCAGACCTCACATTGGCTTACTACTAAACCAGACACAGTTTGCACTTGTACATTGAGAGAATTGCGGGTGAATGATAAGGGACATCTTTTAAACAGTGCCCTTTGCAGTGGCACATAGGGGGCCTTATACGAATGATCCAGCCCCCTTCCTGTTCACCAGTTGCGAACAGGGAGCCATTTTCTCCCCACAGAATTGTCATTCATTTGACAAGGGGTGCATAGCTGTTTGGCAGGTTGCTTCTGCCTTATGGGGTGGAACAACACTATTGGCTTCTCATGCATAGAGGTCTTCACACAGCTTGATGAAGCACTGCTGCCCCACTCAGCAGGCAGCTTCATAGTGGCATCAGTCACAAATAATAAAAATCAATCATAAATAAATGCTGGAGTAGGAAAATGCTGGAAGACTGAGGCTGCTACGTAGAGGAAGGCAATGGCAAACCACCTCGGCTCATCTATGCCTGGAATGCCCTATGGATGGGGTCACCATGAATAGGTTGTAACTCAACAGTATCCCAAGTCTCTTTAGGATTGTACTGTTAGTGTTCTTGTCAGTAGCCCTTAGTGATTTTAAGAGTTGCTGATCTGGTTGGATCAGCAGCATTTTTGCACACACACAGTTTTGAAGGGGGGGGGGGCGGAATGAGGCTAACTCACTGAGCAGCCATTCAAGTCATTCTGTGCTGAACCAAATGGACCCCATGATCAGCTCATGTCTGAGCAACACAGTCCTTGAACACAGTTAGTTTGAATGTCAGACACATTTGATGCAATATTCATGGCATCCCTGCTTGCAACAACATATAATTCAGCAGCCTAATGGGCTGCTGTTTGGGCCAGTGACGACTAACTTTGGTCTTAGGTTGTTGGTTGCCAGGGGTTTTTTTGAGCTGGAATGCGCAGGAGTGCAGTTCCAGCTGGCTTGGCATCAGGGGATGTGGCCTAATATGCAAATGAGTTCCTGCTGGGCTTTTTCTACAAAAAAGCCCTGTTAGCTGTCATGGAAGCGGTAAAAAAAAGGACCAATTATAGAAGCTGAAGGTGATGGGAAAAGACAACCAAAGAGCAAAATGGAGGATTCATAAGGAGACCTGTTTTAAATGTTTTAATTGTTTAAATGGTTCTATGTTTTAAACGGTTTAATGTTTAAATTTAAATGCTCTATGTTTAACGTCTATTTATGTTCGATTTCTGTGATTGTAAGCCGCCCTGAGCCACTTGTTGGGAAGGGCGGGATAGAAGTCATAAAATAAATAAATAAATAAATAAATAAACCTTGCAAAGAAGAAAAAATAATAATTAATCTTAATTAAGTGCCTAAACATACCAATGATTGCTATTTGGACAAAGTATGAACATATGAAGCTGCCTTATACTGAATCAGACCCTCAGTTCATCAAAGTCAGTATTGTCTACTCAGACTGGCAACAGCTCTCCAGGGTCTCAAGCTGAGGTTTTTCATGCCTATATGCCTGGACCCTTTTTAGTTGGAGATGCCAGAGACTGAAGCTAGGACCTTCTGCTTACCAAGCAGATGCTCTATCACTGAGCCACTGTCCCTCTCTGTATGACTCTCCAGGGTCTCATGCTGAGGTTTTTCATGCCTACTTGTCTGGACCCTTTTTAGTTGGAGATGTCGGGGATTGAACCTAGGACCTTCTGCTTACCAAGCAGATGCTCTACCATTGAGCCACTGTCTCTCCCTGTACATCACACAGAATTCTTCCTTCAAGCTTACAATAAAGAAGGAAGGAAAGAGAAGAGACAAATGACTCCCACATACACACACCTGGTTGCACAAAAAGGACTGAGATCAAAATGCACACCTCGCGCTGTGCTTCAAACCGGACCAGAGTTCTGATCTCTGAAAGTTTATCATGAGCTGATCTCTTTGCTGTCTGAAAGAGCCAGTGATGGACTTAATTTATATTCTCTGTGGCTCAGGATTCATTAATAAATAACCCAGCTTTCCGTCCCAAATCCAGCCCTTGACACACAAGGCATATGCACGCCTGAACTATTATATTTGCTTTGAGAGCTGCAATGGAATGTCTGGTAATCAGCTGCAGTTTAGAGCCTAACATATGAGGACCTGATTGCTATGTATTCCCCCCCCACCCCCCCTTAGCTTTCTTAGATGCAAATGTAAGTAATGGCCATAAAACTGCACACAGACCATTTAAAAATCCAGTCACGGTCTTTGGCTCCTTGACACGGGCACAGAGAGCCTTTGGGAGGCACGGATTATTATTAAGAGGCCACAGAGAAGAGAGAGATTGCTTTGTAATTTGCGGCGCTTCATCCATTTGGGAGGGCCTGGTGTAATTGACAATTTTAAAAAACATAATTGACAATTCAATTACGCAGCCTGCAATGCAGACAATATTAATTTTGTCATCCCCAAGTGCTCTTCCTTTTCTTGGAGCCCAGCAAAACGGTTCCTGTTCCCCCCTCTCCCCAATCTCTCTTTTTGCTCAGGACAGCAATTTGTTTTGTTGTATGATGGGTATTTCAGCCTTCACCAGGGAGCTGTGCTGTTGGATGGGACATACCTGGCATTACAGAGGACAGTATTTCTCCCAGTCTGCTCCAGAGCCAGTTTGGTGTAGTGGCTAAGTGCACGGACTCTTATCTGGGAGAACCGGGTTTGATTCTCCACTTGCAACTGCCAGAGTGACCTTGGGTCAGACATAACTGTCAGAGCTGTTCTGCTCAAGAGTAGTTTCTCTCAGAGCTCTCTCAGCCCCGCCTACCTCAAAAGGTCTCTGTTGAGGAGAAGGGAAGGGATAGGAGATTGTAAGCCACTCTAAGAATCCTTTGAGTAGTGAAGGGCAGGGTATAAATCCAATCTCCTCCTCTTCCTCTTTTTTTCTTCTTCTTCTTCCTGTATCGTTCTAGAACTGAGAGCCGTGCTCCACTCCCTTTTCTAGTTAAATACTAATTTAACTAGAAGAATTTCCAACATTAATTTCTGAATTTGGGAACAGTTTTATTTACGGCTCCATTTGACTGATGGAGTATTTTAATTACCAGTGGATCTAATTGGGAATTTAAATTATGGACTCTGTATATTTTTTTTAAGAAATGTTTTATTTGCACTGCGAGTCTCCTAGAGTTCGGCAAGGTAGAAAATCAGCTAATAAATCTTTTCAATCAATTAATTAAATAAACGTGCGCAATTTTGTTTTCATTTCTTTAGTTAGTTTGTAGATTGTCTTTCAACTAAAATAAAAGAGCCTCTAATGTGGTTGACTATGTACTCTATAAAATATAATATCAATGAAACCAGTTTTTTTAAAAAATCAATTTTCTCCAATGAAACAGTTAATTTCCACTACTTTTCACAGCACTGGCTCAAAAGCCCTCCAGAAATGGCAGCTCTTCAGACAGAAAGGCCATTAGGGAAGTGGCTGTTTTCTGTTCCTGAGGGAGCAGATTCATTAGTCAGGTGGCAACAGCCGAAAAGCCTTCCTCCAAGTGCCTGCCAATTAAAATTATGCTAAAGCTGGTTAGGGATGAACACACCAAACTGCTTTGTACTGAATCAGATCCTTGGTCCATCGAGGCCTGTATTGTCTACTCTGACTGAGAGCAGCTCTCCAGGGTCTCAGGTGAGTGCGGCGGAGGGGCATAGGAGCTGCCAGCCTCCGCGGTTTTTCCTGCCATTCAGCTGATTGGTGGTGTGTGTGTGTGTCAGCCTTTAAGGAGCCCAGGAACACAGTTCTTCACTGCCCGTTCCGAGCATTAAAATTGTGAAGAAGGGAGGCTGGGGAGGCAAACAGATTTGTCTAGGGGGCAGGATGGGGGGGGGGAGGCCAAATTTGGCACCCCCACCCTGCCAACGCCCTAGACAAATGCCTAGTTTGCCTAGTGGGCAGGCCGGCTCTGTTTGTGAGTTGTTCCCAGGGTACCAGTTGTTCCCTGGTACCAGAGCAAAGAACATTCTCGGTGGTAACTCCCAAGTTTTGGAACAGCTTCCCTGATTCAGTTTGTCAGATCCCACCTTCTGACCTTCAGAAAAACCTGTAAAGCTTGGGTTTTCCCAGAAAGCCTCCTTTGGCCAATACTTTTCTCAACCAGTTTTGTAGACAAGTGGCAAAATGCTATTTTGCAGTATTTGGTATAAAGTATGATGTTGTTTTTAATATTATTGACCAGGAATGTTTTTCATTGAATGTTGTTTATTCTGCAATTGATTTTAATTCTGTGTTATTACCACACTGAGCTTATGGGAGAGTGATGGAAAAATATCTTGGATCAATCAATAAATAATATAGCAGGCAGGGTGATACAGCAACATGTCACACAATTTGAGCTGTGTTCTCTTGCTGGAGTTTATAAGCTCCTGCTGCTGGGCCATCATTGGTTGCTGAGAGAGTTCCTGTTCTTGAAAACCCAACTCAAGTTGCTGCTATTGTCCTTTAAAAGCATATGGCTTGCAGCCAGCATAACTTAAAGAACGCCTACTTCAGTACAAACTTACTTACCCACTTGGGTAGGGTTGCCAGGTCCAATTCAAGAAATATCTGAGGACTTTGGGCGTGGAGCCAGGAGACATTGGGGTGGAGCCAGGAGCAAGGTTGTAACAAGCACAATTGGACTCCATCAGATTTAAAGGGACCACACACCTTTAAAAAGTCTTCTCTCCATTGGAAATAATGAAGGATGGGGTCACCTTGTTTTGGGGCTCATAGAGTAGGACTCCCAGTCAAATCATTTTGAAACTTGGGGAGTGTTTAGAGGAGAGGCATCGGATGCTATGCTGAAAATTTGGGGCCTCTACTTCAAAAAACAACCCCCCCCCAGAGCCCCAGATAACCACGGATCGATTCTCCATTATACCCTATGGGAACCGGTCTCCATAGGGAATGATGGAATGCCTAGCAGACATTTCCATCCCACCCCCCACCCCACTTTCTGATAACCCTGTAGTGGAGGGAGAGCCTAAAAACCAGGGGATCCCCTGCCCCCAACCGGGGATTAAGCAACCCACAAAGAGCAAACGTGGACAATAGAGCAGGAAATTAAGGTAATAAACCTCCGCAAACCCCAACCTCAAATTGCCAAATACTAATACCAAATAAATACAAATACTAGAAATTTATATTCAGTTGTGCAAAAGCATTCGATATATAAATGGCAAATAAGGAACATAAACCTTCATCCAAAGTCATTTACAGACAAATCAATGTCCAGGAAATTCCAAAGGATGGGTGAAGGCAGAAATTCAAACGGTCAAGTCTTTCATGAAGAACAATGCTTCCAGAAGAAGTATTTTTGCATTGAAGAATTTCAAATAGAGAATGATGCTCCAAAGAACTTATCCTTTTGTACAGCAAGGCACATAAATTTTGGAACGCGACGCGGTAGTACTTTGGTCCCACGTTTCGCACTTGCTTCTACAAGCTGTACACAAAAATGAAATATTAAACCATACAAAGTATTTATCCATACAAAATATTAAGCATACGCTGTGGGAAAGTCTCTAGTGTGGGAAAATTCATACCTTCTAACAAATTCATTACATCTCGATGCTGCTGCTTACAACAAATCTCACAAGATATGGTCAATTTCCTAACCCCTTTCTAAGAGATGCTGAATTTAAAGCCCACAGGTGAATGCGCTTACAATGTTCTTAAAGCTGCACTTACATTCATCTAGCAGTGATTCCTCCCTATATTCATATATGATGGTAAGTAAACCTAATACAACTTAATCTGACAAATTTTTAAAAACAATTACAAATAACAAGAAAGATTCCAATTGTTGTTAAGCCCCAATGGCGCTAAGGTCCGCAGCACAAAAATCCATCTCATTTCCCGTTTTAATAACCACTTCATGACGTCCACCTTTCCCTGTAGTCGCTGAGGGAACTTTTCGACCACAAAAAATCTTAGCGAATTGGGGTCATGTTGTAGATCCCCAAAATGCTCAGTGAGAGGAGCATCCATCACTAAGTTTTTAATTCTAGATTTGTGCTCAAGGACACGTGTCCGAATGACACGTGTCGTGCTCCCTAAATAGATCTTAGAATACGGGCATAATATGATGTAAATGCATTGTTTGGTAGAGCAGGTTGTGGTGTCTCTCTCTCAAATATACTTTTTATTCAGTTTCTGGGTGTACAAATTGTCTCAGTTCCAAAAATAGTTCCAGGTTGTCACAACCTGGCTCCACCTCCAATGTCTCCTGGCTCCACCCCAAAGTCCCCAGATATTTCTTGAATTGGACTTGACAACTGTAGGCTGAAAGGGCTTGTGCCACCCACACACTCTTTCCTGGTGGTGCTGGGCAGCCCAGGAAGCTGCGAGCACAGGAAGTGGGATTCTTGCAAGTCAGTGGGTGAAGGAAGAGCAGACAGGAGGCAAAGTAGGAGCGAAGGTAACAGGCAGTGTCAGAATCCTGGGCCACTGCAGATGTCCCACCATAGACTATGCTGACGCTGGCCTTGCTTTTATGCTATTGTACGGCTAACAGCCACTGCCAGCTGCAGCCCACACCGGGGGGAATTTTCTTTTAAATGTCAAAGTTTTGCCGAGAAGCAAAAACCACAGGAGGGAGACAGTCACGGACTCCTGCTTACTCAGGTTGGATTGGCTTCCTGTATCAGCTATTCATCCTTGGCTTCTTTCCAACTGTGACAGAAAATGGTCTGCTCTAGAAAGTTCATGAAAGGTTGTTACTAGGACAGGTCGGAAAAAGAGAAATTATTCTTCTCTTGTAGGCATTTTCTTTTCTTTGACAACAGGGCTTTTACCATGAGAATATCTCAGGTCTGAAAGCCATTTGAGGAAATCACTCTAAAGGAGAGCAAATTGGGAATCGTGATAGCCGACCCAATAAAAGAGAATGTGCTGAGACATCTAAGGGGTTGATTTATTATTGAATGAGGTTCCGGAAGTGTCTACCAATACCAGCAGGTGAACTTAAATAACAGATGCATTTATATTAGAGCTAATGCCCAATATTTGGTGAACATTGACATCCACATGCAAATTAAGAGTTATAAATGCCCAGCCACTCCAGGAATATACGAGTGAAAGATGACTGGTTTAAAAAGGAGGTTGTACTTTGTGCAAGCAGCGAGTCGTTACCAACCCATGGGGTGATGTCACATCAGGACATTTTCTTGGCAGACTGTTTATGGGGTAGTTTGACATTGCCTTCCCCAGTCATCTACACCTTACCTCCAGCCAGATGGGTGCTCATTTTACCGACTTTGGAAGGATGGAAGGCTGAGTCATCCTTGAGCTGGCTACCTGAACCCAGCTTCTGCTGGGATCGAACTCAAGTCATGAGCAGAGCTTGGACTGCAATACTGCAGCTATATCAGTCTGCACTTATGACTGGTTTACGCCTTATGACTGGTTTACTTCAGTGTATTTGTTGTGCATGTCTGAAAACATCTAATCTGGGGCATTCGCAGTGTTCTCCTGAATGACGGTATTTTCCTGATTTTGAGCTTTTGTTTCCATACATAGGCATAATCGGAAGGATTGACACCCTACTGAGTGCTGCCTGATTGGAACTATTTCCCTGATTTCAAAACTTTTAAAAATTGAAATAAAATAAGAGCTTAATATAGTTTACACATAGCAACGCCAGCCTGAGCTGGCAAGCCACTAGGAGGAACTGGGAGGGGGAGGGACTGGCATGCCAGCAAGAAGAAGAAGATGATGATATTGGATTTGTATCCCACCCTATACTCTGAATCTCAGAGCAGCTTACAATCTCCTTTACCTCCCCTGCCACCACAACAGACACCCCTTGAGGTAGGTGGGGCTGAGAGAGCTCTTGTAGCAGCTGCCCTTTCGAGGACAACTCCTATGAGAGCTATGGCTGACCCAAGGCCATTCCAGCAGCTGCAAGTGGAGGAGTGGGGAATCAAACCCGGTTCTCCCAGATAAGAGTCCGCACACTTAACCACCAAGTGACATCACTTTCAGTAAAAATCAGAAGTGATGTCTTCATGTTAGAGCAACACTCAAGAATTTGCCCCAAACTCTATTGCAAAACCAAAAATAATCTGGGGTGAATCCTAGAGTGTCACCACTGATATCATGCCATCACTTCAGGGTTTCACTGGCATATCCTATTCTCCCCCTACATTTTTCTTCCACCAGCTTTGGAAGCACCACGGGAGGGGGGAGGAAGAAGAAGGAAGAGGAGGAAGAAGAAAGTTGGGTTTATACCCTGCTCTTCACTATCTGAAAGAGTCTTGGAGTAGCTTACAATTGCCTTTCCTTCCTCTCCCTGCAACAGACACTTTGAGAGATAGGTGGGGCTGAGAGAGTTTTGAGGGACCTGTGACTGGCTCAAGGTCACCCAGCAGGCTTCATGTGGAGGAGTGTGGGATCAAACCCAGTTCTCCAGATTAGAGTCCACCGCTCTTAACCCCTGCACCAAGACCTGGCCTGCCAAATTGCATAAGCAATACATGCCCTCCACGTTGAAATTCAAACAAAAACGGTGAGAGGGTCTCTTTCTTTCATTTCCTCCATCACCTCCTGAGCATGTGGATTTGGACAAGCCCCATTCTGGAATATCAAGTCAGTGGCAGCCCTTTTCCCTTATGAAAATGCTCTCGTTCTTGCTTTCTCTTTTCTTGCATTCTCAAAAACAAGGTTATTCCTGGAAGATAAAAAATAATGTGGCTTGCATAGGTATGTACAGGTGCATTGATTTTGCTTCATAATGATGTATCTGTTCCACTTAACAGCATTCATATGATCTAATCGGAATTCATCTTGCATTCAGGGTAATGAGCGGATAACCGAAAGATTATTGAGGGATTGCTTCACTTCAAAAGAAGTTCAGAATCAAATATTAGCAGCATGCTTCTTTTCCTGCCTTTTCTCTACAAATCTAAAATTCAAAAGCTGAAGGTATGTTTCATAAATGTGGGCAAAATCCCCGCCCCCCCCCCCCCGCCAAGATCTTACACAGGGTAACTTTGATTTCCAATCTCATGAATGAATGGTATTTCAGTTCACTTTAAAGTTTAGGCAATGCCTTTAGAATTTCAAAGCCTAGAAGCTTTAAAAACAGAATTACAGGCTGCAGGTTTTCACACTTCCCTCTCTACCTGAGGGTCAATGTGATGACGCTACTAAGTTTTGAGTGTTGGAGGAAGGCATGGGAGACCGGGATTCAAATCCCACTCAACTCAGAAACTCATTAAGTGAGCATAACCAACCACACAGGTTTGTTGTGGTGAAAAATGGCAAGAGGACAGCCAGGCATAGTACTCTGAGCTTCTCGGCAATTTAGGGTTACCAGTCCCCAGGTGGGGGCAGGAGATCCCCAGTTTGGAGGCCCTCCCCCCTGTTTCAGGGTCATCAGAAAGTGGGGGGAGGGGAGGGAAATGGCTACTGGGAACTCTATTATTCCCTATGGAGACTTATTCCCATAAGAAATAATGGACAATTGAGCCATGGATATCTGAGGCTTGGTGTGTGTGTGTGTGTGTGTGGATTTTGAGCTAGAGGCACCAAATTTTCAGTAGAGTGTTCAGTGCCTCTCCCCAAAATACCCCCCAAGTTTCAAAAAGATTGGACCAGGGAGTCCAATTCTATGAGCCCCAAAAGAAGTTGCTCCTATCCTTCATTATTTCTTATGGAAGGAAGGCATTTTAAAAAGTGTGCAGTCCCTTTAAATGTGATGGCCAGAACTCCCTTGCAGTTAAATTATGCTTGCCACACCCTTGCTCCTGGCTCCACCCCAGTGTTTCCTGGCTCCACCCCCAAAGTCCCCAGATATTTCTTGAATTGGACTTGGCAACCCTACGGTAACTCATTTGCATATGCCACACACCCCTGACATCACCGGAAGTTGCACTAAATTATATCAGCTCAGCATCTACCTTAGAATGCTTCTTGAATTATTATTGTCATCATAGAACCTTACTCCCATCTATAGTGCCTTCTGTTGTAAGCCCCAGAGTGGAACTACCAGCTGCAAGGCATTAAGCCTTGATTGCCAATTAGAGGCTGGTGGGCTCCTAAAAGAGATTTCTTCTCCTTGTTTGAGTCTTCTGGGCTGCTTGCTTAGGCAAGGAGCTGTGGTGGCCTGAGGGTCAGTAAGAGTATTATTGGGAATCCTGGTGGATTTGGCTGGACTGTCCCAGAAGGGAGTGCCTGTGGAACTCTGAGCTTTTGGAAAGGAAAAGTCCCCTGTGCAAGCACGAGTCGTTTCCAACTCTGGGGTGACGTTGCTTTCACAATGTTTTCACAGCAGACTTTTTGTGGGGTGGTTTGCCATTGCCTTCCCCAGTCTTTTACACTTCCCTCCCAGCAAGCTGGGTACTCAATTTACCGACCTCGGAAGGATGGAAGGCTGAGTCAACCGTGGACCAGCTACCTGAATCCGCTGGAATTGAACTCAGGTCGTGAGCAGAGAGTTCAGACCACAGTACTGCAGTACCGCTGCTTTACCACTCTGCGCCACGGGGCCGCTATAGCTAACTACAATTGGCCTGAGGGTCAAGGTAAACAGACAACTTTTAAAGCTTTTGTTATTTTGTTACATGGTGTTGAGAAAATACCTGTACTATCAGAATAAATTTTGTTTAACCTTTTGTTTGGTGTCAGTGGCTTCCGGAAGGGGCCAGTGCCTTTCAGCCCTACTCAGAAGACAGTGTGAAAGCCATAAGTATATCTTTGGTCATTTGGAGACTGTTGATCCTTCAGGGCAAACAGGGTTGAATTGGGCCCTGAAAAATACCGATCTGGTGGCAGCAACCTTGGGGGAAGGTGGAAGAGCTTTGCTTCCCTCTTGGGATTAGTCTTAGTGCCCTGGTAGTAAGTTGCTAAGGCTGGCCTCCTCGCATGGAAGTGGCTAGAGGGACTACTGGGCACCACACCATCATACTTTTAAAATTAGTTTCTTCCTCAGTGGCATGAGGAAGATTTCCATCTCTCTGATTTATAGGTTTGGTTATTTTCCCATTTTTGTGGGGGGAAATTTTGGGAAGTTTGACAAATCTTAAAGTTCAGCAAAATTTTCACAGGGGGTTTGAACAATGGAGCCCAGAAGCAAGTTTTTTTTGGGGGGAGGGGGTAAGAAAAAAGAGCACAATAAAATCTAGAGGTTCCAGAGCTCTGCTCCTGTGACATCCTGCCCAAAATGAGGCCTTACAGTAAACATATAGCAGAATACCTGACGCCTCT
This sequence comes from Heteronotia binoei, assembly GCF_032191835.1. Taxonomy (NCBI): domain Eukaryota; kingdom Metazoa; phylum Chordata; class Lepidosauria; order Squamata; family Gekkonidae; genus Heteronotia; species Heteronotia binoei. The sequence continues at coordinate 102,978,236 of NC_083231.1, read as the reverse complement.
AGGTATAAATGGAGTAAAAAATACACCATGGGTGATAACAGATGGGTAGTTTGGAGAGGGTGGGAAGTGTTCCAAATCAAGCTGGCTCAAAAAGAGCCGTTCTGAAGCCTCCACACACTCCCCGGCGAGGCGGCCCCATCCCGTATGCAAGGCAACATGGAGTGTTTAGACAGTGAGGCAGCTCAGAAGTCGGATTGCTCTTTTTCTCCCCCTAAGAGTCAAGTGCTGGTGTACTCATGTGCTCAAGCACTCTGGCAAAGTTTTTTTTTTTAAAAAAAGCCAGATACAGCTTTGGGCGGCTTGGTGGTTTCACACAACCAAGGCACCTTACTTGCATCCTTCCACTTCCAGATGCCGAGGAGGCGACTGGTGTGTAGCTCAAATATTTGCTACCACTTCAACAGTGGTAGTTTTTGGAGTTGCTCTGAGGCCACAGGGGGAGAGGGTGAGGATGGGTTGGAGACGGGTGGCAGATGTTTGTGGGTGGAAGGGTTTTTTGGGTCGATGTCCAAGCTGTCTCTGAGTCAGTCCAAAGTGCCGGTCTGTAATCACCCCAGTCTGTTAGTACAATTAACACCTAAAACAGAGAGAAGGGGGGGGGGGGAGGATCACTCCAAAGATAGGAAGACAGCTAGCGTAGTTTACTTCTTAAAGCATTCTGCTGAGAGGGATAGGGTGACAATGACAACCAAGAAAAACAACAGGGAGCAGCCATCAATGATAGCGTGATATCACTTCCAGAGAAAACCTGGAAGCGATGTCAAGCCTCTCTAAGAATTGCCAGATACTCCATGGGAAAAACCATAAAGTTTCCAGTGGTTCCTTGAGAAGACTGACATCACTTATCGGAAATGACATCACGACAGTGGCCTGACAGCTTCCCCCCCCCCACCTCCAGCACCAAGCCAGGCAGCCTTCTTGGGTAGGAATTTTTTTTTTTTTTTGGCCAGTGTGTGACACAGAGTGTTGGACTGGATGGGCCATTGTCCTGATCCAACATGGCTTCTCTTATGTTCTTACGTTCTTAATTTGCCTTTAGATTCAAATTAAATTAAATTTAAATCCCCACTCTGCTCTGAAGGGTGCTGGATGACCTTTGCCTAGTTTCTCTCAGCTGAACCTACCTCACAGGCCTGGTGTAATGAAAAATGGAGACATGAGAGACATGCAAAGTATTTATTGGAGGAAGGGTGGCATAAAAAAGGTGATTAGTGGATACACAGACAGGGGGCACACATCCTGCTTTGTAAACCGTAGCTTATAGCATGGGAGAGCAAGCCATAAAGGAGACAAAGGGTTAAACTGCATATCTCTTCTAGCAAAATCCCAATAAATTTTGTTTTCAGTGCATTAGGCCTTACTGATGCTAGCTTAATCCTAAAAATATGAAGAGATTAGTCCACTGATCTGTCACAAATGTGTGACAGACATTGCACAGCATTGATAAACATGTCATAATTAGTAGAATGTGGCAAAAATGCAATTAGTAGAATAAGGAGAAAAACTAATCCCACCTGATACAGTTAGGGTTGCCAGTCTCCAGGTAGAGCCTGGAGATCTTATACAACTGATCTCCAGCTGGCAGAGATCTGCTCCCCTGGAGAAAATGGCTGCTTTGAAGGGTGGACTCTATGGCATTGTACTATGCTGAGGCTCCTCCCCTCCCCAAACCCCGCCCTCTCCCGGATCCACCCCCAAAATCTCCAGGTATTTTCCAACACAGACCTGGCAACCCTATGGAGAAAATGGATACTTTGGAGGATGGATTCTCACTGAGGTCCCTATCCTCCCTAGGCTCCACTCCAAAATCTTAGGAGTTTCCCAAGCTGGATCTGACAACCTTAACCCCTCATCCTGGCAACCCTATTACGACTGTTTTCTTTTGCAAATGAGGCTTCTGTCACGGTCACTCCACTTCCTCATAGGCAATCTTCAAAACTGGTGTAGGATTTTCACTTGCCAAAAGATGAAGCAGGCAGGCCTTCTCAATTTGTTCACAAATAGGCATTTCAGTAGGGTTCCCAAGTCCCCTGCTGCCTACCTATTGTACCATAGAGTTTTCCCTCCCAAATTGCTAGAGCGTCCAGGAAAACCATAGAGTTTTTCCGGAAACACTTAAAGTGGCTGGCGAGCGATGTCACCGGTACGATGACATCACTTCTGGGTGACATCATCGCACCAGCAACGTTGGGGGAGGTTCCCCCCTGCCAGCCGAATGTGGGCCGGCAGGTTAGGAACCTCCAGGGTGGGAGAATCCCCGCCCAGCCCAGGGGCTTGGCAGCCCTACATTTGAGGGAGATCTTCCAACTCATCCGTACAGCATACACTTTTGCTTAGTTTAAGTGTTCTATGGTATGAGTGAGGCAAATATTGTGAGGCAGGTCTCATTTTGGGCAGGAGCTCACAGGAACCTCTAAATTTTATTGTGCTCTTTCTTTCTTTACCCCGCCCCCCATACTTGCTTCTGGGCTCCATTGTTCAAACTCTGAAGATTTGACAAATTTTCTAATATTTCCCCCCACAAGAAAAATGGTGAAATAATCAAAACATATAAAGCAGACATCTTCATCAGCCACTGTAGTCACATAGGAGAAAGTAATTTAAAAAGTATGATGGGACATGGGAGTAAGTTATAATTCAAGAAGCATTTTTAGGTAGATGCTGAGCTGATATAATTTAGTACTCCTTCTGTTGATGTTAGGAGTGTGTGGCATATGCAAATGAGATGTGCTATTAACTCTGGCACCTCTTTTTGTATGAAATGACCCCTGTTGAGGTGATCTATGGTATGAGTACTTGCAAATACTGTTTATAATGTAATATGACTTTTATGGTGTAAAGCAGGGTTTCCCAAACTTTCCCCCCCCATGGCCTGGTTATTTTTACTCTTCTTCATGGCCTACTAAAATTCAGGGGTAGAGCCAGGAGACTTTGGGGGTGGAGCCGGGAGTCAGGAAAGCCTGTCTCTTTCTTCTATAGAGGTCTCCAAGGAAAATGGAACTCAGGCTTTGCAGCCTGTGTCAGTCTTCAAGCCTAGCTTTTATCTGCACAACACAGAGATGTTGGGGGACAAAAGGAAGGAAAACAGAGCTCAGGCTTTGCAGCCTGTGTCAGTCTTCAAGCCTAGCTTTTCTCTGCACAACAGAGAGACAGGAAAGGAAGGAAGCAGAGCAAAGCTCATGCTTTGCTGGGGGCGGGGCTAGCTTTGACTTTTCTTGTGACCCAGTATTGAGGCTTCCATGGCCCGGTACCGGGTCGCGACCCTGCAAATGGGAAACGCTGGTGTAAAGGATAAAAAAACCCCACACATTTATCATTCTGATGTGTGCCTCCCTTTTCTCAGAGCTCCGGATGTTTCATGGTCCATGAATCATTGCTCATTTTTGCAGGAAGCTGTAGAAGCCAGGCCTTGAAGGAGAGAAACAGACACAGAAACAGAATGTACTGGCAAGTACATGGATAGGAGATCTCCTTGGAATACCAGCAGTTGGGAGGTGTAGGGGCAGGCTTTATTCAGCCTCCTTTCTGCCCCCAGTAGGGGTCAGTCACCAGAGTTCGCCATGACTTCCAGGTGCATACCCACACCAAAAACAAGAAACAAAATTAGATGGTTTCTCTTCTTTCATATGGTTTGAAATCAAACACAATGCCTGGGTGACTTAAAAGCATCCTCTCTGCAAGCATAATGTTCACAATGTCATCAGCTAAAAAAAAAAATCACATCATTATTAATTTTTGAGGTGGATTCCTGAGGCAGCAAACTCAGCAAGCCAAATTCACTTTAGAATGAAGTAGAATGAACTGAACAGATTTTCCACATGAAAACAAAACTTCACATGGTGAGTTCTTTGAAACAGACTTAAAACAGGCCACATAATAGGGCTGCCAACCTCCAGGCTGGGCCAGGAGTTCTCCTGATATTATAACTGATCTCCAGACTACAAAGATCAGTTACTCTAGAGAAAATGGCTGCTCTGGAGGGTGGATTCAATCACATTATGCTCCACTGAGCTCCCTCCTGAGTCTGCTTTGGCGGGGAGGGTGGGATATAAATCCAATAAACCTAAACCTTCTCTCCACAAACCCTCCCCAAAATTGACCCCAAAATCTTCAATAATTATTACGTAATAATTTTGTGACAGAGGTGATATTTGAACCTGTGACTTTTCATCTCTCACCCAGCCTTGAGGCACTCCGCAACAACCCTCTCAGTCCCTCAGAGACCTTAGAATATCATCTGGTTTGAACGTTGAGCCACATCTAGTAGCGTCTGCGCTCTGCAGAGATGATTTGTGAAAATGGCGAGGCCATTGTGTCAGAATGAATTTTGCAAACGGAAACCATTTCCTTTTAGGATGGTGGCTTCTTACCCAGCTCTGGCTGTCTGAAGCTGCTCTAAGACCTGTTCAGGCAGACCCCCAGCTCCGATATAAGCCAATTGTCAAAGGAGCTGGAGGAGCTGTTAAAACAAATGAGCTCATATTTATGCATAGAGCTTTTGTGTGATGTTTCAGAAGGAAGTTAGATAGTGACTCAGGTCTTGCCCTGCTACTTTCGTCTGCCCTCCTCTGCTGCGATTCTTCCTTTAAGTCTCGTCTGTTCCTTTTGAAGGGGAGGGAAGGAACTTTCATTCTCCATAATTGGCAAAACTCCCCTTCAGAGGATTATGGGTCATAATGGAGAGTGTTGAGCTCAGAACTGTACTGCCTTTCAACTTCATTGGGTGCTTATAAGTTTGGAAGAGGGCAAAAAAGTTCTATATCCACTTTCCCTACATTATGCATTACTTTAAAAACTTTTATCACACTCTTCCTAAACTGCATTTCTTCTTCTGAAACAAAAATCTTCCGAAGTCTTTAACCTTTTCTCATAGGAATGGTGCTCCAACTTCTTGATTATTTGGAACCTTTTCAGGTGCAACACTATCCTCTTTGGGATACAGCCACCAGAACCATATACAGCATTCCAAATGCAGCAGCATCATGTATCGTATACTGTAGGACAGCATGATATGGACCACTATATGTTTCCAGTCCCTTTCTTAATAATCTCTAGCATAGAACTTGCCCTTTTCGCCACCATCACACACCAACTCCGCATTTCGTTGAGCTGTCAGTCACAACTGCATGATCTCTTTCCTGGTCACCCACAATCAGTTTAGACTCCACCAGTGTACATTTAAAGTCTCTCTGTGTATATATATACAGGCCTCATTTTGGGTGGGAGTTCACAGGAACAGAGCTCCGGGACCTCTATATTTTATTGTGCTCTTTCTTTCTTTACCCCTCCCCCCTTGCTTCTGGGCTCCCTTGTTCAAACCTCCTGTGAGAATTTTGCTGAACTCTAAGATTTGACAAACTTTCTAATATTTTCCCCCACAAAAAATGGAAACATAACCAAAACATATAAAGCAGACAGATGGAAATTTTCAGCATGCCACTGTGACCACATAGGAGAAAATAATTCTAGCAGTATGATGGCGGTAAGATTTTATTATGACAATTATAATTCAAGAAGCATTCTAAGATAGATGCTGAGCAGATATAACTTAGTACACCTTCAGGTGATGTCAGGTGTGCATGGCATATGCAAATGAATTATGCAAATGTTTAAAACCCCTTCTGTAGTGTCGCACCATAGTGGCAGCCTGATCCCTCCATTCTGTCCTATGGGATAGAATGGAGGAATTGGGCCACAGCAATAGGGCTGCCCCACAGCCTGCGCCTCTCGGAATCTCTGAGACATTTTAAAAGTATGTAATTTATTTTATTTCTCCCTGCACAAGCAGGGAGAAAGCCCTGCTGCCCATGCCTCTCAGGGTCTCTGAGAGGTGCAGGGGGGAGATCCTTCCCTGGGTAGGCAGAGTGGCTGGCTGTTCACTTGGCATGCTACAGCAGGGCTAGGCAGGCAGCACTGTGCTGGCCCCATCCCCACCCCCACAGCCGCAAGTCATGTGGGGAGCACCCAATTCAGTGCTGCCCAAGGGCCGCCAGCCCAGGTGACGACCTAAGATCTCCTACTGGGCCGGCTGGCCCTGCGGAGTGGGCATTTGAACTGGGATCTCCCAGTGGTGTCCATTGCCAAGTGTTTTAGAACAGGTTTGTCAGCTTCAGGTTGGGAAATCCCTGGGGACTTTGGGGGTGGAGCCTGAGGAGGGTGGGGGTTTGGGAAGGGGAGGGGAGGGACCTCAGCAGGGTCTCATGCCACAGAGTCTCTCAGCAGGGTCTCATGCCTTCCAAAGGGGCCATTTTTTCAAGGTGAACTGACCTCTCTGTCCTGGAGATCAGTTGAAATCCCAGGCGATCACCTGCTACCACCTAGAGGTTACAGTCAAGACAGATGCATGGTATAGAAGTTAAAATCCAAGACAAAAGCCATTATTACAAGTAATTAATATACAGTAATATATTCAAGAAAACATATATATCAATAATTCACAGGAACACACTAGTCAAAAGCATAGGAGGTATAAGGCTAGTACATCATATTATACATTCTTCCAAATTTAGTAATTACAACCAATTTGCAATCACTCATCTCAATAAAGTGCAATATAATATACAAGTCTTTCTAAGATGTAATAAATACGATAGATTTCCAGCTTCTTAAAGCTAAAGTGCTTGGGCTGATCCAATAAAGTCTAAATAAAGTGCATTTTATTGAGATGAGCGATTAAAAGTTGGTTGTATGATCTATTGAACTTATACCTCCTGTGCTTTTGACCAGTGTGTTACTGTGAATTACTGATATATATTTAGATAGATTTTAGATATTGGATTTATATTCTGCCCTATACTCTGAATCTCAGAGTCTCAGAGCGATCACAATCTTCTTGACCTCCCCCCCACACACAACAGACACCCTGTGAAGAAGGCGGGGCTGAGAGAGCTCTTACAACAGCTGCCCTTTCAAGGACAGCTCCTACAAGAGCTAGTGGGAGTGGGAAATCAAACCTGGTTCTCCCAGATAAGAGTCCACACACTTAACCTCTACACCAAAATGACTCTCTTGAATATGTTTTCTTCTTCTTCTTCTTATTGTACATTAGTTACTTATAGTCACAGCTCTCTTTGATTGTAACTACCTGTCAGACGATGGAACTTCAAATCAACCAGACTCCATTGGATACAAAGTTTAAGGCTTTATTTGATAGTTCATAGTTTCTGAGGGTAGAAAGATTGGAACTGATACATTCTCCCCAGTGAGGAGTTACTTTAAGGAATTGTACATCAAAGGTTTTCTAAGCAAAACTACGTTCCCAAGCATTCTTACTATGAAGTGTTACTTTTCACACAGCAACTTTCTCTTATCTCTATGCGGTCCTTGATCTCACAGGAATGGCTAAGCTGCCATCCCCGGAGGCAGTTTATCTTCAAAGGGGAATTGCTTTTGTTAGTTCCCGGGACAGGAATCCACACCAGTGTTAGTAAATACTACGCTCCTACTTTGATATGCAAGGTCCCTTCCCAGGGTGAGTAATATAGGTTAGAAAATGGAGTCAGTTGAGCTAAGCATTTCATCACATTCATTTAAGCTAAGCATTTCAGTACAGTAATTTTCCAGTGTCTGACACTACCTGGAGGTTGGCAACCATATTTTAGAAAGTGAGCAGGGCCAGGTGAGGCTTTTGCCCAGCAAAGCTTCTGATTGGTCACAGGAAATTCAATTGGCTATGCAGATATTTTTAAACATTGTGGTGGCAGCAGTTGCCACCACAGCACAACAGTGTGACTGAAGGTAAGATGTGGCAGCCATTTTGTGGCTGGCTCCACCTTCTGGGGCAGCCATTTTGTGGCTGTGCTCACCAAGTGGTGTCAGAATTCCAAAGGTGTCTGCAGGTTCAAAAGGGCTGGAGACCCCTGCTCTAACCACTGCACCATTCTTTGACCAAGGGAAAACAGCATCCTACAAGAAGGGAAGAGGAACAAATGAAAAAGTGAATCCAAGGATGAAGGAATCATCAGTCGACACGTGTAGGTTCGGGAAGAAGAGAGATCTGACTTCCTCAGCCAACCCTTACTTTATTTATACATTCTGTCTTGAAGCTACATATTTGCTTAGTACATAGTGTTTAAACAAACAACAGGATGCATCTGTTCAAGGGGGACAGACCATTGCTTACAGGATTCAATACAGTCATCAATTTGTCAATACTGCAAGGGTCAGCATAAAGAGTGAGAATGTGAGTGAACACGGATTTGAGATGCCTGTGCCCTTTTGACTCTTCAGACACAATGCGGAATATGGGAGCTCCAGGCTGGTATGCCAGGCACATGGTCGCACCCAGTTCCAGTTTGTGGTCTTTGTGAGACCTGAGAACCAAGCAGTTTCTCAGGGCAGGATTCCCACACAAGGATAAGTACCTCATAGAGCAGAAGCCCATCCAATAAGAACAGTTGCTCAGGGCTCCTGTGGCTTAGCATTTTTTTCACACTGGCATTTCTGTGCATCATGTTTTCCTGGCAGATCTATGCAAAAGTCTGCCCATTCATGTGCAAAGCAGAGATGGATAGGAGATATTTTTCGGTTCTGTTCTTTTCTTTTTTTTACAAAAATGAAGCATTGCATGGAAAGGGCGGTAAACCTGTAATTTGCTGTTTGAAGCATTAAATTTTCTCCAAACAAGCCCGCCGGCTCTCCAGTGGATGCTGGGAAGTAAATTAAGTTTGGCATGGTCTAGGGGGGAGGGCAAGTGCTGAAATAAATGGAACCTAGCACAGGGTTCATGTCACTCTCTCCATGTGCACAAAATTTAGCACCCCTTATCAAATGGGAGTTCAAGCTGCAATCCTCTGTGCCAACTTCTCAGCCTCTTGCTGTGCCTTTAATGGCAGCTTGATCTACCATGATTATCAGGCAATACCGTTTATCACAATGTTGTGAAAGGCTCCATCCACTAATTCCTGCCCATGGAAGCCTCCACTGAAGGTACAGCAGCAGGGGATGGTTGAGAAGTTGGTCGCTCTGTCATAGACGCTTACCTGGAAGTAAGTTTGTTTGAGACAAGTGAGAATCTATTTCAGAGGAATCGTGAGACAGAACCAAGCCTGTTTGGAATTATCCTTGCCAGACCACAGTTCGATATAATTAATTCAAGCAGTTCTTTTGTCAGAGAACATGAAAAGACAAATTTGTTCTTTTCTCTTGTTTTTAATTGAATCCAGTTTAAGCCCCATGAAAGCGATTTCCTTTAATCTCATTCTCCAACATGGCTGCTTCACTTTGCCTGGGCTTTAAGTAAACCTGACATGTCCTGGCTGATCCAGCCCTGAAGACATAGAATTTCATATAGCAAGAAAACCTGCTTTTTGCCCCTGTATGTGCTGGAACAACCCCAGGCTTTGAGAGTTGTGGGTTTTCCGCTGTTGATGGATATTAGCGGAGTAACCCCAGCTTTTTAAGAAAATCTCCTTTAAAAAAAAAGATAGAAAACTTGCTGGAATAAATCTGTTTACACATTGTATTTCTTTGTGATTCAGGAGGGTCAGAAGGTTGCAGTACAATTAAGACACATTCATAGACTGCATTTTTGTTTAAAAAATAAAACTTATACAGGGCTTTTTTTTTTAGCAGGAACACACAGGAACACAGTTCTGGCTGGCTTGGCATCAGGGGTGTGGCCTAATATGCAAATGAGTTCCTGCTGGGCTTTTTCTACAAAAACGCCCTGTGTGAAACAATGGTGATGCCAGGGCTGTGTGGCCTAATATGCAAATAAGTTCCTGCTGGGCTTTTTCCTGCAAAAAAAGCCCTGGCTATATATAGTGTGAATATACAGACAGTACTTTTGGCATAGAAACTTTTTTTTCCTTACATTTGGATTTAATAACAAATGGTAGACAGCAAATTTGCCTTTTAAAAACAGCTTTTCATGGTGAACCTTGATATGCATAGATCGCACGTGATGCTGTTTCAGACATTTGTTGTGCAGAACTGCTGGTTCTTCAAGTGAGAAACTGTGGTACTTGGGTAGCAGATGGAGTCCACAGAGGTGCTATGTTCTTCACAGGTGTGCAGCTGTTCAGTTTGCCTGCTTCCTAGTGAAGGGCAAACACAGTCTGGGATCCTCTGCTCAAAAATTCATGAGCTTTCTTGGGGAGACTTCAGAAAATTTTATTCTGAGAGTTCTCTCTTGGCTCATGTATTTGAACAGTGCCTGACCTTTATTATATTGGGAATTAAAGTTCCCTACACTAACCAATGATAGGAAGCCACCTGGAAATTCAACTGCCCACCAAAAAGGAAAATATATATATGTAGAAATGAGGAAGGATCTTCACACAGGTGGAGGCTACCCACTATGTAAGATCTTAGGAAGAAAAACAATCAAGAGAACTGACCCAAATAGAAAAGATACTGAACAAACAATTGAATCGCTTGTTTGCTTAGGCTGCACAGAGCTACAGGAATCAATGAGAATTTCTGCAAGAGTAAGGAGTTTAGTCTTATAGGACTTTCACTCACACAATTACAGAGCAGCTGGCTTGGAGCACCTGGTCTTCAGAGGGCTTACTGTGCATGCTCAGAATTTCCCAAACTCTTGTTCAGCAGTCTAGGAGAATGACTTTTGAGAAATGACACTAATTTCATAATAAAGCTGAATATTACAAGTTAGACAAACTTTAGAATAACATTGCTGGTGTTTGCAAGTCCCCTGCCTGTGAGTAAAACCACTCACACACATTCTACACTGCAACAGAACCTAGAATTCAATTTTGCCACAACAAAATTTATTTTTACTTAATAACTTACACGCCAAGCAAGTAACTTAAAAAAAAGAGCCAAGGTGCAGACTGTAGAGCTGCTTTCATGTGGGGGACTGTGCCCATTTCAGCCACCGGACTTCTGCATGGGCTTTGTTTTCTTTTTGTATTTTCACATGACATTGTCCTGTATTCATGCCCCAGCCTTGGGCAGCCTGTTTATCTAAAATGCTGTATTTAAAACCAAGGGGGAAAACCCCTGACCTTTCCTGTCATGTCATTGGAGTGATCTTTTTAATGTGCCTAGAAAAGAAATAATTCATTTTAAAGGAGGCAAGCCTAAAGAGCGTGGCAGGATTTGGAAATACCTGGACATTTGAGGGGGTGGATATTTATCTGAGATGTACCATAAACATATTGTTTCACTGCCACATGCTGCTCTTATTTCAGCATCACTGCAGTGCCTGCCTTTTTCTGCCTCTGTTCTTAGAAAATGAGGGTGTTGCCAAGTCCTTATTGGGACACCATGCCTGTACTTTTAAAGGTTCCAAGGCATCAAGACAGGATACAGCTGTTGCACCTTCAGTCCTGATCTTTCATTGTTCCAGCTGCCCAGAGGATGCTGGGAATCCCTTCTGATGTCCCAGCAGACCTTCTCTTTCCCTTATTGTTGCTCCTGCCTCTCAGGCATGGCAAATGGGACTCTTCCAAGGCAACTTGCGGTTGCATCACAAGAGCAGCATGGGAAGTAATCAGTCACATGATCCTAGAGGTGGAAGGGGCCTTATAGGTAGGGTTGCCATGTGAACACTAGCAACCAGCAGGAGCCTTTGGTGGGCAGGTAGCAATGTGATGATGTATGGTGTTGTGATGTCACTTCCAGTTGATACATGGAGATGATGTCATGATGCTTTAGGAATTTGCTTGTCTTTATAGTGGTTTTTTTTTACCATAGAGACGTGTAATTCTTAGAGCACCATGATGTCATTGTACGCTGTACAATGTATGGTACAAATAAGAAGCGAAGTCATGCATCATCAGGCAATGTCATTTCCACCTTCTGCTTCTGCTTGAGTGAAGAGGACTGGTGGGGTCTGGATAGTGTTGCCAATCCCCAGGTGGGGGCAGGGGATCCCCTGGTTTGGAGGTCCTCTCCCCATTTCAGGATCGTCAGAAAGCGGGGGGGAGGGGAGGGAAATGTCTGCAGGGAACTCTATTATTCCCTATGGAGATTTATTCCCATAGAAAATCATGGAGAATTGATCTGCGGGTAACTGGGGCTCTGGGGGGGCTGTTTTTTGGGGTAGAGGCACCAAATTTTCAGTATAGCATCTAGTGCCTCTCCCCAAAATACCCCCCAAGTTTCAAAAAGATTGGACCAGGGAGTCCAATTCTATGAGCCCCAAAAGAAGGTTCCCCTATCCTTCATTATTTCCTATGGAAGGAAGGAATTAAAAAGGTGTGCCGTTCCTTTAAATGTGATGGCCAGAACTCCCTTTGGAGTTCAATTATGCTTGCCTTGATCTTGGCTCCACCCCAATGTCTCCTGGCTCCACCCCCAGATATTTCTTGAATTGGATTTGGCAACCCTAGTGTCAAGCATGGTTGAATACTATTGATAATTGATTGTTTTAGGGTCCTGCCTAAACCTGGTCTGTGAATTGTCATGGAGGACCCATTTCTGTTAGTTTGTTGTTCTTTCCCTTCCCCTGTCCCACTTTATGGCTGTTAATTAAGAGTAATGAGAAGGGAACCAAGTAATCAGCACCTTCCCATATACTCTCCTAAGGGAGGACGAGACATCTGGAAAAGGCAAGGACAAAGTCCTGATAACGCCATGGGAACGTAGACAGTTTTGATAGTTTATGTGTGAATGCTACCCCGCAGCCCCATCCCTTGGAATCCTTTTGAAGTAAGCCTTAAAAGTGTTGTATCAATGTATCAGTTTCATTACTCTCAAGAAATGGCTTCGCCAAAAGTATCGGTCTATCAATAAATGTAGTCTTTGTATCAACTTCGACTCGTCATTGAACCCACATGCTTGACATCTAGGTCTGGAGCCAGGGGAAGGGACCTGGCACACCGTCACTGGGAGTAGGGTTGCCAGTCCCCAATTGGGGATGGGAGATCCCCTGATTTGGAGGCCCTCCCCCTGCTTCAGGGTTATCAGAAAGCAGAAGGGGGTGGATGTCTGCTGAGCATTCCATTATATTCCATTATATCCTGGTCTCCATGGGGAATTGATCTATAGGTATCTGGGGCTCTGGGGTAGGGTTGCCAAGTCCAATTCAAGAAATATCTGGGGACTTTGGGGGTGGAGCCAGGGGACTTTGGGGGTGGAGCCAGGAGACATTGGGGATGGAACCTAGAGCAAGGGTGTGGCAATCATAATTGAACTCTAAAGGGAGTTCTTGCCGTCACATTTAAAGGGACTGCACACCATTTAAAATGCCTTCCTTCCATAGGAAATAATGCAGGATAGGGGCACCTTCTTTGGGGGGCTCATAGAATTGAACCCCCTGGTCCAATCTTTTTGAAACTTGGGGGGGGGGTATTTTGGGGAGGGCACCAGATGCTATACTGAAAATTTGGTGCCTCTACCTCAAAAAAACAACCCTTCCAGAGCCCCAGATACCTGCGGATCAATTATCCATTATTTCCTATGGGAATAAGTCTCCGTAGGGAATAATAAGAATTCCCGGCAGACATTTCCCTCCCCTCCCCCTGGTTTCTGATGACCCTGAAGCGGGGGGGGAGGGCCTCCAAACCGGGGGATCCCCTGTCTCCACCCGGGGATTGGCAGCCCTACTCTGGGGGGACTGTTTTTTGAGGTAGAGGCACCAAAGTTTTAGCATAGCATCTGGTGTCTCTCCTCAACATCCCCCCCAATTTTTTTTTAAAGATTGGACCAGGGGGTCCAGTTCTATGAGCCCCAAAATAATATGCCCCATCCCCTAGTATTTCCAGTGGAGGGAAGGAACATGGCTCCTTTAAATGTGATGGTGAGAACTCCCTTCATAGTTCAATTTTTCTTGTTACAACCTTGCTCCTGTCTCCACCCCCAAAGTCCCCAGATATTTCCTGAGCTGGACCTGGCAACCCTAGCTGGGAGAATGGCTGTTAGGCCCTCAACTCCAGCACCCTGCTCAGTGCCAGAAATCCAAAGCTAGAGCATTTCTGACAGATGGCTGTCCAGCTTCTGCTTGAAAACCTTTAAAGCTTTCCCAGGCAATTAGTTTTACTGTCAAAATGCTTTTACTATTAGAGAATTTCTCCTTATGTTCAAATGTGCTCTATCCTCATTAAATCTAGTCTTGCCCTCTGTAGTAACAGAGAACACAAGGCTTTGCCTTCCTTCAAATGGAAACCCTCCGGGTATTTGAAGGGTTTGATCATGTTTCCCCTCAATCTTTACTTTGCCATGCTTCACAGACCCAATTTGTTTAGACATAGTGCAACAATGCCCATGCCACTGGAGCAAGGGTTGTGTCGATATTCAGGTGTGACCTGGAGCTCTCCAGACAACAGAGATCAGTTCTCCTGAAGAAAATGGCTGCTTTAGAAGATGGACTGTATGGCATTATATGCTTCTGAGGTCCCACTCTTAAAGACTAACAAAATTTGTGGCAGGGGATGAGCTAATCTGAAGAATGAGCAGTGACTTGTGAAAGCTCGTCCCCTGCCACAAATTTTGTTAGTCTTGAAGGTGCAACTGGACTCCTGCTCTTTTCTACTGCTCTCCATCTTGATCTTTGAGGGCAATCAGCCATACTTGAATGGTGGTGGTGGGGGAAATAACCATCTCTGCTTCACGTGGGTCCTTGTGTGTAGCTTTAGACAGCGGCAGATTTTTACATCAAAGTTATTAACCTCTGAAAAATGGGGGTTATAATAATGGAAGTGCTGACATACTTCATCATGAAGGTTACACAGCTGTGTTGTTATAGAAACTCAGCTGTCTCTATCCAGGAACGTTGCGTAAAGGGCCCTGGTGATGTTTTGCTTCTTTAAAAAAAAAATGGAAATTGAACTTCATGTTTGTGGAAGTTTCCTGGAATGACAGCCCTGAAACCCAAAGGGTTCCCTGTTAACACCAACGAGGATAACATCCATGAATGGCTAAAGAGGAGCTTGTTCTTCACTTCAGGTGCTTACTATTTTTCCTTGGCTGACAGGGCTGGTCCTGCCACGAGGCGACCCAGGCAATTTCCTAGGGTGCCAGCCTTCTGGGAGCACTGAATTGGGTGCCCCCATGTGACCATGTTATCAGTGGGGGGGGTGGGCACTAGGGTTGCCAAGTCCAATTCAAGAAATATCTGGGGACTTTGGGGGTGGAGCCAGGAGACTTTGGGGGTGGAGCCAGGAGACATTGGGGCGGAGCCAGGAACAAGAGTGTGACAAGCATAATTGAACTCCAAGAGAGTTCTGGCCATCACATTTAAAGGGACAGCACACCTTTTAAAATGTCTTCCTTCCATAGGAAATAATGAAGGATAAGGGCACCTTCTTTTGGGGCTCATAGAATTGGACCCCTTGGTCCAATCGTTTTGAAATTTGGGGGATACTTTGGGGAGAGGCACTAGATACTATATTGAAAATTTGGTGCCTCTACCTCAAAAAACAGCTCCCCCAGAGCCCCCGAAACCTCCAGATCAATTCCCCATTATACCCTATGAGAAGACGTTTCCCTCTCCACCCCCCTCCACCCCGCCCCCCCCCCCCCTTCTGGGAAATCTGATGCAGGAGACAGAACTCACTCACCTCCGGAGGTGCAAAGGCACATGGTCCTTTGGGGGCGTGGCTGGGCTCCCCTCCCTTCACCGGCCAGCTGACTGGGGGCGGGAAGCAGCCTGAGAAAAAGGAAGAGCTCTGGCTGCTGCGATCGGGGCTGGGTGGGAAGGGCTGCCGTTCTCCCCCTCCCCCCCCCGCTTTCCCTTTTATACCCAGCGGGAGGAGGAGGCTCCAAATCGGGGGTCTCCAGGCCTAGCGGGGGATTTGGGACCCCTAGTGGGCACCAAAAGTTAGCCTTGCCTAGGGACAATCTAGGGCCGGCCCTGTTGGCAGACGACTGTCAGCTGTAAGAGAAAATTCGCTCTTGTTCATTGGCACTCAAATGGTACTCAAAACCACACTCCAACAAACCACCTCACCAGCTATATCATATGTTTCAAGTGGTGGCCGTGGATTATATCACTTCAGATGGCAAGAAGAGGGAAACTCGTGCCTGAATGTTTTCTCTTAAAACAACAAAATCTCCCAGAAAATTATTACACAAGAGGAGAAAGGCAAGAGTAGCCTTATTTCTGACAAATTAATCAGCAGCCTTTACATGTGAGATTTCCGCCCTGCAATCTGAAGTGGCACAATCCAGACAAAGTAGTTCTCTCTATGTGATACTGCATGTAAAGACCATCTGGTTCAAGCAGTGTAATGCAGGGAAATGCTATCACTTTTTTCGTAACTGGTTTCTTAGTCCATACTGAGGAACCTATTCTCTGGTAATGGACAAGCCCTGAGCTTTTAATGTTCCAGTTTTTAAAATTTTCTTTAGCTTTAAAGGACTCATAGTACTAGGGTCACCAGCCTCCAGGTGGTGGCTAGAGATCTCCCACTATTACAATTGGTCTCCAGGCAACAGGGATCAGTTCACCTGGAGGAAATGACTGCTTTGGAAGGTGGACTCTATGGCAGGGGTGGACAACGGTAGCTCTCTCTCGGCTTGGCTTCGCGAACGAAGATTTAAGAAGGGTGCAATAGTCCACGTCTGCTGCAGGCTCGCTGGTGGCTGACAAGACCAATGCGGGACAGGCAGCTCCAGCCACAGTGGCTGCAGGGAAAAGTCTGATTTAGGGTTGGTGCTGTAGCAGTGCAATTCTTCCTCAATCTCCTTTTGTCCTCAAGACCAGCTATGCGTGCGTTCTCAAAGGAAGAGACAGCCTGGTGGATGGTGTGTCTCCATGCTTTGTGATCTGAGGCTAGGTCAGACCACTGGTGATGGTTGATGCGACAGGTGCCAAGGGATTTCTTCAAGGAAATTCTTCAAAGGATTTCTTCAACGGTAGCTATCCAGATGTTTTTTGCCTACAACTCCCATCAGCCCCAGCCAGCATGGCCAATGGCTGGGGCTTATGGGAGTTGTAGGCAAAAAACATCTGGAGAGCTACCGTTGGCCACCCCTGCTCTATGGCATTATACCCCACTGAGTTTCCTTCCCTCCCAGACTCCACCCCCAAAATCTCCAGGTATTTCCCAACCCTAGGGTTGACAGGTTGGTGTTGGAAAATACCTGGAGACCTTGAGGGTAGATCCAGGAGAGGGCGGGGTTTGAGAAGGGGAGGGGCCTCAGCATGGTACAGTGCCATAGAGTCCAGCCTTCACAGCAGCCATTTTCTCCAGGGGAGATGATCTCTGGCAGCTGAAGATCAGTCATAAAAGCAGAAGATCTCCAGACCCCACCTGGAGGCTGGCAACACTACCCAATCTAGTGCTGGCAGCCTTATGTAGAACTGCAGTTTCCCTCCTCAGTCATCTTCTGGTCTTGCTCAAGGAAAAGGCTAGCGATGCTGTCTCTTCTGCCATCTCCACAGACTGAGTGGAGGAAAGAGCATAGTGTGGGCCTCAGAGCCTATACTTGTTGTCATGAGTTCTGAGCAGGGCTGCTGCCTACCGGGTTTCTGTAAGTCATCAGCAACTTGATGGCACTTTCCACCACCACAAATTTATTTAAGCCTTCTAGTCCTCTCCCATTTTGCAGCCTAAAATAACACCACAGCAGTGCCATCTGCCCCATCAGGGCAAACATATAGGCTTTTCAGGGTTGGGAAAGCAGCAACTCTGACCTCTTCATTCACAACATAGTCTTAATCTGGGCTTTTTTTGGTAGAAAAAGCCCAGCAGGAATTCATTCGCATATTAGGCCACACCCCCTGACATTGCAATTGTTTCACGTCGAGCTTTTTTGTGGAAAACGCCCAGCAGGAACTCATTTGCATATTAGGCCACACCCCCTGACACCAAGCCAGTCAGAACTGTGTTCTGGTGTGTTCCTGCTAAAAAAAAAAAAAAAAAAGCTCTGGTCTTAATAACAATTGCAGCCCCACACATCAGCTATCAAAAGAAAAGGAGGCCTAAGGACCCTCTTAGAGCGTCATACATAGATTTCTCATCTGGTTTGGGATTCTGATAATCTTTGATAGAATGTGTTTGATCGACAGTTTCTATGGACACTTGACAGTCACCATATACTGCAATTGACTAGCAGTTGACGAAAGCGCATAATTATGCTGGTGGTGTTGAGTGACCTTGCTCAATAAAGGCAGCGTTGAATGAACATAATTCAAATGCAGGCTTGTTGTTATCACAATGAAAGACGAACAAGACTGTATTTCTTTGTGTTAAGTGGGGAGACTATAGTTACTTCTCACAAGGGCTGCGTTTTTTAAAACGTGCTAATTCTCATCTGCAAAACACGGCCGTTGTGTAACTTTAAGATGCAGTGGTTAGGTTACCTTAGTGACAGGTGGCAGCTATTCTGCATTCAAGAAGACAGGGTTGCAAGCAGCATATTGAACATAGCCACACATGAAGTCTTGTTTGTCATAGGAGGAAGAAAGGGGGGGGGGGCAGACATCTGGACCAGGGAAGGAGTGGGTAAAATGCACTATGGCTGCTTTATCTCCTGGAAGAGATTTAAAGACATATGTCTAGTGTTTGAGTTGAATGCACACAAGACCACATGAAGCTGCCTTATACTGGGTCAGATCATTGGTCTAAGAAGATCAGTTCCACCTGCTCTGACTGGCAGCATCTCTCTAGAATCTTAGGTAGAGTTCCTGCATATCACCTCCTACCAGATACATGTGACTGGAGATGCCAGAGATGGAGCTTAGGACCTTCTGCATGCCAGAAGGAACATACAGGAACGCAGTTCCAGCTGGCTTGGCTTCAAGGGGTGTGGCCTACTATGCAAATGAGCTCATGCTGGGCTTTTTCTACAGAAAAGCCCTGTGCAAAACAATGGTGATATCAGAGAGTGTGGCCTAATATGCAAATGAGTCCCTGCTGGGCTTTTTTCTACACAAAAAGCCCTGCATTAAACTATACAGTAATGGGAAAGATTCAGGTGGGTAGCCATGCTGGTCTGAAGCAACTGCGCCAGAAATACAAAACACTTATAACAAATTTTACAAAATATTTCTATTATAAATGTGCAAAAGCACCAACAAATTCATCCAAAGACAATAAAATACATAAAAAACATGAAGTCCCGAACAAAAGAATACTGTTCCAAAGGATGACTCCGAAGAACTTTAAAAAGTCTTTGTAGAATAATACTACTCGAAAGTAAATCCCAAACGGAGTCCTTCCACTGATGTCGGCTTCCGAAGGAAAAAATCTTGCCTTCACGCCATCACCGGCTTTTATCACGTTCTGCTGCATCGCAGCTTCTTCACAAGCCAACTTACAAAGTCCTCAGACTAGCTTCTCTCACACGCCCATCTTTCGTATTTTAAGTGACGGTTACTACTTTCGAGTAGTATTACTCTACAAAGACTTTTTGAAGTTCTTTGGAGTCATCCCTTGGAACAGTATTCTTTTGTTCGGGACTTCATGTTCTTTATGTATTTTATTGTCTTTAGATGAATTTGTGGATGCTTTTGCACATTTATAATAGAAATGTTTTGTAAAATTTGTTATAAGTGTTTTGTATTTCTGACGCAGTTGTTTTTTGGGTTCTTGTTCACACTGTGTCACCATTGTTTTTTTCTATCGTGTTGGTCTGAAGCAGCAGAACCATGTTTGAATTCAGTGGCACCTTTAAGACCAACAAAGTTTATTTCTAGGTATAAGCTTTCATGTGCATCATGCTTGCATACTTCTTCAGATACTCATGAAGATCGATTCAGGTAGATAAGAGCATAAGAAAAGCCGTGCTGGATCAGGCCAATGGACCATCCAGTCCAACACTCTGTGTCACACAGAGGCCATCACCAGAGTGTTGGGGATAGCTGTGTTGGTTTGTGTCCACATGAAAACTTACTCCCAGGATTAGTTGGTTTTAACTTTGTAGTAATGGGAAAGGTTAGATACAAATCTTTTAACAAATAAATGTCTTCCCCAAATGATGGCAAGGGCATCATTGGAAGCTAATGTAGTTGGTTTATCCTTACAACAAATATGGGCTAATTGAATTCTGGATAAGGAAACAGTATTTCTTTTAACAGCATTTTATTGTCTTTTGAAAAATTTAGCTGACAGGTGTTCAAGGCTTTTGTCTGAAACTGGCGATGTGGCTTGAATATTTATGAAATATTATTATTATTTTTTAGTTCCAGAAGCTGTCAAATCACCTATGCTTATGCAAAGTTACATGTTCTAAAATGATGCCAGGAGAACTCCCCAGGGGCAAAAAAATGGCAGGAGATAAACAAATCATTCATTGTTGAATGCTTTGATCTGCTGGTGTTCAGACCTTCCTTTGGAACATCATGAAATGAGTTTTTAGCGAAGTGAAATTCTCAGCTGCTCTGTGCTGGGCCAGGTGGTCAGTGACGGGGAGAGTGGGGTTTTCAGCTTTTTGTGCTTCAGAACAGAGAATTGGCTTCGTTCTTGCAAATGCAGCTCCATGACAGTTTGGCAGGGCCTGCAAGGGCAGGAAGTGTGATGTGTCTGAATGACCAAAAAAAAGTGTGAACAAATTACTTTTTATGGATCAGATTTCTGAAGGCTTCAATTTCAACTTTTTCCTCGGAGTAAAAAAAAAGAAAAAATGCTATGTCCCTAATATTACTTGTTCACTGTTGTTTGTTCTCATTTTTAGAATGCCTTTCCTGTGAATCCCTGCTAAGACTGGGTTGCTAAGTTTTTAATTGGCTCTTGACCTTCAGCCATTAACAGCACCTACATCCAGAGCTTTTTTTTGTGGCAGGAACTCCTTTGCATATTAGGTCACACACTCCTAATGTAGCCAATCTTCCTGGAGCTTACAGTAGGCCCTGTAAGCTCTTGGGAGGATTGGCTACATCAGGGGGGTTAGGCCTAATATTCAAAGGAGTTCCTGCTACAAAAAAAGCCTTGTCTATATCTGTACATATTAGCAAGTGACAATGGTTTTGATAGGTACAATAGCTGTTAAATGCATGGGTTAGTTCATATTCAAGGTGCTGGTATTGACCTTTAAATCTACATATGGCTGGGGCTAGTATACCTTAAGGACTGCCTACAGCCATATCTGAACCCTCCAGAAATCATCAGAAGTCCTTGTCATCTGAGGCTACATGGTGGCAACCCAAGAAGAGGTAGGCTTCCCAAATCCCCCGCCTGGGCGGGGGACCCCCGATTTGGAGTCTCCTCCCTCCGCTCGCCCAAAATCCAGAAAGCGGGGGGGGGGAATGGCAGCCCTTCCCACGCAGCTTAGATCCCAGCAGCTTTTCCTCTCCCCTTCCCCCCTTCCCACCGATCCCCGATGCTTCTCCTCCTCCCTTCCCTTCCCTTCTCACCTTGGATCGCAGCAGCTTCTCCTTGCCCCTCCCCTTCCCACCCAGCTCCATTGCAGCAGCTGGAGCTTTCCTAGGCTGCTTCCTGCCCCACCCCAAAGGACCATGTGCCTTTGCACCTCCGGAGGTGGTGAAAGGCTTCAACTTTCTGTGTCTGTGTTGCTATGAAGAAGCTGGCTGGTGAGTAGAGAGGCCAATCCCCTACATCAGATTTGCGAGAAGGGTGTGTGTGTGTGTGGAGGAGAGGGAAACGTCTTCATTATTCCCTATGTGGAGATCATTTCTCATAGGGTATAATGGGAAATTGATCTGGAGGTTTCGGGGGCTCTGGGGGAGCTATTTTTTGAGGTAGAGGCACCAAATTTTCAGTATCGTATCTAGTGCCTCTCCCCAAAGTATCCCCCAAGTTTCAAAACGATTGGACCAGGGGGTCCAGTTCTATGAGCTTCAAAAGAAGGTGCCTCTATCCTTCATTATTTCCTATGGAAGGAAGACATTTTAAAAAGTGTGCTGTCCCTTTAAATGTGATGGCCAGAACTCCCTTGGAGTTCAGTTATGCTTGTCACACCCTTGTTCCTGGCTCCGCCCCCAAAGTCCCCAGATATTTCTTGAATTGGACTTGGCAACCCTAAGTAGAGGCCTCTACGGTTGTGGTGCCAAAACTCTGGAACTCCCCTCCCCAAAGAGATTCATCTGTCTCCCTTTGTCATTATTTTCTGTCACCTGGTGAAGACTCCAAATGAACTTGTCATGATGATGCTGATGGCTGCTAAAGCACTCACAACCTCCTATTGCAAAAAAAGATTCTATCCCTAGCTTACAACGATGGCGGTCTAAGTTGCTAGAATACTGTATGTCTGACAAAATTACAAATTCTATCACTCAGCATGAGAATATTTCAAACCTAACAGACTTAGTTAAGAAATGGCAACCAATTTTAAAGAAATATTGGCCAGGCTTACTAGATTTCGTTTTGACAACTTAATGTAACCTGACTTCTATTATTTAACCTATGCTGATATATGATTGCTCAAACCGATATATCTTGGAACTATAGCTGTATTTAATGTACTTGTATTTACCTCTCCCATGTTTTTTTCTGCACTGTGTTATGTAAATGATTGCTCAAGAAGCTTCTCAAGTTATCGAATTTTATACTACTTCTGTTGGTATCATTGTTTATATGCCATTTATTTATTGTAACTCTTGTTACAAATAGCAATATTTTTTAAAGATTCCTCTGTTTTGTTTGGTGTTTCCTCACTGACTCTCATTGGACCGCCTCTCTCCTTGTCTGCCTCTGTATTTATAAACATTACTTAATATAAAAGAAGAGATTGGATTAATAACAATGTCAATAACAAAACAGTACAAACAAGTTCTGATGTCAGTTTATGCCCTCCCCATGGAAGGAGAGCAAGAAGTGGAGGCAAGGCTTGATGCTGGACCGTTGTTGTCCTCAACCATAGGCCTGGTGGAACATCTCTGTCTTGCAGGCTCTGTGGAATTGTCCCAGGTCCTGCAGGACATGGATGTCACCAGGCAAAAAGCTCCACCAGGCTGGGGCCAAGGCTGAAAAGGCCCTGGTCAAGGACAACTGGCTATCTTTTGGGCCAGGGATCACCAGGAGAGTTTGCTCCCTAGAGCGTAGTGCCAGTTTGGTGTCGTGGTTAGGGATGGAGACGCTAACCTGGGAGAACTGGGTTTGATTCCCCACTCTTCCACATGCAGCTGCTGGGTAACCTTGGGTTCTCTCAGAGTTACTCTCTCAAAAGCAGTTCTCTCAGAGCTCTCTCAGCCCCACCTACCTCACAGGGTGTTTGTTGTAGGGAAGGGAAAGGAGATTGTAAGCTGCTCTGAGTAAATGGCGGGGCATAAAAATCCAATATCATCTTCTTTGGGGGGTATATTGGGAGAGGCGGTCCTGAAGGTCCACTGGCCCCAGACTGTTCGAGACTTTGAAGGTTAATATCAAAACCTTGAATTTGACCCAGTACTCAACCTGGAGCCAATGCAGCTGGTTAATGTGTGCTCTTAATGGGGTCCCCATGCTGTTGCAAGAGAATCTCTGGCTACACAAGAAGGTGCAACAGCCATAATACTTGGACCCAAAGTTAGAGGAGCTCTGAATTCTCTCGTATTGCCTTGCAAGAATGAAACAAGTCACATCCTTCCTAAGGAGGCCTTTAATTTTCCTACAGTGTACCAAGATTCTCGCATCTGGCAACACACAATGGACGGGGTGGGGGGAAATTTCCATCTGCTGTCCCCTCAAAGCCTGAATTCTCACCATGGAAGCTTGTTCTGTGAAAATAGTTCCCCGCCTTCCACACTCACTTGCTTATTCCCAGAGAAGCATGAGATGAGAGCTTACATATGCACCATAACCACAGAGGGATGTTTGTGGACAACACATGCTTGCACACCCATAAACCCCTTGTCATTGTGCATGTGTGTGTGTGAGAGAGAGAGAGGGGGGGGGAGAGTTACAAGAGAGTGCCTGCTTCCCAGTGGTGTACTTAGACAGGGAGACAAGCTGTACAGTTTCTAGGCTGAATCATGTTCCCTGCACTTCCTCATACAAAGCTTGCAAAGTTAGCTCTCTTGTTGCTGCTGCCCCCCCCCCTTCTATTTTAGAGGGGGGTGTTAAAAAACGATCCACCCTGGGTGTCAAATATGCTAGGTATGCCACTGGCCTCTAGCCCTCCTGGGTCTAAAAACAAGTCAACCCTGCAAGGTAGAACACTTATTAAGTGAGTTCCATAAACAGTAAATTTGGTAGCTGTAGCAGATAAGAGCTGCATTCAGGTTGAAGACCCCAAACCCAAGAATAGAGCAAGGGATATTTAAATCAACTTATTACAAGATTGTGCAGGAATAAACAACAAAAGAACAGAGAAGGTAAAGTAATAACAACAACTCTCTGACCTAAGCACTTTTACAAGCATTGAAGAAAAAGAATCGCAGATTTATACCCTGCCCTTCTCCCTGAATCACAGACTCAGAGTGGCTCACAATATCTCCTATATCTCCTCCCCCCACAACAGACATCCTGTGAGGTGGGTGAGGCTGAGAGGGCTCTCACAGCAGCTGCCCTTTCAAGGACAACCTCTGCCAGACAATGGCTGACCCAAGACCATTCCAGCAGCTGCAAGTGGAGGAGTGGGGAACCAAACCCAGTTCTCCCAGATAAGAGTCCATGCACTTAACCACTACACCAAACTGGCTCTAGATCCAGATGTTACCTTGACAAGACTGATTGCAACAGTATTTAAAAATCTGTCAAAGAGGAGTTCCAGCCCACTTAGAATCAAGAAGGTACCAAAGTTTAGATGTAACACTGACAAAAGACAGAAACAAAGTGAAGAATCTTTCTTTATGCCTAGTGACCTGCAATGGCCTGATTCTGGTTGACCAATCAAACATATAGCCAGTGATGTAACTTGACCAATAATTCGTGTTGCTGATCAGGTGACTTGCCAATTAGACCAAATACTCTGCAGCTGCACAGGGTCCAATTAAGCAAGGTACTCTTGGAGACTTTGAAACAGCTAGACTTAATAGTCTGCTTGGCACCTTTGACAGCCTTCCACCTCCTTACTGCTTTTTCTGAAGCTACTAGAACGTCCTTCCATGACGTTCTGCTTACTCTTGAACAATTGTCTGAATTCACAAGAGGCTGCTAAAAAGGGACCAGTCCATTGCAACACCAGCCTCTTTTTCTTTAGCTAAAAACTGCCCTATTCTAAGTTCTCATTCTTTAAAAGCAAGCTGTAACATCACACATTAAGAAAGCCTAATTCCTGCCTCCCCACCCCAAATTCTGAGGTCTAGCAAATTGATGTTCCAGGTGAGGTGATGCATTTACAGGCCTTGGCTTGGCTTAGGGTTGCCAGTCTCCAGGCTGGAGAACCCAATGATTCTGTTTTAGCTTTGAACGTCGAATCTGTGTAAGAAATTATTGAAATGGGGTTCCATTTTAACAGCCTGATTAACTGAAGAAGACCAGTATGACCCCAATGTCTCCTGGCTCCACTGCCAAAGTCCCCAGATATTTCTTGAATTGGACCTGGCAACCCTACCTTGGCTGTTGTGCTGCCTAGGGAAAGAGAAGTAGTAGAATTATAAATGGAGAGAGGGTCTGAAAAGAGATCAGATGAAATAACATGGCTAAGAAGGAGTGGGGTGGAAAAGGGAATACTCCAGAGGAATGAAGATAGGGGGAAGAGTCTGAGCAAGGAAAGGAAGGAACAATTTTTTAAGCTCTAATTTGCTTTAAATAGTGTCAAGTCATGTGGATCAAAAATTAGTTTTATGCCTACAACAAACACCACAAGTCCCTAAACTCAGGTGAGTAGCCATGTTGGTCTGAAGCAACTGAACAAAGTTTGAGTCCAGTGGCACCTTTAAGACCAACAAAGTTTTTAATTCTCAGTATAAGTGTGCATGCGTATGAAAGCTTGTACCCAAAATTAAACTTTGCTGGTCTTAAGAACATAAGAGAAGCCATGTTAGATCAGGCCAATGGCCCATCCAGTCCAACATTCTGTGTCACACAGCGGCCAAATATATATATATATATATATATATATATATATATATATATATATATATATATATATATATACACACACACACACACTGTGGCTAATAGCCACTGATGGACCTCTGCTCCATATTTTTATCTAACCCCCTCTTGAAGGTGGCTATGCTTGTAGCCCCCACCACCTCCTGTGGCAGTGAATTCCACATGTTAATCACCCTTTGGGTGAAGAAGTACTTCCTTTTATCCGTCTTAAAGGTGTCGCTGGACTCAAATCCCTAAAATGTAACCTTTGTAAGAAAAGCACTGTTTCAAACAAGAAACATAACCAGAAGTTTGTATAGCCAAGTCCAGAATAATGGCTTTGGTGGGTGGGCTGGGAATTTTGCTGATGTGTGTAAGGGGGGAGTAAACATTTGTTGTGGTGACTTAAAGCCAAGCAGCCTCATTGCTCACAAAAGTCAGACTCCTGGAAAAACGGCTGGGGTGAGAGGATTGGATGTCATCCCAGAAATAAGAGAGTAGTGGAGAGTGAACCTAGCAGTAATATCACTTCTATATTAAGTCCAACAAAAACCTGTTCCTGAGAGAGGCTGCTGGCTGAAAGGAATTGGACTAAATTACCAGTTGTGAGTTTGTAATATGAAATCTATTTGAGGAACGGGAGAAGAGGGCACAGGTCAAGAGACTCATTTTGCAGAGGGCATATTTACGGAGGACCTTTGAATGACAGGGTCAAGGTGAAAACAAGTCAACCTGTTACACCTGGAGGAAAGAAGGGAAGCTTTTTCCCATGTTCCCTGCTGGGCTGAGACACACGCTGTGAGAGATGTTTGGGGGTGCTAAGAGACTTTGGTTTTGTCGAATATGAGGGAGCTATGTAATGTTCTAAGACTATGCTCCTAAGAACAGTTTCCCGAGCCTCATTTACTTCCAAGCAGACCTGCTTAGACTTCTTTCACTAAGTTCCAAACAGTCCTTTCAAGTAAATTCAAAACAAAGTAGAAGAGTTGGTCTTTATACCTCACTTTCTCAAAGTGGCTTACAGTTGCCCTTCTTTCTTCTTCCCACAACAGTCGCTTGCGAGGTTGGTGAAATTGAGAGTGTTTTGAAAGAACTCTGACTAACCGAAGAATGCCCAGCAGGCTTCATGTGAAGAAGTGGGGAATCAAACCCCAGATTAGAATCTGCCACTCTTAACCACTAAACCACACTGGCTTTCAGGTGTAGCAGGCCTAGAATATCTGTTGCCAACCACAAAAAGAAAGTATGGCCTCATTAGAAAGTGTTTAAAGATATTCCCTGTATTTTCCATACAGTGAGAAATAACCAGGTGGCTGTTGTCTAAATAAGATGTTTGTAAGCCTTAAGCTTAAATTTGTAAACCAGTTTGGTGTAATGGTTAAGTGTGCAGACTCTTATCTGGGAGAACCGGGTTTGATTCCCCACTCCTCCACTTGCACCTGCTGGCATGGCCTTGGGTCAGCCATAGCTCTTACAGAGTTGTCCTTGAAAGGGCGGCTTCTGGGAGAGCTCTCTCAGCCCCACCCACCTCACAGGGTGTCCGTTGTGGGGGAGGAAGGTAAAGGAGATTGTGAACCGCTCTGAGACTCTTCGGAGTGGAGGGTGGGATATAAATCCAATATCTTCTTCATCTTCTTCTTACTGACATATCCTAATGCAGGGGTCCTCAGCCCTTTTGAGCCTGTGATCACCTTTAGATTTTTGATACCGAGTGGTACATACAACCGCAAGATGGCTGCATCAAGAGGCAGAGGCAACCACAAAATATCAGGGAGTGAGGTTATGTGTAACTAACTGTAAATTTTCAATATTTCAGGCAGAAGTTCTTGCTGAATGAGATTCATTTAAAATGAAACTGCAAATATATTTTTGAATATAGTCAAGGCTGTGAAGATTAACTGCATTTATCATGCGACTGGTGCAAAGGAGAACTTATTTTTTTTACAATCCTTCCATGGTCATTGTGTCATGCTTCCAGACAGTCTTAGGGGATTATTTGAAAAACCACAGGGATATAACAGCATTTCTAAAGAGAAAATTGTCACAGGTATCTGAAGTGGCTGCTGCATATCAATGTCCAAATAAATAATTTCCATTGTTTGGGAAGTGGCGGCACCTACAAGCATAGACAAGTTCAAGAAGGAACTGGTTAAAGGTATGGAGCAGAGGTCCATGAATAGCTATTAGCCACAAAGTATAGGCGGAACACGCTGTCTGGGGCAGTGATGCTCTGTATACTTGGTGCTTAGGGAGCAACAGTGGGAGGGCTTCTGGCCTCACTGGTGGACCTTCTAGGTTTTGGCCACTGAATGACAGAGTGTTGGATGAGATGGGCCACTGGCCTGATCCAGCAGGGCTTCTCTTATGTTCTTATGTTATTGTCAACATTAATTCTAAGGATTAAGTTAAATGAGAAACTGGGAGATCTGTGAGTATATTTGTTCAGTGCTTTTTTAAAGGTAAATTAACATCCACGGGGGCCTATTTAGAGCAGAAAGGCAGTGAGGAGGGTTTGATCCTTTCCCTCCCCATGCAGTTTTGTTGATCCAAACAAACTCCCTCAGGCTGTTATTAACACTGGGAGGCAAAACTGGATGGCGGGAAAAGGTTAACTCAGTGAACTGGCCACTATGGCTGCAATTTACCTCAGCCTTCAAAATACAGGCTTAGTATTTTTTAACAATCATTTCTACACAGATCACAAACTCCACTTGATGGAGCAGCCAAATGACAGGTGGATTCCATATTTTTGAAAATGCCGTGATCCCCTCCCCACAAAAACCCTACAAAAACCCACAAACAAAAACCCTGTAGACAACAGCAATTGAATTTCAGCCCTTCAGATGTGAACATCTATGGCCTACCTTCAGCAAACAACCCCCGCGCCCCCCCCCCACCCGGCCACTATTTTTTATTGGTTCATTTAGAAAAGATTAAAAACAGAACGCTTCACTTACAGTTTAGGACAGGACATAGCTAGGCTTAGTATTTTGTTTCCTTCTCAGTACAGCCAATTTTAATGTGGTATTTAGTGTAAAGTGTTTGCTTCACAAAAGTTCCATTCATAGTGGAAGCATAAACAGCTCATCAGGTAGCTTTGGAGTCCAAACGCTGATTTGATTTTGGAACGGTGTCATGTTGCTCTGAAAGCAGAAACCTGGTTTTGAAATGGTGGGAGTGGGGGACTTTGAATCCAGAGACAATTCCTGTGGTTCTTAACACTAAGAGTAAACATTAATATTGGGATAGAATTCCGAAAAATTACTGCAAGTGAGTCCAAAGGGCCTGTGCATCTTCTAGCTACAGAGAGAAGTTCTTCTTGGGAAAAGGACTGCTTTGGAGGGTAGACTCTATGGTTTTTAAACTCCACTGAGGTTTCTTGCCTCACCAAATCCTGCTTTCTCCAACCTGGAATTGGCAACCCTAATGGAATTTTTAAAAACACTGAACAGAGGACTCCCCACCCCCCAACTTCTTACAACTTGCTATAGGAAAGAATGAATTAGCATTAGGCAGCAGTTAAACCACAAATAATTAAACAGGTGGGGAAATATAAAAGGTAAAAGTAGTCCCCTGTGCAAGCACCAGTCGTTTCCAACTCTGGGGTGACGTTGCTTTCACATTTTCACGGCAGACTTTTTACGGGGTGGTTTGCCATTGCCTTCCACAGTCATCTACACTTCCCCCCCAGCAAACTGGGGACTCATTTTACTGACCTCGGAAGAATGGAAGGCTGAGTCAACCTGAGCCGGCTACCTGAACCAGCTTCCGCTGGGATCGAATTCAGGTCATGAGCAGAGAGTTCCGACTGCAGTACTGCAGCTTTACCACTCCGCGCCACGGGGCGGGGGGAGAATATAGGAGACTTCTAAGGATGCCAGCCTCCAGGTGGGACCTGGGAATCCCCTGGAATTTCACCTCATCCTCAGACTACAGAGATTAGTTCCCCTGGAGAAAATGGCTGCTTTGGAGGGTGGGCTCTGTGGCATTGTACCCCACTGAGGTTCCTGTCCTCCCCAAGCGCCATCCTGAAATGCCCAGGAGTTTCCCAACCTGGCTCTGGCAAGGTCCCTCCCCTCCTCCACTGGTAGCTAAGAGAGACCTGACAATCATAGAAAGTTCACCAGTAATTTACCACAGTTTGGTTTCTATTGACTCCAAATATTAACTCCAAAGTGACCAAATGATTTTTTAAAATTTTAATATAAGGACTGCTAGGCGTTTTCTTTATTCTCAAAAAATCATTTATTTATTGGTATCCCACTTTTCTCTCCCATGGGGACCCAAAGAAGCTCACAATACAAGGGTTGCCAGCTCTGGGCTGGGGAATATCTGGAGATTTGGAGATGGTAGGGTTGCCAGTCAGAGAAGGTTGGGTCAGAGAAGCCCCCCCCCCCAGTTTTGGGGGCTTCTCTCTGCCATGAATCAGCTGGCTGGCAGGGGAAACCTGCCCCTAAACAAGAACGTTGCTGTGAGGTATGTTGCATGGGAATGCTCTGGTATTTGGGCAGAACTCTATGGTTTGAGGGTGAATTTATCATAGATTTTCACCCAAAACCCAGAGCATTACCGTTGGCGTAGATGATGTGATGTCATGCAACATCCCCAACCCACTCGAGAATGCCCCCCAACACCCCTCCCACTGAAGCGATGAGGGGACCTGGCAACCCTAGGGGCTGGAGAGAGGGTGGGGTTTGGGGACAAGAGGGAGCCCAGTGGAGTACAATGCCATATAGCCCACTCTCCAAAGCATCCATTTGCCTCAGAGGAACTGATTTCTGTCATCTGGACAGTTGTAATTCTAGATCTCCAGGGTCCACATGTAGGCTGGCAACTCTAAGGATACAGCTTACAGGCTCATAATAGAGTCTGGCCCATTAGGGCAAATGGGGCAGCATCTACCAACTCAGGCTGCCCCCAGTCCCCTCCTGCTTATCCCCTCCCAGTTTCTGCCAAATAGTGCAGGGTATGGTGCAGGCTGCAGTACTGCAGTCCAAGCTCTGCTCACGACCTGAGCTCAATCCCAGTGGAAGCTGGGTTCAGGTAGCTGGCTCAAGATTGACTCAGCCTTCCATCCTTTTGAGGTCGGTAAAATGAGTACCCAGATTGCTGGGGGTCAAGTGTGGATGACTGGGGAAGGCAATGGCAAACCACCCCATTAAAAAGTCTGCCACGAAAACATCGTGAAAGCAACATCACCCCAGAGTCGGAAATGACTGGTGCTTGCACAGGGGACTACCTTTACCTTTATGGCAGGCTGTCAGTCTTCCATCTCTTTGTTTAATTAAGTAGTGTAGCAAGTCCCTTCCTGGCCTGCAACAATAGAGGAATTTTGTAGAATCATTTACTCAGGGACATTCAAACTATTATGGTAGCTCATTGGGTAGGTTACCCATGCTTACAGCTCACTTTCTTCTTTCAATGGCAGAAGAAGAGGAAGGAAAAAATTGTCCAATCGGGAACTTTCTCTGATGCAGACCTTTTGATGGCTACCAAAGCCTAAAAGAAGTAGGGTACTGTCGCTTTTAATCATGATGTTTTCTCACCTGTTCAGAAGCGCCTACAACAGAATAAGGCTTGGTGTTTTTTTTCCCTTTTTAAACATTCAGAGCATGCTCCTTTAAACAAGAAGGAGGGTAGCTGTTTTCTTTTAATAAAAGACAAAACCCAGGAGAGGAAAGTCCGCCAGTATGTGGTTCACAATGAAATTCTGCTATAATAGCAACTTCTTTGTTAGTATGAGGAGGAAAATATTGCCTTTCACCCTTTTCTCTGACTCTGAGAAGAGTAACGGAAGTTAACTTCTTCAGTAACTCAGTTCCAGAAAAGAAATTTGGAACTTGCATCTCCCCCCTCTCATAACTTCCTAGCCATAACAATCCAAAACCTGTTCACTCCAATCTTTTTATGTATGATTTTATGGTCATTCAGTTTTAATTGCTGGCTTAGGTTGTGAATAAACAAATCTCCTACATCTTTAGTACTATACAGATTTGGCTGAGAGTAAATCCTACTGAAGATAGACTGAGGGCGTTTTCACACAGGGCTTACCCCGGAGCGACGTCCCTCTTCACCGCGCAGCGTCTGCGTGGATTTCGCACCAACTGCTCCGCAGAACCCGGAAGAGCCGCAAAGTACCGTGGCTTTTGCATCGCAAATGTAAACTGCCAAAAACCAGTTTACATTTGTGACGCAAAAGCCGCGGCTCTTCGCGGCTCTTCCGGGTTCTGTGGAGCAGTTGGTGCGAAATCCGCTCAGTCGCTGCGCAGTGAAGAGGGACGTCGCTCCGGGGTAAGCCCTGTGCGAAAACGCCCTGAGTTGCTTCCAGGGCTTTTTTTGTAGAAAAAGTCCAGCAGGAGCTTATTTGCATATTAGTCCACACCCCTGACACCAAGTCAGCCGGAACTGCGTTCCTGTGTGTTCCTGCTTAAAAAAAGCACTGGTTACTTCTGATTAAGCATACACCAAGGGCTGCCATAACCACCAGGTGACAGAGATCAGGTCCCCTGGAGAAAATGACTGCTTTGGAGGGTGGAGTCTATAGTATTATACCTTCCCACCTGAGGTTCCTCCCTTCCCTAAGCTCCACACACTGATATCCAGGAATTCCCCACCATAGAGAGGGATGCCAGCCTCCAGGAAGGGCATGGGATCCCTGGAATTACAGCTTATCTCCATACTACTGAGATCAGTTCCATTGGATGCCTTGGATGGTGGACTCTGTGACATGGTGGCTCATTGAAGTCCTTGTCTTCCCCAGGCTCTATCCCCACATCTCTAGAAGTTCCCACCTGGATCTGGTACCCCCAATGCACCATAGCCCATCACTGGCCAGGGGAGACCTGGCAAACCTAAGCCCTATTTTTTACCATTTGTGGAAAATAAAAGGCACTTTGTGCATGCTCTGACTAGGGTTGCCAATCCCCAGCTAAGTTTTGTCTTCCTTCTTCTCGTTGCCTGTTCTTAGATGTTATTTGCACAAAATCTAAAAAGAAAGTGTTTAAAATATGAAATATCAAATTGGGCTAAAATAGGATTGACAGCCTCCAGGTGGGGCCTGGAGATCTCCCGCTTTTACAACTGATCTCCAGCTGGCAGAGATCCACTCCCCTGGAGAAAATGGCTGCTTGGAAGGGTGGACTCTAGGGCATTGCACCATGCTGAGGCCCCTCCCCTTCTCAAACCCCGCCCTCTCCTGGATCTATCCCCAAAGTCTCCAGGTATTTTCCAGCATGGACCTGAAGACCCTATAAATCCAACAGTTATTTTCTGCCAACAGAAGGATGTGCGCATGCGATTTTTGCCTCTACCCCACCACTGCCCCCACAGACTCTCTCTTCATCATCCACACTGCTCCTGAGAGTCCCCTGCTCCCAGGAGCTGCATTTTAGGAAGTCCAATATACTTCAGTGGGTAGCAGAAGTTCCATTTCACCAGCAGATGTGCCTCCCATGGACAGAAGGTTACACTTGGATTCAGCCCAGGGGTATTTATAAACATCTCTTGTGATGTGTATTTTTTTGTCTGTTTGCAATGCAAAGATTTGTATTTTGCATTATTAATAACATTTTTTTGTTTTTCAAAAAAGGATAAGCCCGAAGCTGCTTTTCTGAAGATCAATAATTTCAGCAAGCAGCTGCAAGAAAATGGAAAGCATTTCACACCCGTTTGGTGAATTAATAATCAACAGTTCCTACCCCCCCCCCCCCCAAAGCACCCTCAAGCCAATATCTTCCTCCCCCCACTACCATTAGAGTACTTTATAAAAAGACAGCAGGGGTAATAACACTTTGCCCTTTATGGTGTCATTAAAATGCACAGTAAGTGTCAAAATAGTGCTGATTAGTGGTGGTTGAACCATTTATACTTGGTAATTTATTCCTCTGAGCAAGCAGTTTGAGTCCTATATCACTAATAAATTGTCAGTAATGAGGGTGTTCATGTATCTCTGCTGGTTTGAAATAATTCTGGTGTTTTGTTCGGTGACTCTGTTGTGCCTGAGTATCGTGTGGAACTTGATATTTGTGGGGAGTTGAACGCTTTCCTCTTTGATTGCCCATGCTATGACATTTTGTGACAAGAACAGTTAAGTAATACCTTCAGGACCAATCAGTGTTTGCAAAATGATACGTCTGCTTTCAAGACACCCACAATTTTTCTTTGGTTTCTCCTTCTAGGGAGAAAGAGTTTAGGTGCCTTCGCTTCTTGCAGCTGTTCCGGAGAATCGGTAAGAGCCACAAAGAGTTGCACCAGACGTGACACGTTCACACTGGAATGCACCATATGAAGGATCTGGGCATCCTCTAAAAGGCTAAGCCAAGCTATTCAACATGCATGCATGCCACAGCAGTTCCCATACTCCTTTATAGTGCTGAACTGGAGGGAATTAATTTTAGAAATTCTCTTCATTAAAGCTTAACTCATAAAGAAAATGTTGTGTTTCTGGGTCCAAAGATACAGAGTTAACAAAATGAGGAATGGCTTAAAACCAAAATTAATAATGATTAAAATTTCTTGTATAACAATGTCTTAAGCCCATGGCTGGCAAGCCATTTGTGTGGGAGGGGGATTTCTTCCTCTGTGCATGTGTGAGTGTTGTTGTTTTTTTTAAAAGCACAATGCCAGCTGCAGTGTCACATCATTTCTGGTGAAAACTCAGAAATGATATAGCGTAGCTCTAGGAATCACCATAACTCTATGGTAAAACAATATGAGAGTTTCTGGCGATTTCGAGGCTGATAACAGATGGGCGGTTTAAGCAGCCCTGGGGATTGCAGGCAGGTGGATTAAAAAAGCATGTACAAATATGCATTTCTGCCTGCCATCCCCATCCTGCATGCAGCCCGTCCTGGGCTGGATTGAAGCTGCCTTAGAAAGGTACCACTTTCAAAGTGGTACATAAATTCTGAGGCGACTCTGAGGTGCTTCCCCAGCTGTCTGGTGCTTCCCCAGCTGTCTGGGAAGTGCCCGGGGAGCGGCCAGCAGGCACATGAGCACTCTGGAAGTTCCTCCAGGGCACACACAGCCTGTCCCTGTTCTGGGACAGGCTACGTGCCATCCAGAGGCTCCCAGCCGCTCCATTTCTGGCTGGCTCACTTCCGGGGTGGCTTGATGCCACTCTGAACCAGCCATCTGTTCTCAGCCCTATAGTTACCTATGTTACTTCTGGGGGGGGGGGGTATTTTTCCCAGAAATGACATGATGCTGCAGCTGGCATCATGCCCCCCATATCTGTGCCCACGGCCCCTCCCACTGGTTGCCAGGCAATACCTGGCAACCCTACTTTAGCCTTTTCTAGAACAAATTAAGATCATGTGATCTTAGAGCAAATTCACAAATTACCAATTCCTTGACACTGTAAACTGAAAGAAATGTCTTTAAATTGTGTATTCTATCCCAACACAGCAGACCAATAAAGAAAATAATAAATCTTCTCTAACTACAACTCCAAGACCCCCTCTTCTAAGATATTCTGCTAGAGCAGGAGAAAAGATAACCATGGCTTCCCTCCCCCGAGACTTTCTCTGATCCTACTGTCTTTCTCTCCCCGTGTCTTCTGATTAAGCATTATTCCAGGTATGTCATGTAGCCCATGGGTGGCAATGGATTCCTTCCCCTCCCAGTTCAGCATCATATTTAAATGTAAAGGGGAGATCTCTGGGGTTGCAATCTGACATCTCAAATGCTCAATAGTCCCTTCTTTATATTGAGCAATTTCAACTAAGTTTAGGCATGTCAGGCACAGAAAATCTACTTGTCATAAACTTGTACATCTCATTGGATCTGGTTTGATATCCTTGAGGAATCCTGGAGTGGGGTTTTGTTTTGTTTTTGCCATCTTCTGGGTATGCAGCAGGGGTCGGTGGGGACGGGAGGTAGTTGTGAATTTCCTGCACTGTGCAGGCGGTTCGACTAGATGACACTTCCAACTCTATGATTCTAGGTGTGTAAAAAGAACGAACATACAGAGGGCCAGTGATGGCCTACCTCTGCCTACCTGCCAGACCACAAAAGATAGGTGAAAAACAGCAAAGAAAGAGTGAACTGATTCCTTGTTCAATTGATGTTTGGAGCGAGGAGAGGTGCTGTCTGTTTCTCCACCCACAAAAAAAAAAAAAACCCCACAAAAGGCTTCAGTGTGTTGTGCCAGACTGCTGACATTGCTGTGATTGTCCTTCTGTTCCGTCCTAATTCAATCTGCAAAAATTATCTTATTTGCAAGTGGATTATAGACTTCGTAAATCTAATATAGTGTTTCCTTGTTTCCTCCTTGTGGTTAATCTGGTGGCAGTCACAGCAATCTGCTGTTCCTTTTGTTGAGGAATCATACAACTGTAAGAATCACCCAAAGATCTAAGCCAGCCCCCCAACATGGTGCCTGTGGGCACCAAAGTGCCCATCAACATTTTTACTGACATCTGCCAAATGTTTTTAGAAAGTGGGAGGTGCCAGGTGGCACTTTTACCCTGCAAAGCTTCTGATTGGCTGCTGGTTGAGCAAATTTAAAAAAAAAATATTGCTGATTGAAGCTAAGCTGCAGCAGGCATTTTGTGACTGGCTCGGTTTCCTATACAAACCATTTTGTGGCACTGGTTTTGCAGCCGTGTCAGAATTCTGAAGGTGCCTGGAAGCTCAGAAAGGTTGGAGATCCATGATCCAAGCCACTGCTTTAGAGCAGAATTTGCTGTGCCCCAAAAAACCGCATCCTCAGCAGAAACTTATCTAGTTTTCTCTTAGAATCTCTAAAATTCTGCAACAGTCACGAGCAGTTTATTTTCTTGGTAACTATAACGGTGGTTTCCTCTTTGTTTAACTTAAATTAACTTCCTTGCAATGGATTCCGTTGCTTCTGTCTTTCCCACACGTTAAATAGCTTTAAGTTGCGGCCCAAGTACTTCCCTCCAACAAAACCCCACACAATATTTACTGAAGATATTGGTGTGCTGGCAAACAAAAAGGAGAGGGAGAGATGAGGACCAGACCAAACACACTCGAAGCTAAGGTTGGGTTCAGAAATCTCTGGAGATTTGGGGGAGGAGCCTGGAAAGGTGGGTTGGGGGGGAGGGACCTCAGGAGGGTATAATGTCACAGAGCCCATCCTCCAGAGCAGCCATTTTCTACAGGGGATAAGCAATACAAGATAACCACCGGAAGCAATAAAACTTTCACGCAAAGCATGTAAATATGCATTTTTAGTGAAGTAAAAAAACAAAACAAAACTAAGGAACACTAAACATTCTTGAAATTTTCCCCACAAAGTCTCTCAACAGTCACAAAGAATTATAGCCTCCTCAAATAGGACTTAATGAAGACGTGGGTGAAGT
This sequence comes from Heteronotia binoei, assembly GCF_032191835.1. Taxonomy (NCBI): domain Eukaryota; kingdom Metazoa; phylum Chordata; class Lepidosauria; order Squamata; family Gekkonidae; genus Heteronotia; species Heteronotia binoei. The sequence continues at coordinate 102,941,146 of NC_083231.1, read as the reverse complement.
CTTTAAATTCTTAGTGTTCCACTCGTGATGGTACAGAGGTAATAAGGAACTTTTAAAAGGACTCCTCACGGCTTCAATAGTTCTTCCTCAGCCTCTTTCTCCCGACGTTACACGGAGCCACAGCTCTACTCCTTACAACATAGATCCACATGCTCTAATTTGCTGCTACCGGTAGCAGAGCCAGTAGCAGCAAATTAGAGCATGTGGATCCATGTTGTAAGGAGTAGAGCTGTGGCTCCGTGTAACGTCGAGAGAAAGAGGCTGAGGAAGAACTATTGAAGCCGTGAGGAGTCCTTTTAAAAGCGGTTCCTTATTCTCTCTGTACCATCTAGGCTTCCCAACCCTCCCGCCCTGGCGGGGGACACCAGGATTTCCACCCTCTTCCCCCGCTCCCCAAAAAAACGGAAGCGGGGGGAGGGGGGAAACGGCACCGGGGAGCATGGTGAGCCGCCCCATCCTGGAGCGGGCCTGCCGTCTCCTCCCCGCCCATCGCAGCTGCTCCTCCAAGATGGGCCCAGGCTGAGCCCATCTCGGAGGAGCAGCCAAGAGGCGGCAGCAGCGCAGGGGAGGGCGAGGCAGGCCAGGAGCATGGCGAGCCGCAAATCCAGGCCCTTCTAAGACCCGGACTCGCGGCTCGCCATGCCCCCGGCTCGCCTCCACCCCACCTCCGATTCCACCCCAGAGGCGGAGCGGGCGAGGCCGCCGCGCCGCCTCTTCTCCGCTCGCCGTGGCTGCTCCTCCGAGATGGGCTCAGGCTGAGCCCATCTCGGAGGAGCAGCCACGGCGAGCGGAGAAGAGGCGGCAGTGGCGCAGCGGCTCGCCACGCTCCCCGGCGCCATTTCCCCCCTCCCCCTAGCTCCACCTCAGTGTCTCCTGGCTCCACCCCCAAAGTCTCCTGGCTCCACCCCCAAAGTCCCCAGATATTTCTGGGGTTGGACTTGGCAACCCTAGTACCATCACAAGTGGAACACTAAGAATTTAAAGACTTCACCCACGTCTTCATTAAGTCCTGTTTGAAGAGGCTATAATTCTTTGTGACTGTTGAGAGACTTTGCGGGAAAAATTTCAAGAATATTCAGTGTTCCTTAGTTTTGTTTTTGTTTTACTTCACTAAAAATGCATATTTAAACGCTTGGTGTGAAAGTTTTATTGCTTCCGGTGGTTATCTTGTAATGCTTATCTTCACACCGGCTCCAGTTGTACTTACTATTTTCTCCAGGGGGGCTTCCTTTGAAATAATGATATGTCTGGGACCTTTTCTGTAGCAGGAACTCCGTTGCCTATTAGGCCACACACCCCTGTTGTTGCCAATCCTCCTGGGGCTTACAGTAGGCCCTGTACAAAGAGCCCTGTTAGCTCTTGGAGGATTGGCTACATTGGGGTGTGTGGCCTAATATGCAAAGGAGTTCCTGCTACAAAAAAGCCCTGAATATGTCCATAGCCTTCTCCCACTCAGGTGGCCCCAGTGGTGCAGCCAGTGCTTGAGGGACTTAGGGTGGGGAACTGGCCCCTGCATCCCAAACAAAAATGGTCTGTGGTACCATGGTTTGGCACAAATGCTGAGGATTGCCTAACACTAAGGTTATCAGCCCTTTTTGAAACATCTCTGTAGAAATACCCATAGCTGATGCTGCATCTTATCTTGATGTGCTTGTTTTGCCTGGATCTTTTATTACCACTTTTCCAAAACTAGGTATCCCACAAGTGGGCATGCTGGAAGCCAAAACAGGCCGAGAGAGGGCAAGAGTACACTTTTAATGAAGGGGAAAGTATAAATAGAGATCACTGAGGAGAAACTGGAGGTTTAAGGGGGTAGGAATTCTCTTTGGCTGTAAAAAAAAATCAGAAGGAGAAAAACACAAAATGGTGCACAGGAAAAAGAACCTTTAATAATTATATGACCCCTACACATTTCACGTGTAGCTTTGCCAGGGGGAATCTTTGGCTGGGTTTAGACTGGCAGCTTCAGGCCTCCCAAATTGTACCGGTTAAAAAAGGAGTGGTGGAAGCTCGTTCTGGCCCTCCCCCACAAAGCCCCCGTATATTGCACGGAAGGCACTTTGGCAGTGAGACAGTTGTCACGCAACATCCCCATAGTGCAGTGTGGGTTTCTTTTTTCCCTAGGCTTCCCAAATCTCCCGCTCTGGCGGGAGACTTCTGGTTTCACAGCCTCACCTCCCGCTTTTCAAAACTCTGGAAGCGGGGGTGGGGGGTGGAGGGGGGGGGAGAACATACCTTTAGGCTTCATGTAGAGCTCCTGAGCCGTTTGCAAAATGTCTGCCCCTTTAAGGCTGGGCAGGAAGCCGGAAGCAGGAAGGGCTTTTGAGAACGGCCCCTCCCTTTCTTTGCTTTCGTTTTCACAGGAAGTAGAGTTGTCCGGAGGAAGATCTGGTAAGTGTGTGTGTGTGAGAGAGGGAGGGGGCAAGGGATTCCCTAGTTTGGAGGCCCTCCCCCCCTTTAGAAAGCGTGGGGGGGGGAGGGAAATGTCTACTAGGCACTCTATTATTCCCTATGGAGAACGATTCCCATAGGGAATAATAGGAAATTGATCTGTGGGTATTGGGGGCTCTGGGGGGCTATTTTTTGAAGTAGAGGCACCAAATTTTTAGTATAGCATCTAGTGCCTCTCCCCAAAATACCCCCCAAGTTTCAAAACGATTGGACCAGAGGGTCCAATTCTATGAGCCCCAAAATATGGTGCCCCTATCCTTAATTATTTCCTATGGAAGAAAGGCATTTTAAAAGGTGTGCTGTCTCTTTAAATGTGATGGCAAGAACTCCCTTGAAGTTCAATTATGCTTGTCACATCCTTGTTCTTGGCTCCACCCCCAATGTCTCCTGGCTCCACCCCCAAAGTCCCCAGATTTTTCTTTCATTGGACTTGGCAACCCTATTTTTCCCCTTACATTTTTAGTGGCCATGCACTCATGTGCCCATGCGCCCAGGGCAGTTTTTAAAAAAAAACCCCTAGTGAGTGCCTAGAGCAGATTGGCAGGTTCACAACTTCACACTGCCTGTCCGCCTCGCTTGCACACTCCCGTGTTCAAACGTCAGGAAGGGTGGATGGTGTGCAGCAGAAGAATTTGCTACCACTTTGTAAGCCGCTTCAGAGACTCCAGAGGACGGGGTGAGTATAGGACGGGAGGTAAATGTGCACATTTGGACTTGAGTTTTAAATCTGTCTACCAGCCGTCCCTGTGTCAGTTTAAACTGCCAGGCTGGACTCAGCCTTTCAGATTATTTTTATTATTGATAGGCTGCCGTCAGATGCACCATTTAATCCATCAGCACGGCGCTCCTGTTTTGTCTGTCCTTATTTGAAACATTGTTGCCCGATCAGACATCCCAAACATAATCTGCCTTGCAGAGTGCCTGTCCCATCGTTGACTGATCAGACAGCTTGACCCTTGCACCTGCACTATGCCGCTGATTGGCTCAACCTCGTAGGGACTATTTTCTAGAAGCATGGACTAAATAATGATTGTGTCACAAAATTAAACCCCAACAAATTAAAAAGAAATATTTGCAGTTGCTCGCAATGCATCTGTTGTGGTGCTTAATGCACCCGGGAGCCCCTGCTGCCTTTCGCTGATTCTGTGGTTATGTGTGTATTGCTAAGATTTTTTAAAAAAATGGCACCGATCTGGGATGCAAGTTGTGATGACTTGCTAACGCTGGTGTGATCAAACAGGGAAATCCATTTTTGGCCCGTCATCAAGCATTTAGGACCGGATTTTCTCCACTATCAAAAAAGTCTGACCGTAAATCGCAGCATGACGGGATACCCACAACTCACCGACTACTCCCAGATGTTGTTGTATGGGCATGTACTTTAAATCCAAAGAGCATTCGCTGCTGTGTCAGATAAAAATGTACATCTGACCGTGGCCATTCTAAAGCATCTTGACCTCCTCTTCAGCTACAGTCTTGGGAGCTGGCAGGTTCCCCGGGAGCGGTCTTCTCAGTAGCAGAGCAGCTGGCAGGGCCCCAGGTAGCCACTTTATTGGATGTGCATGCACAGATGACATTGTTTGGGGGGTTAACTCCCTCTGGCTGATTTCCCACTCACCTTATGCTGCTCTCAAGTTCCTCTTCTTAACAGGGCTTCCTTCCGATTTCACACTATCTGCCCCAGGGCTGCAGCTAGTGTTGGCTGCAAACAGAAACCTCTAAAAACCAGTTTCTGTTTGCAGCGCAAACAAGCCAACACTAGCTGCAGATAGTTTGAAATCGGAAGGAAGCCCCGCTGAGACGAGGAACCTGAGAGCGATGTAAGGTGAGTGGGAAATCGGTATCTGATTATTTTTTTTTAACTTTTAGGATTTTTCTGCAAACCTAGAGGGTCCCTCCAAGTTTGGAGAAAAATCTTTCTTTCCGTGCGGGACCAATTAACAGAGTTAGAGATCTGCAGATCTGCTCTGACTAGAGAAACAGATATATGGATGCATTTGTGTTAAATTTGTTGGCTGCATGGTGCTTGTAGAAGTCCACACCTTGAGAGAATAGAACAGGCACTGTGTCATGTAAGAAATCAGATTTAATATGGAAATGAGAATGACAAAGAGAAACATGCGGAACAGATGTGTGTTCATCAAGCAGAAATTATAGGGAAAATGCATTAAAAAATGGAGTGTGACAGAATTTATTGAAACATGAAGCATTACCTGAGATGTGAGTGCACTTTACTTGAAATACTACAAAAAGGCAATTGGAAACACTGAAACTGCTAAGTAACTGGAAACAATTACTGATAATTATTTTAAAAGAGAATAAATGAGTGGATATGTATCATTTAGTACAGAAATCTGCTGCTTTTAAAAGTTTGCATTTAATTTTTGTTTTAAATGCATCAAATCTCATTTTGAAAAACTCCTAAAAAGTGACAAAGAATGTAACTGCTATGTAAGTGCAAATTAAACTGCTTGATAAGTAGCCGTCTCAGAAGGAAATCAGGTATATTCTAGAGAAGCCCACAACAGTGGGCTTCCCTCCATCCTAGAAAGCTCCTTAATTTCTGCATTCTCCTAGGAGCAGCCTAGGGTTGCCAGGTCTGACTCAAGAAACATCTGGGGACTTTGGGGGTGGAGCCGAGAGATTTTGGGAGTGGAAACAGGAGCAAAGGTGTGACAAGCACAACTGAACTCCGAAGGGAGTTCTGGTGATCACATTTAAAGGGACTACAAACCTTTTAAATGTCTTCCCTTCTTTTGGAAATAATGAAGGATAGGGGCATCTTCTTTGGGGGCTCATAGAACTGGACCTCATTTTTTTAAACTTGGGGGAGTTTTGAGGAGAGGCACTGGATACTATGCTGAAAATTTGGTGCTTCTATCTCAAGAAATAACGCCCCCTCCCAAGCTCCAGATACCCATGGGTTAACTCTCCATTATACCCTGTGGAAATTGGTCTCCATAGGATATAATGGAGCAGACATTTCCCTCCCCCCCAGTTTTCTGCTAACCCTGAAGCAAGGGGAGGGCCTCCAAACCGGGGGAAGCAGGCAGATATCTTCCATTCATCTATCTGAGGCCTATGCAATGAATCCATTGAGATGAGATGGCAGAGCGTTGAGTCAGAACAATGGAAGGTACCAGGGTTTTATTTTTTTTTTTTAAGCAGGAACGCACAGGAACGCAGTTCCAGCTGATTTGGCATCAAAGAGTGTGGCCTAATATGCAAATAAGTTTCTGCTGTGTGAAACAGTGGTGACATCAGGAGGTATGGCCTGATATGCAAATGAGTTCCTGCTGGGGGTTTTCAATGCAGATAGTCTATCTCTTGCTTCAACGGAGAGCTGTGAATGTTTGTTGAAGCAAGAGTTAGATTAGCAGCATTGTTAATAGCTTGAGCATTGGTTCCAGATTTATGAATAATTGTGATCCGATGAAGGACATTGCCGAAACACGTGGAAGTTTACCCAGGAGACGTGTCATCCTTCAGTTATTCATATAATTACCTTTGGAGTTTTCAGCAAGATTTCCAGCACCACGAGAATAATTTTCAGGGCAAGATGACAATTATCACAGTGACTGTGGACTCGCAAGTACTTCGACTGAGATTGCCATTGGCGCTATATTTAGTGCTTTACTTGTGTGTATAACTGTGTGCTTTATGCATTTTGGAGTTTATAAGTGGTACAAATAGCAGATTGAAAACATTGTGATTGTGTACTTTTTGTGCATGGTTCTCTCCAGTACAACCACCTATTTGTGTATCGTTCCCAGTTGTTTGCCGAATCTCCAGGTGGGGCCTGGTGATCTCCTGCCTTTATAACTGATCTCCAGCTGGCAGAGATCAGCTCCTCTAGATAAAATAGCTGCTTTGAAGGGTGGACTCTACGGCAGGGCTTTTTTTGAGCAGGAACACACAGTTCCAGCTTTCTTAGTGTAAGGAGGTGTGGCCTAATATGCAAATGAGGCCCCACAGGGCCTTTTCTACAAAAACCCCTGTGTGAAACAATGGTGACATTAAGAGTGTGGCCTAATATGCAAATGAGTTCCTGATGGCTTTTTTCTACAAAAGAGCCCTGCTCTATGGCATTGCACCGTGCTTAGGCCCCCCTGCAATCCCACCCTCTCTCAGATCTGCCCCCAAAGGCTCCAGGTATTTTCCAATACAGAACTGGCAACCTCCTCCTCCTCCTCCTCCTCCTCCTTCTTCTTCTTCTTCACATTAGTTGGGGGGGGGAAATGGTGTGAGAAAACTAAAAGCAAAGAATGACGGATTAATTTTGCACAAGAGGAACTGACAGAGTGACTTGGGGGGGACGGGTCAAAACAGCTGTGATGAGAAATGAGAAATGCAAAGTCATTCCTGGCTATAAATATTTATCGTAACTGCCTCAGAGAGTGGGGAGGTGACAGAACATTGTGCTCAGACACAACCAGATCCTCTTTTTAGCTTTACACTCGCTCACTGTATAGGTATTGGGCCACTGAAAAGTAGGTGAGCCGCTCAGATTAACTGTGAAGTATCTGGTATGGCTGCCGCTGACATGCAATTTCAGATAAACAGTCAAGACATGTGTTTAAAAATTCAAGAAGCAGTCATAACAATCCTTAAACTTCAGAGTGCTGTTTTTTTTTAACTTCATTTCTGCTAGAGGAGGTGCGATTTGGAAGGAAGGCATAGCCTCAATTTTTAATCTTGACTGCATGAAAGCAGTAGTTTTTTCCAAACTGCAGTTTTACTAATCTCTTTCCTTTTAAAGCCGGAAAATATATCATAGATCTGTTCTCCCGTAAATCAATTTATCCTGCATTTTAATAAAAGGGAAGCCGGTTGCAAGGAGACAGAAATACATCGAGGGCCATATCGTTTGCGAACTATCAAATGTGAATGGAACGAGGCACATCACATCCTTTACATGGGGCAATAAATACTTGCCAAAATACAAAGGTTTTGCTATCCAGACAACTGCTCAGAGTGGGTTCTGTTAGTCTTCTGTTGGCAATGAAATGTCCAATGTACCTCTGTGATTCTTTTTCCTGACATTTTCTTAACAGCACGGAGCCACTGCCGTTCCAGTTTTAAGGGGAAGACGGGGGTGGGGGAAGAGGGGCTATTTATTTCATTCCCTGCACCATCTCCCTGATTAAAAATGCCACTTTCTCAAATGTTATTTAAAACGTTTATCAGCCCCCCTTTCTACCTTGTAAGGAACTTGAGTCAGCTTGCAATGGAAATAAAAACAAAATGCAAAGGTAGAAAATGCTGTCAAATCAGAGATGAGTTTTGATGACTCTGTAGGGTTTTCAAGGCAAGAGATCCTCAGAGGTGATTTGCCATTACCAGTTTCCAGGGGGGTGGAGGGTTGTAGCAGGCACTCCTTTATATTTAGCCAGTTCTCTTAAGAGCTTACAGAAGGCCCTGTAAGAAGAGCCCTGTAAACTCTTGGAAGATTGGCTACATCAGAGGTGTGTGGCCTAATATGCAAAGGAGTTCCTGCCACAAAAAAAAGCCCTGCATATCTTCATATTATGTCCCTGGTTTTCCATGGAGGCTTCCCATCCAAAAACTAGCCAGGGCCAATCCTGCTTAGTTTCCAAGATCTAACGAGAGCAAGCTAGCTTGATTAGGGCAATAAAATACAATGACTAAAAGCCACTAGTTAAAATTAATAATTTTAAACTGCTGATAAGGCAGGCGAATGCCCTCATGAATAAAACTGTCTTCAGTTGTATCCCAAAAACTGGAAGTGACGGGGCCAGGCACACCTTGCTTGGGAGGTTGTTCCATTATCAAGGAACTGTCATTGAGAAAGGCCCTCTCCTGTGCAGCCATCAGACAAACTTCTTTGGTTGATGTGGCAGTCAAGAGGACTTCTCCTTGTGATCTTAATTCCTAGGGAGGATGAGGAAGAGGAAGAGATTGGATTTATATCCCGCCCTTTACTAACCACACGAGTCTCAGAGTGGCTTACAATCTCCTTTCCCTTCCCTTCCCCTCCCCACAACAGACACCCTGTGAGTAGGGGGAGCTGAGAGAGTTCTTCCAGAACTGTTCTTGAACGGAACAGCTCTGTGAGAACTTGTGACTGACTCAAGATCACATCAGCAGGTTCATGTGGAGGAGTGGGGAATCAAACCCAGTTCTCCCAGATAAGAGTCCACGCACTTAACCACTACACCAAACTGGCTCTCAATATGGGAGATGATCCCTCTTTCATAGACCCTTCTTGCCTAGTCTTAATCTCTGTTTCTGAGTGTCTGACAACCCATAGTGGCAGCTTTCTGTGTGCCATTGGAAGCTACAAAAGAAGCGGAGAAGGATCTATTCCGTGGTCTGGATTTGGTCAGTGCTCATATGGGAGTCCAGATGGACAACCCCATATAGGCTGTCTTGACATAACCATGGGAGAAAATGGGCTGTATAACTGTGAAAGAAAAAAAAATCTTTTCACACAATCAGGGTATGTCCTTGTGATTCTCACAGTTGTATACACATTGATTCAATGCACTTAAAACATGATTTGGGTAATTACTAGATTGGAAAGTATGAAAACAAATGTATTTAAATTGGTAACAATATAAATTGGTAATAATATAGTACATCTTATGGTTATTCAACCAGTTCTAGGGTTGCCAACTTCCAGGTGGCTCCTGGAGACCTGCTATTACAATTGATCTGCAGATGACCAGGATGAGTCCCCCTGTAGCTACCCATATTCTGCTCTGAAGAAGCCTATTGAAACAGGTGTTTGAGCAACCCTGTCTGCAGAATTGTGGCCTTTTATGCTATTTGTCTACAACTTAACACAAGTATGAGAAAGACACAAAGAACATTAATTGGCTATTGCACTTTATTTGCACTGGGTGACGCTTGAGGTGAAGAGGACCGAGCGGACTTCTGCAACAGAGAACAGCTTCAGATGATTGGACTGGGCTTGTTAACACTGTAGAGTGAGTCCTTGATGTTTATGTATTAATATTTATCAAATACATGGAAAATTTACTTAGTCTTTTGTAAATACATGGTTGTTGTTAATTGCTTTCTATCCATTAATGCCATGATCTCTCTTTGGTTACTTCAACCCCTGGAGAAAATGGCTGCTTTGGAGGCGGGGACTCTATGTTTGGTGAAGTGGTTTGTGTGTGGACTCTTATCTGGGAAAACCAGGTTTGATTCCCCACTGCCCCACTTGCACCTGCTGGAATGGCCTTGGGTCAGCCATAGCTGTCACAGACCTGTCTTTGAAAAGGGCCGCTTCTGTGAAAGTTCTCTCAGCCCCCCACCTTCCTCATAGGGTGTCTGTTGTGGGGGAGGAAGATAAAGGAGATTGTGAGCCGCTCTGAGACTCTGAGATTTAGAGTATAAGGCTGTTGGAGCAAGAATCTACATAAACCCAGTCTGACAGCTACAGTATGACAGCTGGTGATCTAGCTCCCAGGCTAGGTCACAGTGACCTGATCAGCAGACCGGCTTGAGCCGGCAGAAGCCAAGTGATGCAATCTGCTGAGTCAGCACGGCCAGGATTGGCTGCTTGGACTATATATGATCTGTGTGTGCATCACACAGGTCTCTCCCTGTGAGATGGTGGTTAGGCGAAGCACTTTGTCCGTGGAGGTGATATTGTATAGACTGCACAAGAGAGCACTTGTCGTGTATATATGTTAATACACCTTTTGGCACTAGTTGCACGTGTCTGCCTGATTTTCTTTCCTGAAGCCCTGTGTCGGGCAAGTCATCTCCCTCACTCTGCTACTCCCGCTCCGACAGGGTTATGGGCCCAGGGCGGTTCCGCTGCGCGGAGGAGAGAGTTGAGAGTTGAGCTGACTGTGAGTTTGGAAAGAGCCGGAGGCGAGGAACGCCGGTGAAGGACACAGAAGCACCACCGTTCTCTGTTTGAGAGCCAGAGGGACGTCGGCAGCCAGCTGTGAGGAGGAGTCGGCACGATGGCTCAGCAACAGCTTGGAGTAGCCGTTGAGAAGCTCACCTCAGCCAACTACGCGGTGTGGAGCCTGAGAATGCAACACTACCTCAAGCGTGAAGGGCAATGGCTGTTCGTGAGTAACCCCCCTGCTGACTTATCTCCTGCCGAGACTGTGTTATCGGATAAGGCACTGGCCAACATAGTGCTATCTATAGGAGATGACCAGCTGGTTTATGTGCGAGGGAAGGACACTCCCAAGGCTGCCTGGGACGCGTTGAGTGCGGTGCATGTTAGCACCACTGCTGGTTCCCTCATGGCCTTGACAAGGAGGATGTTCCGCACCGTTATGCCGGCTGGAGGGTGTGTGAAAGATCACATCAAACGGCTAACGGACTGTTTCGTTGAGCTGGAGGCAAGAGGCAAGACTGTAGCTCCAGACGACAGAGTGTACATTTTGCTGTCGTCGTTGCCACCTGAGTACACTCCCCTGATAACTTCTCTGGAGACGGTGGACGTAGCGACCCTGACCATGGAATACGTCTGTGCCCACCTGCTTGACTTCCAAGAGAGAATTGCGGCCGTGAGCTGTCCGGGGGTGTCGGCCGGGCAGCGTGCTGTTATCGGTGTGTCCGGGAAGACAGCCAAGAATGAGCCAGCTTTTGCTGCTGGCAGGCGTCCGAAGGTGGAGGAAGTGGAGCCGACTGCGTTTGCAGTCCGTCGCTGCTATGGATGCGGGTCGTCGCAGCACCTGCTCCGAGCTTGCCCTGAGAGGGAGAAGAGGCGGGGGCGTGTGCGGCGAGAGCGGAGGACCGCCAGCCCGTGTGAGGAAGCAACCCGGCTGGTCACGTCTGCAGTAGAGAGCACAGGGTCTGCTTGGATTTTAGACTCCGGGGCAACGAGCCATCTCTGCTGCGAGAAGGAGTTGTTGAAAAACATTGACAGTCCTGAGCATAAGTATGTGAGATTGGCTGATGGGACCACTGCCAATTCTGTTTGCTCAGGCAATGTGGAATTTCCTGCACTGAACTGTATGTTGCAAAATGTGTTGTATGTACCCTCACTGCAGTCTAACCTGTTGAGTGTTAGTACACTGTTTGACCAGGGATACCAGGTGAGATTTGAGAAAACCTGCTGCAAAATCCTGGGAGGTGGGGGAAAGTTGCTTGTGACAGGAAAGAGGGAAGGTAAACTGTATGTGGTCCAGAGTGATTGTGCCCAGGTGGCTCAGGTGTCGAATGAGCCTGTGCACAATAATTGTATACATTTGCTCCATAGGAGACTTGGGCACTGCGGATTTAGGGCGTTAAAGAAAACCCTGGAGCTTGTGCCTAGTTTGAAAGTAAATCCTTGCAAATGTTACTTGGATTGCCAGGTCTGCAAGAAGACCAAAAGCAAGGCGTGTGCTGTTGCTAAAGAAAGCTCAAGGGAAAGCACACGAGCCCTGGAACTAGTCCATTTAGACGTTATTGGCCCATTGCCAAAGAGTCTGTCGGGGAGGAGATACTGCTTGGTGGCCACCGACGACCACACGAGGTACGCGTGGGTTTTCACCATGGTGCATAAGTCTGAGGTGTATAAGACATTCACCAAGTGGGTCAAAGCAGTGGAGAGACAATTAGGGGTTAATCTCCTAGCCGTACAAACCGACAGAGGGGGGGAATTCTTATCTAACCAGATGAAACGTTGGCTGGAGAACAAGGGCATTGCCCACCGTCTGACGAACCCGGCAACGCCCCGAGAAAATGGGCATGGGGCTGTATTGCAGAATGTGATGTATTGCATGTTAGAGGATGCACAACTGCCAATGACCTATTGGGCAGAAACCATACATGCAGCTGTTTTTTTGCAAAATAGGGTTTGGTGTAATACTGTGAAAAATGTGCCTTACAGGTTACTGTTGAACAAGACCCCAGATTTGAGTTCTTTAAAAGTCTTTGGGTCACGGGCTCGGGTTGGCATCCACTCCACGAGTAGCGGGGAGGGGGATGTCCGGGCAGAGAGCCTAATTTTTCTGGGCTACAAGCCAAGGGCCAGGTGTTATCGTTTCTGCAATAGCAAAAGCAAGATAACACTTAGTAAGAGTGCCCAGTTCAATGAAAAAAGCAGCTGGCCAAGGTTGCACTCCTTGCAGAAACAATTTGTCCTGCTGCCAAGTAGCGATAACGATGTTGGAGCGCAGCCCAGAACTCCAGCCCAGGAGGTGGCACCCAGTGGGGCTGGAGAAGGTGAGCCGAATGCTGGCACAGAGCCTGACGAGCAGAGTCAGGAGGCAGAGCCTCAAATGCAGGAACTGGAGGTAAAGTGTGAGAGTCAGGAGGTTCAACACCCAATTACAGGGGCAGAGCAACCAGCCCAGGAGGTGGGAACAGAGCAACCCGAAGAAGACAAAGCTGGTCCAAGCACAGGGCCACGGGTGTCTGCCAGGTCCACCAAAGGCCAACGTCCCGCTAGGTACAAGTGTCCCTATGTCACTCTGACTGTCAATCCAGACCCACCCGGATTAGAGGAAATGTTAAAAGAAAAGGCTAAGAAATGGAAAGCCTGGGTGGCAGAGTGCGAGGCAAGGGAGAAGGAGGCTGAAGCCAAGCGTCTGAAAGAGCTGGCTGAACAGGAACACGATGATGTGTTTTACAATCATGATGAGTTCCTGAACGAATTCCGGAAAGGGTTCCGAGCTACGTAAATATGAACTGTAATGTTGCTGGTGGACATGTACGTAAACTGTGTAAAGTGTTTTGGTGCACTGGGTTTAAATAGATTAGGAGGTGTGTTGGAGCAAGAATCTACATAAACCCAGTCTGACAGCTACAGTATGACAGCTGGTGATCTAGCTCCCAGGCTAGGTCACAGTGACCTGATCAGCAGACCGGCTTGAGCCGGCAGAAGCCAAGTGATGCAATCTGCTGAGTCAGCACGGCCAGGATTGGCTGCTTGGACTATATATGATCTGTGTGTGCATCACACAGGTCTCTCCCTGTGAGATGGTGGTTAGGCGAAGCACTTTGTCCGTGGAGGTGATATTGTATAGACTGCACAAGAGAGCACTTGTCGTGTATATATGTTAATACACCTTTTGGCACTAGTTGCACGTGTCTGCCTGATTTTCTTTCCTGAAGCCCTGTGTCGGGCAAGTCATCTCCCTCACTCTGCTACTCCCGCTCCGACAAAGGCGGGGTATAAATCCAATATCATTATCATCATATGGCATTGTACCCTGCTGAGGTCCTTTCAAACTCTGCCCTCCACAGATTCCATCTCCAAAATCTCCAGGAATTTCCAAACCCAGTGCTGGCAACCTTGTCTCAGTCAGAATTGTGTATGTTCAGACCCTGACAGACGCTTCTGTACCCATGAACAACGGAATCTATGGGCATAAAATGCAATGCCCTACAATTTTTTTTTTAAAAAAAACCAGACAAACCTGTGTGTGCATGTCTTAGGAAGCGGCAGTATCTTTGAGGGAGCTTCCCCCTCCCCACAGTTTCCCCTGGGCAAACACTGCTTTCCTTTTCTTCATCTGAGACTTTGCCAGGGACAGCATGAGGCAGATTGCTATCATATAAATGGGATGTCACACGTTGAGGCGTCAAGCAATATGCTTTTCCTCTGATAAGCTCAGAACATTTGTTTCATGCGTGGCCTCTTCTTTACACCAGCCTCTGAGTGTGCCCACACACCATACTGCAAACAGTTGGTGACTGTATTATTTTCAGGCTCTCTCCCCACCCCACCCCCCTTCAGATTACAGATTGCCTTTGTTCTTCAAGCAGCCTGTCACTTCGACTTTTTCAAAAGATGTCACAATATTGGTCGGTTGTTAAGCAGCTGCTGACTTTTCCCAGATAAACTCTCAAGAAAGTCAACAACTCTGGACTCTGGCAGCCAAACTGGTTCCGAGAAAGTCTCTGTGATGTTCTAGATGTACTGTAAAGGAATGTGGAGGCTGTTGTGGAGAGCATGCATGCGTGTGTATAAAGTGCTGCCAAGCCGCAGCTGACATGTAGCGATCCCAGCAAGGGGTTTTCAAGACAGAAGCAGAGGTGGTTAGGCTTCCTCTGCAGAGTCTTCCTTGGTGGTCTCCCTGCCAAGAACCCACCCTGCTTGGCTTTGAAGAGCTGTATCATGGTGCCTTCCCTCCCCCAGCTAGTATGTACTTGCATATATTTTGAAGGAGCTTTAGGCAAATATCCTGTACCTTTGAAATACAGATTAAGATTTAGTATAATATCCCCAAATCTTTGGGTTCATTAAACATTTTTTTCAAATAAACTATATGGATTAGAGCCAATGACTCCTTTCTGCCAAGACTTCTGTGAAGTCTTTTTTTCTAACAGAGAAAGAATTCCCCCAACAAAAAGGGTTTTTTTGTTCCATTTGGGAAAGTCTTTCCTCATTGCAGGAAGAAAGACACCTCCTCCGTTGTTGAGAGTCCTCACCTGGATAGCCCAGGCTAGGCTGACCTCATCAGTTCACAGGAAAACCCACATGTTTATAAGGAGTAATCCTCTTGTTCGCAGGTGAGCTATTTTGAGCATGTTGACTATTTGGAAATCCTTGTGGAATCTTTGTGTGCCATTTGAAATATTGCAAAATAATTTTAACAAGCTGTTTTCTATGTATATAAAATCCTTTGCCTGAAGATAACTTTGAAACAGGTGTGCAAGTCGATTACCTGTCGCAATGGGGTGGAGTTTGAGATTTGAAACTTCTGCGGAAGGTCATCTTTTAAAAACACATCTTCTGTAACTGCATTGGAAAATATAGCGCTATTGAAGACAGTGTCACTTTAAATACATTACTAAGTTCCTGTTGGATTTTATTTATTTTATTTTATTTGATTTATATCCCGCCTTCCCCGCCGAAGCAGGCTCAGAGCGGCTCACAGTATAAAAACCACAACAAACAATTTAAAATCGATACATATTATAAAAATTACACATTCAATAGTACTTTGATGGGAGACCACCAAGGAAGTCCAGGGGTGCTACACAGAGGCAGGCAATGGCCAAATACCCTTGAATGTCTCTTGCCTTGAAAACCCTATGGGATCACTTAGTATTCCCAGTCTCCTGCTGGGGGCAGGGGTTTCCTTGGTTTGGGGACCCCCAACTCACCAGCATAGAGCCGACTGGCAGGGGGATCCCCACCCCCAAAGAGCTCCATCGGCACCTGATGTGCTCACTATGATGATGTCACTTGGAAGTGACATAATTGCTGTGGGCACTTCACGCAGCGGATGTGCTAGGATTTGGGGTAAAAACTCTATGGCACCAGAAACTGGGAGCCAGATAAGACCTGGCAGCCTGAGGATCACTGCAAGTCAGCTGTGACGTGATTCCACCAGGAACTTAAATACCAACAAGATTCTTGGGGTATAAGTTCTTGAGAGTCAGAATGACACAGAGAGCTTGGACTCTCAAAAGTTTATGCCCCCTAAATCTTTTTAGTCTTCAAAGTTGGACTTGAATCTGGCTATTCTAACCCCTATTCTGTTTTGGCATTCCAACCATATATAATAGCAAACACTTTGCATGACCCTCCCAATATAGATTGTTTTTTGTGAATGGGGCAATGCATGCCTATTCTATTTCCATACAGTTTTAGAACATGTGAATGCATCATCTAAACAATCTGGGATTCTGTTTGTATGTACTAAAGTTGTACATGCCTGGAAAATACATCCATGTTGGTTTTGTAGCTTTGTTTATATATACAATGTTGTTCAGTATTTTTATACCGTTAACTACAGAGATGCACATCATTTATATGTATAATCTTTAAGGCTGATTTATTGATATACAAATACCATGGAAATATGCAAGAAATAATTTGTGTCTGGAAACAGAAGAAAGGAAAGGTCCCCTGGGCAAGCACCAGTCGTTTCTGACCCTGGGGTGATGTTGCTTTCACAACGTTTTCATGGCAGACTTTTTACGGGGTGGTTTTGCCATTGCCTTCCCCAGTCATCTACACTCTCCCCCCAGCAAGCTGGGTACTCATTTTACCGACCTCAGAAGGATGGAAGGCTGAGTCAACCTGGAGCCGGCTACCTGAAAACCCAGCTTCCGCCATGGATCGAATTCAGGTCATGAGCAGAGCTTAGGACTGCAGTACTACAGCTTTAACACAATGTGCTAAAACAGAGGGTTGGATCTTAGCAGTCTTTCTACTTGATCTCTTCCAGTTCTCTCCCTCACAGCCACCATCCCTTATGGCTTTTGTTCACATGGATCCCATAATCTCCACCATGGGCTGACCCTACTTGTCCTCATTCACCAGTGGAAAAGGTGGTAGGATGCAGTCTGTCATCACAGGTTCAGCTTGCAGCAAAGCAGAAGTGAAATAGAAATGGGGATTTTCAAGTCAAGAAACAGAAGTAAGCGATTCAAAAGCAAAATAACTAGCAACAACTGTTTTATGGTTCGGACACCTTCCTGCATTCTTTAAGTCAGTAGAGATACTGAACCATTAGTTGAAACCCTATGTAGCAGGGATTTAAAAGCATCTCAAATGGTAGCATATTCAAAAAGTTTGTAATTACCAGAGTTATCTTGGGAATTCTTTTCCAAGGAATGTTCTGTTTTCACTCATTAGCTGAAACAGCAAGTTCTACCTAATCTCTTTCTTTAGAATCAGCTTCCAAGTTAGGGTTGCCAGCTCAAGACTGGGAAATACCTTGAGATTTTGGGGGTGGAACCTGAGGTGGACACTATTTTGGGAGGGGAGGGATATCAGTGGAGTATAACACCATAGAGTCCACCTACCAAAGCGAACATTTTCTCCAGGTGAACTAATCTCTGTTACCTGTAGATCAGTTGTAACGTAATCCCAGGAGATCTTCAGGCATCACCTGGAAGTTGGCAATCCTACTCCAAGTAGGGTTCTTCCATTGCTACTTATAATGGAAGAAGATTCCTTAGACAGGGAAAAGGCTTGAAACTTGAGTCAAAAGGAAAAGTGGGTTATAAATATAAACAAACAAACAAACATTGCTCAATGGAGTGGTAGAATCCTGCCCATTGTGTTGGATCCAAGCAGCCTTTTCTGTTGGTGAATGAGAAAGGAGGGGATTGACCTTGACCATCAAAAATGGTTCTGCTGGGGATCATAGGACTGGAATGCACAAAAGCCATGTGCGGGGAAGGGAAATTGGGCAAGACTGAATGGGAAATCTGTCTGGATCCAACCCATTGCTTGAAAGCAAGGCTGGGGGTGGGCGGGACAAGTTTGCAATGTTTTATAAAACAGGAAAGGGTTGAAGTTGAAGAAACAAATCTAGATCCAAGTAATGTATATTAAGCTCTGACTTGCCAGAGATGAGCCAGTTGCTTTGTAGTACAAAGAAGCAGAGGCATCCTGTTTACTTAAAACTCATTGTTTGGTTTGTTAAACCAATTTTCAAATAGTCTTGAATAGACTTGTTTCCATGAACAATAGTACCTGGATTTTAAAAGGGGAAAAGATGCGCTCGGATACAAAAAGGATGACTTGATTGCTTGTGGACTCAGCCCTGCTTGCATTTAGGATATCTTGTGAACTGAGTTGTGATCAAGCTGTTATAGCAATGGTGGGCTGATGATGAACTTTCTGAGAAATGTTCAGAGTGTTATTTTGTGGTATGTTTGGATTTCACCAGTTAAAAAACTGAAAAAAGTTCTGAGACTTTTTCATGCTGTTTGTAGGGAGAAACAAAAGCCTTTTCTTAAAAATGCTCTTAATATATTGTAAAAAAATCATAAGAGGTTTTTTTTTTTCGTGTCAGAAAAATTGGAACAAAGTCCACTCCGGAAGGGATGAATGCTCCCAGTACTTCAGATATTTTTTCTGGGCCTCCACATCTCTGAGTAGCTATGGGCATAATGAACACATACTAGCCTTGATTCTTTTGAGAGTCTAAACTAAACTAAACTAGACACTAAAATGTTCTGTTTTCACTCATTAGCCGAAACAGCAAGTTCTACCTAATCTCTTTCTTTAGAATCAGCTTATTAGATAAGTTGGGTCTGGGTTCCTTAAAGTCAACTCACTTTCTCTCCAGTCTCACAGCTGCTGCTGGAAACTCATTCTTAAAGTACTGCCAGGACCTGACTCAGATTCATGGCACAGGGAGGGGAGGAGAGTTTCTCCTCTGTATTGTTTTCCTGACGTAAAATGGCACTTGGGATGTTATTTGTCCCATTGTGGGGCATCTTGCCTCAGGAAAACAGCACAGAGGAAGGACGCAGACGCCCCACCTTTCTCTATGCTGCGATTTTGATCTGAGTATTGCCCTGGTGATACTTCAAAAATTAGTTCCCTCATGGCCGCTGTGTGGCTGCCTGGAAAATGAGTTGGATCTGGGAACCCAGACCTGACTCCTTTACAAAGGATCCATCTCGCTGGGCCCTAAAACATGTGCGTCATTCTTGTGTAGTTTTGGGCTGGTCAGGGGACTCGAGCATTTTTTCTATAAACTGGCAGGACATAGCCTACTAGAAGGTACCCTAGGTCATATGACCAGAAACAAAACCCTTCATAGGTTTACAGAATAACAGTGCAATCCTAAAAAGAATTGTACCTTTCTATTTCTATTTTAAGGGTGTAACCGTTTAGGATTGCATTATAAATATCCCCTATAAGTATGCTGAAACATCCAGTTTTTAATAGATTCCTAAATGTTGAACATACAAGCAGCATTGAGTCTAGCGTTGCCAACCTTCGGATGGGAATAGTAAGCTGTTGAAAATAAACAGTGACAAAATCACTAAGCACTCTGAATCATATAATGAAAAACTTTATATACTCATGTACCAAAGCCATGCAAAAACAGTCTCAAACAAGTCCAACACATAGAAACGCACAAGTTTGCAGGGAGTAATCCTCTTCTTCACAGGTGAGGTGGGCTCTGTGTAGCAAACTGGTGGAATCAACTGCCAGAGGAAGTGAGGGCCTTGCGGCCTGTAAGACCGTTCTTCTAATTGGCTTTCAACTGACGCGGCGCCTGTATCATAGGGAAACTGAAGAAATACCTTTGTCATTGAAAACATATAATATCAAGAGATTAGCACCAAATTATTTCTGATTGTTTTAACTATTGAATGTGTAATTTTTATGATATGTATCGATTTTAAATTGTTTGTTGTGGTTTTTATACTGTGAGCCGCTCCGAGCCTGCTTTGGCGGGGAAGGAGGGATATAAATCAAATAAATAAATAAAATCCAACAGGAACTTAGTAATCTATTTAAAGTGACAGTGTCTTCAATAGCGCTATATTTTCCAATGCAGTTACAGAAGATGTGTTTTTAAAAGATGACCTTCCACAGAAGTTTCAAATCTCAAACTCCATCCTATTGCGACAGGTAATTAACTTGCACACCTGTTTCAAAGTTATCTTCAGGCAAAGGATTTTATATACAGAGAAAACAGCTTGTTAAAATTATTTTGCAATATTTCAAGTGGCACACAAAGATTCCACAAGGATTTCCAAATAGTCAACATGCTCAAAATAGCTCACCTGTGAACAAGAAGATAACTCCTTATAAACATGTGGGTTTTTCTGTGACCGATTTCCTGCTAGCCTTATGCCGCTCTCACTCTCCTCTTCTCTGCATGGCTTTTGTTGGATTTCACACTATCTGCCCTGGGGCTACAGCTCGCTCCACCTTTTTCATGCAGCAAACAAGATCCTCTAAAAAACAGTTTCTGTTTGCTGCACGGAAAAAGGCGAAGCTAGTTGCAGCCCCGGGGCAGATAGGGTGAAATTAGACGGAAGCCCCGCAGAGAAGAGGCACGTGAGAGCAGCTAGTGGGAAATCGGTCTGTGTTGGACTTTTTTGAGACTGTTTTTGCATGGCTTGGTATAAAGTTTTTCATTATAAGTTTATGATACACAGCATTTAGTAATTTTGTCACAGTTTATTTTCAATAGTTTACTGTTCTCTGTGTTTCTGCTCTTCAGGTTTAGGAGATGGGGTCTGGAGACCAACCAGAATTATAGCTGATCTCCATATGACAGAGAACAGTTTTCCTGGAGAAAAGGGCTGCTTTGGAGGCCGTATTCTATGGTATTCTGCCCTGCTGAACTGCCTATCCTCCCCCAGGCTCTGCCCACAAAAATCTCCAGGAATTTCTCAATCCAGAGTTCTCTCGTCTCCTTAAGAAGGGATCTCTTGAAGTATACTGTGTAACTGTGACATATGAACATGCAACCCAAATATTTACCCCATCTTGAATCAGTTATGCTATTTTACTGTAGTGTTCAGTTATTTACCTTTTGGGATTCAAGGAGCCGAGAAGGCAGAATGCTTATAAACAACCAAAAACCTACCTAATTGTGATATTGCTCAAGCAAAGGAGGCCTTTTCTCAGCAGTGCAGATTTCAAATTGGCCCTGCTCTTTTTCATTACATCTGTGGTATGTTGCGCGTGGAGAGCAGACTTTAAGCTTTAACAGGACGAAAGTGACAAGAACATATGCCCGGATGTGATTTCAAGGTTACTTCCAGTATGAATTAAGGTTCTGACAATGTTATCACTTCCTCTATGGCTTTTGTGGTAATAGCAGCGGGAGATTAAAATTTAAACAGCATTTAATTGTCAATTATTAGATTGTACTAGGAAGGCATTTCACTCGATATTACATGAGAAATGGGATAAAACTACTCGGCATTAGGTTCCCCAATAAGTGATATTAAAGCAAGAATATACTTACGAGGTAATTTGCAGGGCAATTCTGTACAGGGTTACTCTAGTCTTTATTTCAGTGAGCTTTCCTGGAATAAATCCTTGAGAGTGCATCATTAGTCACTATTTGCAGTGGATAAAATCTCCACTGAAATCAGCAGGAGAAGCTACAGCTGTGTAAGTGAGCCACTTCCTAGTTCAGTAGCACCTCAAAGACCAGCAGGATCTCCAGGCTGTAAGCTTTCAAGAGTCAAAACTCCCTTCATTGTAAGTCACATGGGCCAGTGGCAGATGGACAATTTAAGCCGCCCCAGGGATGGCAGGCGAGCGGACAAAAAAGGTGCATCCAAATGCACACATCTGCCTCCCGTTACCGCCCTCAACCTGTCCCCACCTCTCCTCAAAAAGGTACCACATCAAAAGTGGTACCTAATCACTAGGGCGCCTCCTAGGTGCCTCCCCAGCCGTCTGGATGGCTGGGAAGCACCCAGAAAGCGGGAGATCTCCAGGCCCCACTTGGAGTTGGCAACCTGGTTGTCTTTCACTTAGGCCTTATATTTCCTTTAGGAACTTTTTGTAGGGTTCTCAGCATACAGGGCATTAATATCCAGTAGCAAGAGGTTTTTTTAATGCTCATTTTATAACCCATCAAGCCAGGCAAAGTCCACCAGCCACATGCTGGGACTAAGATTGCAACTGTCTAGGAAAAAATTGGCTCATTTTGTCCGCTGACTTCCCCCTGTGTCTTTACTGAGGAGGACACTGTAAGCCTCTATTAGAGTAACACCCTTCTAAGCCAATAGACTTTAGTAGACTTAAAAGGGTATAACTTTGTTTAGGATGGCACTGTCAATCTGCCAAAATCAGCAAGAGAAACTTTTCAGAGCAATGCCAAGGGCTGGGATATGTAGATCCTCATTCGTGCAAATTTCACTGCCACATTTTTGGCTGTCTCTGTGCTAGAGTATATTCCCATCCTAATCGGATGTCCAAAAAGTCACAGACACTGGGTGCACTCACACACACTAAATAACACTCTATGTAACTGGATTTTTACTGTGTAAGAATAGCAAAATCCACTTGCAAACAGTCACTGTGTGGAAAGCACCCACTGTTGTATCCATTTAACCTCCCACAAGGACCAGCAGTTTGGGTTATCAACCACTATGCCATTAACCATTTTAATTGTGACCTACCAGATGCTGGATAATTCCCTTTTATCACAGCTCTAGGGAAGCAGGAGAAAACAGAAAGGTTGTCCACCTCAGTCAGGCCACGGTGTATGCCTTTAACTTGGAACATCACAAGTTGTGCAGGCTGCCTCTGATCTTACCCCACAAAGGTCTTCTCGCCTCTTAGAAATTGCCCCTTACCCTTCCAGCTCAGACTGTCCTCTGTGACATCGGCACGACTAAGCAACGCAAACAGCGATGTCAGCGGTTGAATGAGCACAGGTGGTACAATGATCCATTAGTCCGCCCAGATGGAACACCTGCTGCAATTTCCTTTGTAGTTAAAACTCTCTGACAGCTGGTCTCTTAGCAGTTTCAGTCGGCGAAGAAGAGATGCTAGGAATGCGACTGAAATAAAAATGGATGCATCTACCGAGCTTTCGATTGAGTTGTCTCCCTCTCTCCCAGAGGCCTGGGATTCAAAGGCCTTTGCAAAAGGTGATGTGAAGCTGCAGGTGCTCAGCTCCCTTGAAGGTCAAGCTTGTGGGCCAAGAACCTTTGTACACCTGTGAGGCAGAGTTTCAGATGCTGCCTTGATTTCACACCCATTTATTAAGAGACGTCCTTGTACTCTTCTTTCTCTCTGTCAAAAGAGAGAAAGAAGAGTACAAGGACGTCTCTTAATAAATGGGTGTGAGCTTTCCCTCAAAAGCTCATACCCTGAGATTCCCTTTTTTTTAAAAAATGAATTTTATTTTACCCTTTTAAGGGAATACAGAATAAAGAAAAGGAACACGGGGAAAATAATAAAAAAGTAAAATTATGATAATGCAACACAAAGGGCAACTTTTGCAGATATTAAGGGCAATCCTCGATTAAAATACAGGTATATATAGAAAGAATATATATGGTATACCATGGGTGATTACAGATGGGTGGTTTAAGCCGCCCTGGGGATTGGAGGCAGGCGGACCAAAAAAGCTCATCCACACATACACATCTGCCGCCTGTCCCCGTCCCACCCGCAGCCCACACAGGACTGGATTGAAGCCGCCTTGGAAAGCCATCACAAAGTGGTGCCTAAATTCTGAGGCAGCTTGGAGGCACTTCCTGGCCATCTGGACAGCTGGGAAATGCCTGAGGAGTGGCTGGGAGGTGCATGAGCACTCTGGAAGCTTCTCCAGGGCGCACGCAGCCTGTCCCTGTGTGCCGTCTGGAGGCTTCCGGTCCGCTCTCTTTGGGGTGGCTTCATGCCGCCCCGAGCCAGCTCTCTTTGGGGTGGTTTCATACTGCCCTAAGCTGGCCATCTGTAATCACCCCATGAGACTCTTTTTGGATACTACTGGACTGCCCTCTGGAAACTCCCCCCCCCCGAGTTGCTGATAGTGTTGCCAAGTGTTTTTTACTTGCCCTGCTCCTGTGCTTTTAACAGAAACAAAGCAGGTGTTCTCCGCCCCCACCCCAACACCCTATCTTAATGTCAGGCAGAAATCATTCACAACAATGTCTGCTTTTAAATGCTTAAGCGTAGGGTTGAAGACAGCCTTCGCTAGATGGGGCTACTGCATTTTCAGATGCAGCATCAAAGCAACCAATGGGGTGAAAGTTATTACCTCATAACAGCAACAACAATTTATAACCCTCTCACCAAGCCTGATTCCAGCGCCAGGAACTGCTAGCATCTAACATATACGTTGAATAGGACCAGTGATTTCTTAGTTCAAAATGTTATACTTATTTATAACACACACCTTACCTTGACCGAACAACACCTTTCAACTTCCTTGCAAGTTACATTTTCAGGTAGAAAGAAGTTGTCAGCTGTGCTGGTCAAAAAGAAAAACCCAGAAACCCAGAACACAGTCATAAGAACATAAGAGAAGCCATGTTAGATCAGGCCAATGGCCCATCCAGTCCAACACTCTGTGTCACACAGTGGCCAAAAAAATTATATACACATATACACACTGTGACTAATAGCCACTGATGGACCTCTGCTCCATATTTTTATCTAACCCTCTCTTGAAGGTGGCTATGCTTGTGGCCGCCGCCACCTCCTGTGGCAGTGAATTCCACATGTTAATCACCCTTTGGGTGAAGAAGTACTTCCTTTTATCCGTTTTAACCTGTCTGCTCAGCAATTTCATCAAATGCCCATGAGTTCTTGTATTGTGAGAAAGGGAGAAAAGTACTTCTTTCCCTACTTTCTCCATCCCATGCGTTATCTTGTAAACCTCTATCATGTCACCCCGCAGTCGACGTTTCTCCAAACTAAAGAGCCCCAAGCATTTCAACCTTTCTTCATAGGGAAAGTGTTCCAGCCCTTTAATCATTCTAGTTGCCCTTTTCTGTACTTTCTCCAATGCTATAATATCCTTTTTGATGTGCAGCGACCAGAACTGCACACAGTACTCCAAATGAGACCGCGCCATCGATTTATACAGGGGCATTATGATATTGGCTGATTTGTTTTCAATTCCCTTCCTAATAATTCCCAGCATGGTGTTGGCCTTTTTATTGCAAACGCACACTGTCTTGACATTTTCAGTGAGTTATCTACCACGACTCCAAGATCTCTCTCTTGGTCAGTCTCTGCCAGTTCACACCCCATCAACTTGTATTTGTAGCTGGGATTCTTGGCCCCAATGTGCATTACTTTGCACTTGGCCACATTGAATCTCATTTGCCACGTTGACGCCCACTCACCCAGCCTCAACAGATCCCTTTGGAGTTCCTCACAATATTCTCTGGTTCTCACCACCCTGAACAATTTAGTGTCATCCGCAAACTTGGCCACTTCACTGCTCACTCCCAACTCTAAATCATTTATGAACAAGTTAAAGAGCATGGGACCCAGTACCGAGCCCTGCGGCACCCCACTGCTTACCGTCCTCCACTGCAAAGACTGCCAATTTATACTCACTCTCTGCTTCCTATTACTCAGCCAGTTTTTGATTCACAAGAGGACCTGTCCTTTTACTCCATGACTCTCAAGCTTTCTAAGGAGCCTTTGATGAGGAACTTTTATCAAAAGCTTTCTGGAATCTTTCTGTTTGCTGAGCAGACAGGTTAAAACGGATAAAAGGAAGTACTTCTTCACCCAAAGGGTGATTAACATGTGGAATTCACTGCCACAGGAGGTGGTGGCGGCCACAAGCATAGCCACCTTCAAGAGGGGTTTAGATAAAAATATGTAGCAGAGGTCCATCAGTGGCTATTAGCCACAGTGTGTGTGTGTGTGTGTGTGTGTGTAAAACTAGTTACCCATCACAATGATAAAGAGGGTTCCCCCTGAACCCCCTTGACATGATAAAAATTTATAGCAACCTTGCAAACTGAATGCACAAGAACACATATAAAGCTGTCTTGTACTGAATCAGATTCAGGTGGGACTGGGGAGCTCTGTTGGTCTGAAGCAATAGAACAAAGTTTTATTCTGAGTATAAGCTTTCACGGTCTTAAAGGTGCTACAGGAATCAGTTTTTCATCCTATACTGAATCAGATTCATCCTATACTGAGTCAGAGCATCAGTCCATCAAGGTCAGGACTGTCCACTCAGATGGGCATCGGCACTCCAGGGTCTCAGGCAGAGGTCTTCTAGATCACCTACAGCGTGGTCTTTTTGTATTGTTTTAAAACTAGGGGCGATCTGGGAATTTCTGCATGCACAAGTGGAGGTTCTTTCCAGTGAAGAGATTTTGCTAAGTGCAGGGCTGCCCTGTCACTAGGCAAACTAGACATTTGCCTAGGGTGCCAACCTTCTGGGGACGGCGAATTAGGCGCCCCCCCATGTGACTTGGTGACATTCTCAGTGCAGGGGGTGGGGAGGTGCCAGACGTTAGCCTTGCCTAGGGTGCCAGACAGTCTAGGGCCAGCTCTGGCTAAGTGTAAATGGGCAGTGCAGGTATGAGTAGGGCTTTTTTTCTGGAAAAAGAGGTGCCAGAACTCCCAGCAGGGAAATGAAAGAGAAACACACGGGATTCTTTGAAACAATATTATTTTCATGCGCTACCGACGTACCTCTATTTTAAAGCCGTTTCCAAACTTTTGACATGTCACCAACTTCCCTCAGTTTTTTGGGGGGTCTTGCTTTTGGTGCCTAAAGCTGAACCTTGAAGCAACCGTTGGTTGGATCAGTGCTTTTTTTTTTGTAGAAAAAGCCCAGCAGGAGCTCATTTGTATATTAGGCCACACCACCTGACCTGGGAGCATGTGGCTGCTGCATGGCTCATAAGAGCATAAGAGAAGCCATGCTGGATCAGGCCAATGGCCCATCCAGTCCAACACTCTGTGTCACACAGTGGCCAAAAACCAGGTGCCAACAGGAGGTCCACAGTGGGGCCAGGACACTAGAAGCCCTCCCACTGTGCCCCTCCCCCAAGCACCAAGAATACAGAGAACTGCTGCTCCAGACAGAGAGTTCCAACAATATGCTGTGGCTGATAGCCACTGATGAACCTCTGCTCCATATGTTTATCCAATTCCCTCTTGAAGCTGTCTGTGCTTGTAGCTGCCACCACCTCCTGTGCCAGTGAATTCTGTGTGTTAATCACTCTTTGGGTGAAGAAGTACTTCCTTTTATCTGTTCTAACCTGACTGCTCAGCAATTTCATTGAGCGGAGAGACTTCACTAAGCACATGGCTCCCATGTGGCATCCTGTGGACTCCTGCAGGAAAAAAAAACAACCGGGGGTGGATCAAAGATTGTCATTGTCCCCCAGCTCCCCTTTTGAATTTTTAGACATTTTTTGAGAATTTTGTTTCCTGTAAAAGGTTTTGGAACTCTATTTATTTATTTGTTGGATTTATATCCCGCCCTCCCCACCGAAGCAGGCTCAGGGCAGCTCACAATACATAGACCGTTTTCGCACACAGCTTACCACGCGGTCACGTTCCTGTTCTCCCCGCAGCGTCTGTCGGATTTCCCATTATCTGCGCCGAAGTTACAGGAAGTGCCACGGCTTTTGCGTAGCAAACGTAAACCGCTAAAACCCAGTTTACGTTTGCTATGCAAAAGCCGCAGCACTTCCTGTAACTCCGGCGCAGATAATGGGAAATCCGACAGACGCTGCGGAGAAAACAGGAACGTGACCGCATGGCAAGCTGTATGCGAAAACGGTCATAGTTTACAATAAAAACATTTACATTAAAAGCATTAAACAGTTTAAAAATAATTTGGTGCTAGTTTCGATACAGGTTTAAGATGGTGTTGCACTGCATTCCCCCGAAAAAAAGCCCTGGGTAAGACGGAATCAAAGCACTGGCTTTACAGTAGGAGAAAAGGGCTGCTTGGGAGGGTGGGCTGTATGGTGTTATACCCCACTCAGGTTCTTCCCGTCTCAAACCCTGCCTTCCCCAGGATCCATCCCCAAAATCTCCAGGAATTTCTCAGTCCAGAGTTGGCAACCCTAAAAGTTGGCATGATTCCTAGACAAGGTTTTAAGTTATACAGTTATCTGTGTGGCCTCTGTATTTTTTCTTGCACCTCTTAACTGAATTTGAATGTCGGTCTGTGGCAAAATGAAACAATATGAAAAAAACCTCTGGCAGATTACAGTAATGCTTCAAAATTGTATTGTGGAAAGGTAAACAGTTGAAACCAGCTGTTGAGGCAAGTTATCCATGGGTTTTTTTTTTTCACTTTGTGCTAGTCTGCAGTTAATAAAAATATTACTGCAAAGTTATGCATGTGGGTGGGAAGCCTGTGATAATATGAAAGTCTACCTAAAGGAACATTTGGAGATATATCTGGGTTGAGATGACAAATGTTCCAGGGAACTTTTTTTTTTTTTGATCAAGGGTAGTTAAAGATTTGAAGTCAAATTTATCATACTCTCCAACTTTTCACTAATAAAAATAGAGATGCTGTTGTGTATTTTTTAACTGCCCAGTTCTCCCACTGTGGTTCATGTTGCCTTACACATTGTGTTGGGTCTTATAGTATTGTCAACGGAGGATTTATTGAGAAAGAATCATAGGACCTGGCGTGTATTTAAATCTTTTCTCTGCTGTATACATTTATTCAACAGTAGGTTCTTCTGCATTGGCTTCCAATGTGAGAAAACTGTTACTGGTCTTCCCCTCCCCCAGATATTTAATTACAGTAACCCAGCAGAAGGCACTCAAAGATGCCACATGTTGGTATTCCCAAAGCCTCCCAGCTCAATCTGTTCAACGGTAAACTACCTTTGCTACTTCTGAGCATGCTTAGAAAAATCCATTGCTGGGCCAAGAAATGGAGTTTCTACTACTTCCTGGCTCGGTCCATTTAGCAGAAAGGCAGTGCTTCTAATATTTCTGGGTTTACAGAAAAGTCTACTAGCCAGTTTGGTGTAGTGGTTAAGTATGCGGACTCTTATCTGGGAGAACAGGGTTTGATTCCCCACTCCTTCACTTGCAGCTGCTGGAATGGCCTTGGGTCAGCCATAACTCTCATAGGAGTTGTCCTTGAAGAGGCAGCTGCTGTAAGAGCTCCCTCAGCTCCACCTACCTCACAGGGTGTCTGTTGTGTGTGTGTGTGTTGGGAGGAAGATAAAGGAGATTGTGGCCACTCTGAGACTCTGAGATTCAGAGTATAGGGCGGGATATAAATCCAATATCATCATCATCTTCTTCTTCTCAAGACTGATGTGAGGATAAAATGGAGGGGACAAAAACAATGCAAGCTGCAGTAAAGTTCTGAATAAGCTTGCTGAAAACCAAGTTTGAAGATATTACCTATCATCTACCTTCTTGGGCAAAGTATGAGTGATGGGTTTGTGGTAAGTTCTTTACCTGGGGTCAGGGCTTTTTTTGTAGCAGGAGCTCCTTTGCATATTAGGCCACACCCCTCTGATGTAGCCAATCCTCCAAGAGCTTACAGGGCTCTTAGTACAGGGCCTACTGTAAGCTCTTGGAGGATTGGCTACATCAGGGGTGTGTGGACTAATATGCAAATGGGTTCCTGCTACAAAAAAAGCCCTGCCTGTGGTGAAGCTTTGGCAAATGTTTGGTTGTGCTGTTCTTTGGCATCATCCCTGAGCTCCAAAGTGAGGTACATGTAGGGTTGCCAAATCCAATTCAAAAAATATCTGGGGACTTTGGGGGTGGAGCCAGGAGCAAGGGTGTGACATGCATAATTGAACTTCAAAGGGAGTTCCGGCCATTACATTTAAAGAGACTGCACACCTTTTAAATGCCTTCCTTCCATAGGAAATAATGAAGGATAGGGGCACCTTCTTTTGGGGCTCATAGAATTGGACCCCCTGGTCCAATCCTTTTGAAACTTGGGGGGAATTTTGGGGAGAGGCACTGGATGCTATACTGAAAATTTGGTGCCTTTACCTCAAAAACAGCTCCCCCTCCAGAGCCCCACCATTCAATTCTTCATTATTTTCTATGAGAATAAGTCTCCATAGGGAATAATAGAGTTCCCAGCAGACATTTCCCTCCCCTCCCCCTGCTTTCTGATGACCCTGAAGAGGGGAGAGGGCCTCCAAACTGGGGATCCCCTGCCCCCACCTGGGAATTGGCAACCCTAGGTACACGCCAAGATCTAGCATGCATGAAAAATACCCTTTGCAGTTTCATTTGTATCTTTAAACAATAGTGGACTTTTCCCATCAGTATTTTTCTAAAAATCTTTGCTTCTGCCAGAGGATGTTGCTGTAGCACCTCGGAGGAATGTGGGTTCACAACGCCAGGCCAGCTCTTTATCAGTTTGATGTTTCACACCCGTCTGCCTTTCTAGTCACTCTTAAAGGAATACAATATTTACATGCCTTTTTTCAACATTTGCAATGTCAGCTTCCACTGCGCCTTCATTACTTGTCTGGCAACTATTTCTAAGGGAACATCTTAGCTATGCCATCACAGTTTCCCCACAAAACTCTTTCATTTAACTAGGGTGTAACAATCCAAATGATTTTTGAAAAATTCCCATAGTCCTATTTGCCTCCTCCCCCCCCCCCGCTCTTGATACTTTATTTATTTTAGATTTTTGACAATTTATAGCTCTAGCCAAAATCCAGTTTAGTAAAAGTGTTTGGACTGAGATCTCTTTGGTTCTGTTGGCCAAGGATTATGTGTGTTTCTTGAAAGAATACAGTATGGTGGGTTAAAACTTATCTACGCTGAGCCCTGATTGGATGGGTTCAACGTTTTCTCCATGTGGGGGCTGATTGCTCAGCAGGCTTTTATATTTTGATTGGTTGTAACCGCATTTCTGCTGAGAAACTGATCAGAAACTTGAAATTCATTGATCAATCACCATCAGTTAGCTCCCACAAGGTCATGTATTTAACTAGCTATGTGGAAACTGCCTGTAAATACAGATGAACAATGATGAAATAATGACTTGCCACAGTATGCTTGTAATCACTTGGCTAATCATCAGTAACAATTTGCTGAAGAAAATTTCACCATAATATATCAATCAAAAATTAGGCAAATCTGAGAAAAGAAGTAACGTTATTTACATTAAAAGTTAAGTTCAGTCTCTCTCTTTGACCTTTTCCAAATGCTGGAGTTACTCCTGATTTTCCTGGGAGTCAGTCCACATAAGCATTGGAATTGGTTTGGGCAAGATTCTTCTGCATGTCTGCCCTCTCCATGCATTTTTACAGTTGTGTCAGCTTATTTTCTTCTGCATGTGGCTTAAATAATGAGAATTTTCAGGGGAGGGTGCTGTTGTAATTGGTGTTATTATTGGTGGTTTCACATCACACCCCTTAGGGTTCTTTTTTTAAAGGAAAAAGGCATATCTCTGCAAGGAGAAGAACTAGAGAGTAACTTTTTGTTTTTCTGAAGAAAGTTGGAATTCAGAGAACCTGCTTCAGCTATCATTACAACACTACAAAGTTATATCAATATTTTAGGGCCATTAAAAAAATTGAAATCACTATCCTGGTGGGGAAAGAAGGTTTAACAATGATAACAGTTGAATCACTGAAACTGGAAAAGGTGCATTGGAAAACGTGCAAAAAAGGGCAACTAAAATGATTAAAGGGCAACTGAAATAATGCTTTCCCTATGAAGAAAGGTTAAAGAGGTTAGGGTGCTTTAGCTTGGAGAAACAATGAGTGAGGAGTGATATGACAGAGGCTTACAAAATTATGCATGGAATAGAGAACATAGAGAAAGAAGTCCTTTTCTCCCATTCTCACAACACCAGAACTCATGGATACTCAATTAAATTGATGAGCAGTAGGTTTGGAACAGAAAAAAGGAAGTACTTCTTCACCCAAAGAGTAATGAACTGATGGGATTCATTGCCACAGGAAATGGTGACCCCCATGAGCATAGACAGCTTCAAGAAGGGATTGGATAAACACATGGAGCAGACGTCCATCAGTGGCTATTAGCCACAAGGTATATATGGAATACTTTGTCTGGGGTAGTGATGCTCTGTATTCTTGGTGCTAGGGGGCAACAGTGGGAGAGCTTCTAGAGTTCTGGCCCCACTGGTGGACCTCCTGATGGCACCTGGGTTTGGGCCATTGTGTGACACAAAGTGTTGGACTGGATGAGCCATTGGCCTGATCCAGCATGGCTTTTGTTATGTTCTTATATTTTGGTCCTTCCAGGTAGGGTCCAGAAGATGGTGCTGGGGGACTTCTGTTCCTTAGCTTTTTGTTCATGGACTCCCACAAGGCTTTTAACCAGTGATGAGAGACTAGAAAAGGGTGAATGAATAGAAGCTTCATTTAGACTTCTTGAAAGTGCTGGGATTCGGGCTAAAACTGAGAGGGCCTTTTCAATGCTCCTGCTGCTACAACTTTATAGAACTCCATATCTCATCGCTGTGACTAGAATAATCTCTGTGGGAATTCAACATACCTATTCCAGAAGACCTTTGACATGATTTGACTGCAGATGCCTGACATTTTAACATTGTCACATAAACCGATATCTTAATTATTATTCACCATTGTATTCTTTTATGCTTTTTGTCCATTGTTAGCTGCCTTGTCTGTTCTTTACATAGAAAGGGGGCATATGGATCCATTAAGACAGGGATGTCAAACTCGTTATGAGGGCCAGTTCTCATATAACTGAGACCTTGTTGGGCCGGACATGTGTGTCATAAAATGTAATGCCAGGTAGCAGAGATATAAACTTTATAAAGGACATAGACAAACACAATTAAAGATTTTTTTTAAAAAAAACCTTAAATTAAAACATGCTAAAAGTATTAGCACTCTTGCAATATTGTGGTCTATATCAAAGCAAGCTCTCCCTCAACCCCCCAGTTCCTCCCCAAAAGAGGAGCCTCAGCCAATGGGGAAAATAGAGGCTTTGCTATGTAGCTTCTGTGCAATTGAGAAATCCTGGCAAAGCAAGCTGTGACATAGAAAGAAGCAAGAGAGAGAGAGAGAAGGAAACAGACTTGCTCACAGGCCTGATAGGATCCCTCCAGGGGCCTGATCCAGCCCACGGGACATTTGCTTGACACCCCTGCGTTAAGGTATCAGGTATATGCTGTGATCTGTGCAGAAGTTTCCCCCATCATTCGGTCATGCTTCTCCCATTAGGCATCTTTCTTCATCTCTGGGCTTCGGCCTCCCTTCCTCCCTCACATCCACCACTTTGGAAACCCCTGACAGTTCTGCAGCTCCTGGTTTCTGTACACAGAGCAGTGAGTGCCTCTCTTACCAATGCCAGCTCTGGTTTTTGCCCACTTGGTGGGTTTCATTATCCTTTGACAGATGGAATGTTTGGAGTATAACAGCTGCACCAACTTTCCTCCCTTGCTCCAAACACCCCTGCTCCCTGGAGTTCATCTTTGCTGACAGGCGGCTCTCCTGTCAATCATTCTAGAAAAGGGATAGCTTTCCAAGGACAATATAAGGGAAATTCATGTAGGTGAGTGTTTTACTAACAGACATCCCTATTTTTATGCATATAATTTTCATACCATTTGTAATTCAAGTCGACTGGCAAAAGTAATAGAGTTTTCAGCTGTCTGAGGTGGGAGGTAGAAGGACAAGGATTACTTTGCAAGGAGCCCATTATATCCATCCGTTAGCAGAATGACAAGGCTTTGAGAAAGTGATAAGTAGATCAGGAATTTTTCATAATACTGTCTCAGAGACTTTGCTGTGCAACAAAAAGAGCTCCTATGGTGTTTGACTAGGACCTGGAAGTCCTGGAATTAGATCAAGACAGCTTTTCTTGTTTAGTCCCACTCAGTTTGCCTCCTTCCTAGAGCCCCTGTCCCACATGGCTTCTATCTATATCAGGGAGAGGTAGTGGTGAACATCACCCCAGTATTGATGTCACAGGATGTGGAACCAACCCCCAAATGGCTGCCTCAGGAGGCAGAGCCAAACGGAATTCCTCCCTCCTCAGCCTTTCTAGGAAGAAGGAAAACCTGAAGGGGGAATGGAATCACACATTGATGAAGGATGAAGAAGATATTGGATTTACACCCCACCCTATACTCTGAGTCTCAGAGTGGTTTACAATCTCCTTTACCTTCCCCACGCCCCCCACAACAGACACCCTGTGAGGTAGGTGGGGCTGAGAGAGCTCTCCCAGAAGCTGCCCTTTCAAGGACAGCTCTGCAATAGCTATGGCCAGGACTTTTTATGGTAAGAAAAAGCCAGCAGGAACTCATTTGCATATTAGGCCACACCCCTGACATCACCATGGTTTTGCAACAGGCCACACCCCTGACATCACCGTGGTTTTGCATATTAGGCCACATCCCCTGACACCAAGCCAGCCAGAACTGTTCCTGTGTATTCCTGCTCAAAAAAAGCCCTGGCTATGGCTGACCCAAGGCCTTTCCAGCAGCTGCAAGTTGAGGAACATAAGAGTATAGGAGCCATGTTGAATTAGGCCAATGGCCCATCCAGTTCAACACTCTGTGTGTCACACAGTGGCCAAAAAACCAGGCGCAATCAGGTGGTCCATCAATGGGGCCAGGACACTAGAATCCCTCCCACTGTGCCCCCCTCAAGCACCAAGAATACAGAGCATCACTGTCCAAGACAGAGAGTTCCAACAATATGCTGTGGCTAATAGCCACTGATGGACCTCTGCTCCATATGTTTGTCCAATCCCCTCTTGAAGCTGTCTATGCTGGCAGCCATCACCACCTCATGTGGCAGTGCATTCCATCACCGTGAAGACGTACTTCCTTCAACTGGGGAATCAAACCCAGTTCTCCCAGATAACAGTCCATGCACTTAACCAGAACACCAAACTGGGAAAGCCCAGGTGGCAGCTAATAAGACACCCAGGTTTACAGTGGCCCAACCCACTTAATGAAAAGCTTGGTGGGCACCTTGGCACTCACAGGCACCATGTCTCTGCAGCTCCCATGATCCCCAGAATAGTTTTTTTTCTCTAATGGAAAAGCTGACTGAATCCAATTGCTAAGCTTAAATCCCCATTCAACCGTGAAGCTTTTGGGTGACCTCAGAGAAGCCACTTTCCCCTGTTTAAACTACCTCACAGGGTAGTAATGACATCAAAAGGGGAGGGAATTAACACAATGGGATGCCATGAGATCCTTGACAGAAGTATGGTTAAAAATGTCTTTTCTTGCTGTGATCAGTCGGATTTTCATGTTTCTTTATGGCAGAATAGACTTTGTCACACCACTTCACTATGAAGAATGTCATGTCATTTTCACCTTCATTAGAGACCCAGCATTTACGGAGAGAAGCGCCGGGGGCAAAAGGGCTCTCCACCTGGAACAAGCCCTAGTGTGAAATCAGATCTCTTTTCTCACCTCCTTGAGAGGGCCATTCTTTTATTAAAGCACTACTTTTTAAATTAAGGAATTGAAATCTTTTCTAAATTCAGTTAATTTCTTCCCACAATAACACTGACAATAAACAAATAAAATCACATTTGAAGGCTATGAGTTATTTAGTTATCAATTTTAATAGGGAACATTTTCAGCCCCAAATGGAACTTGTAGTCTTCTGTTTGTAATGTGTTCAGTTTGTAATGTGTTCAGTGGAAGCATAAAAAATATTGTGAGGAGGGAAAGCACCAAAAGGAGAAAGTGCATGGCGAAGGGAAAGCGTGGTTATTATCTGAGTTAGTTCTCTTTAAAAGAAATAGCTGTCTGTTGGAATGCCCCCATCCTAAACATATTTCCTCTAAAAGAGAGTAACTGCAGCAAACCAATATTCAAATGACAAAAGTTATATTCACCGATTCTTACACAGTTCTTGGAAACAGCTAATAGCCCCAAGATCTAAGGATGTGGAGAGTCTCTTTTCTGCTGCCAAAATGACAGCGTTGCTTAGGCATAAATCAACCCTTCAGCTTCTCCAATAGGCCTTGATTTGCCATAGACACAAAAATGTTCATTCACTGCCAAGGCTTGATGGAGATATTGTGATAGTGGTGATATAACAGCGCCTCGTGGTCTCACTGGATCGCTTCTATATGCGGCTTATGGCTACCCCAGCCCCTCTTCCACCTCAGTTCTTCCTTTTGAATTTTTCCCTCATGACTTTGGAACTCAAGGGGTGGGTGAAATATGAGACTACTAGTCTCTTCCGGGGGGGTTGTTTTGCTTTCAGATGGATATAACCTCAGTTTGTAGGTAGGGGACCACAGCAGCTTTGATAGCTTTCCCAATATACTGGCACCAGAGAACTTTAAAGTAAACCACAGAAATTTATTAACATACACACACCGTCTTCAACTGGGGAATGGGAAATATATACATGGGCTATATTGTATCTCAAGCAGTTAACAGTTTCTTCGTAGTTTAGGCTTTATAATATCTAGTTCACTTAGGTCTCTCAGGTTTCACAGATCATACAGCTTTCACTCTCCAACACTATTCTGGGTTGACCTCTTGGGTATAATGTGCCAAGTCCCTTAAGTCGACTGGTGTCTCTTCTCCCAGTCCTTCAGACTTCTAGACCCACATCTTTCCCTCAACCACCTCTTTAGCTCTTAAGAGAAGTGTCTCTGTGTCTGTGACCTCTCAGGTCTTTTACTGTGACTCTCCTCTAGTCACACACAGCCCCGTGGCTGTCTAAATAGAGTGAACAGTGAGCTTTGCTTCTCTCGAAGACTCTCCTCAGCTACTGTCTCAGCTCCTTCTCAGACCAACTGTTCTCTTCAGCAGTCTCCCTCAGACTCCGTCTGACACTAACTGCCCTCAGCCATTAGCTGTCAATCACCTCTGAGAGTTCCGAGCACTCTGGCCCCCACCCTCAGGTCACCTGATGCAGGCTCTATGCGTCCTTAGTTTTCTTATTAACCCGTTCATTACCGTCACAGGTGACTTATAATCTGTGGAGTTCTATTAAAAGAATGTTCAGTTTTCACAGGTTTGGTCAATCGCAGAAATTTTAATTCATCACTCTTACCCAAACCCTTCTGGGTCTTACCCAGACATTTAAAAGCTGTCTGCTTCATAGTTGTCTGTATCACAACTGTACAGTATTGAGTTTTTTGGATGGAGAAAGCGATGGCAGTAGGGATGCCAATCCTCAGGTGGGGGCAGGGGATCCCCCTGTTTGGAAGCCCTCTCCTGACTTCAGGGTCATCAGAAAGGGGGGGGAGGGAAATATCTCCTAGACACTCCATCATATCCTATGGAGATGGATTCCCATAGGGTGTAATGATGAATTGATCTGCAGGTATCTGGGGCTCTTGGGTGCGTGTTTTTTTTTTGAGTTAGAGGCAACGTTTGCATTCACCCCCCAAACACCCTCCAGGTTTCAAAAAGATTGGACCAGGGAGTCCAATTCTATGAGCCCCAAAAGAAGGTGCCTCTATCCTTCATTATTTCCAGTCGAAGGAAGGCATTTAAAAGATGTGAGGTCCTTTAAAGGTGATGGCCAGAACTCTCTTTGGAGTTCAATTGTGCTTGCCACAACTTCGCTACTGGCTCAACCTCCAATGTCTCCTGCCTCCACCTCCAAAGTCCCCAGATATTTCTTGAAATGGACTTGGTAACCCTAAATGGCACTTAGCAGTGAAAGTATAAACTCAGTACATGGAATTACACTTGTCTGTAAATTTTCTTCTAATTTTACAATACTGTAATCAGCAATTGGAAAATACAAGTTTAAAATCCTGATCAGTGTTTTTGACACTCTTTCTCGTGTTTAGTTCAGTAACATAGCTTTGAAGTCATTCTGGGATACAATGAATTGTCTTTATGTTAGAATTCTGGTGGAATTTTCTTTTGCAATTGCTTTTTTATAAGCCATTACTTTACTGAAATTCTCCTGATCCATCCCCATTTTGCAATTTATTTAAGAATTTATTGAGCAGACTTAAATGACCTGATTTCAAAAAGGGATCTGAAACCACATTAGACCGAAGTTTACATCACTTAAAGTAGTCAGACAAAATACAAAGCAGGTCTATCCATTTTAAAATGCCATGAGATTCACACTTATTTCAGACTTTGATTAATTACTGATTATATTTAGAAGCAATAAAAGTACAGGAATTGTTGAGTTAAAAATATGCTTAACAAAGACAGTTGTTTCGCTCATCAGTATATTTTGAAATGGAAACTTTGGTGCTTGTGATCTTAAAAGAAATGGAATAGGGTCACTGGTTTTAATAATGGTTTATGGGGGGAAGACCTGGGAAAAGCCTCCCTGCAGGCCATGCTGAGTGCACTTTCTTGGGAGTATGCCACATCGAGTAGACCTAGGTGCACCTTTGGGGGAGGGATGGTGGCTCGGTGGTAGAGCATCTGCTTGGTAAGCAGAAGGTCCCTGGTTCAATCCCCAGCAACTCCAACTAAAAAGGGTCCAGGCAAGTAGGCGTGAAAAACCTCAGCTTGAGACCCTGGAGAGCCGCTGCCAGTCTGAGTAGACAATACTGACTTAGATGGACCGAGGGTCTGATTCAGTAGAAGGCAGCTTCATGTGTTCAATAAGACACAGGCAGAATTGAGTCTTATATTTAAAAGAATTTATTTAGATACATATTTTCAATTGTTTTTTTTTACATAGGTTTCTTGTTTTTCATAGATACTTTACCCTGTGGTCCCATTTCCATTCACAAAATAAAACAGTGACATTGGGAAGTTAAGCAGGTTAGTACTTGGATAGGAGACTGCCAAAGAAGACCAGGGTTGCTATGCAGAGGCAGGCAATGGCAAACCACCTCTGCTCATCTCTTGCCACGAAAACCACATGAGGGGTTACCAGCTGTAATTTGATGACACTTTACACACACACACACACACACACACACAACCCTCGAGATGAGGTCAGACCAGTGCAGAACTAGCTATCTGTCCTAAAACTACAAAATTATTTTTTAAAGTTCCACACATCCTCAGTTCCCTTGTTCCCTGAACATGCCACTCAACATCCCGGCTACAGGAGAAAGCTGCAAGTCAGCAGTTCAGAAGTTCGAAAATTGTCTTCCTCACCCAGTTCTGTCACTGGCATCACCTCTGACTGGAAATCTTCCCCCCTCCTCCCATCCTGTTTTCCAAGGAGACGTGGAAGGGGAATATGTATTCCTGCCCTTATCCAGTCACCCTTTGAGCTTGTAAACAACAAACCCAGACAGATATAAGTAGTTGTCGTCCTAAAATAAGAAACTTTAATATGTACAGTCTGAAATGGACCAAAGGACTCCTATGGGAGTGGCTGACTCAGGACCCATTTTTGCTGGATATCAAGCACACACACAGTTTATACCTGCAATTTAAATCCTAAGAGTGCTTCCTGACAAATTAGCAGTCTATAACCCTTTCTTTTCAGAAGCAAGAGTATAATTCAGATATAATTACGCACATTTGTTTGGGCTACATGGTCCTCCTGACTCGAGCAGCCCCTGGGGTGTGCTGTATTAGTCTACAGCTCTGCATTGCCAGGGACATCCAGTGCTAGCTATATATAAGTACTGCATGTGGTAAGGAGCTTTGGAACGAATGCTTCCCGTGTGCAGTAACGAAATCAGTCAGGGCTTATGAGCGATGTCTAAACCAATATTTATAGATAAAGAATGGCATATAGTATAAGGAGGCAAGAGGGTTTAGGGAATAGCCTCTGTGGTTTCCAGAAGGCTACAAGTTGCTTATGCAATCCCCGCATGAGCAAACTAGAATGATGTTTATTATGTATAGAATGATGTTAAACAGTAAATTAGGTGGACAAGAACATCACTAGGAAATACATGTCCCTTTGTTTTACCTAGACTTGCAGCCACAGCAATTAACAGGCAACTTTTATTACCTTTTATTGCTATCCAGACCAAATGGTCTTCCAATTTATTACACTATTTCACCATTTGATCCTAACTTTGTATCAGTTTACACTCTTAACCCACCAGCTACCTGTATTTCAGCCCACTGTCCCCTCGTCTGAAGAAGTATGCCTGCATTCAGCTTACATTCTGAATAAACTTTGTTGGTCTTAAAGGTGCACCTGACTCCTACTTTGTTCTACTGCTTCAGACCAGCACGGCTGCCCATTTGGATCAATCCCCACATGAGTACATGAAGTTGCCTTATACTGATTCAGATCATTGGCTTGCAGTGTTCGTCCTTGACTCAGAGGTGTGTAAAGCCTCTCCTTTGCATACAGGTGCGGTCCCCAGCAACTTAGGGGGAATAATCAAGTAGTCAGTGAGATGAAAGACCTCAGCCTGAGACCATCGAACACACCGCCAGTCAGAGTGGTGGCAGAAATTGCCGTCAAGTCGCAGCCAGCTCATGGCAAGCCTGTGGGTTTTCAAGGCAAGAGATGTTTGGAGGTGCTTTGCCATTGCTTTTCTCTACACACCAAACCTGGATTTCCTTGGTGGTCTCCCATCCAAATGCTAACTATCCAAATGCTGGCCCTGCTTAGCTTCTGAGATCTAATGAGATCCGGCTAGCCTGGCCCATCTGGGTATAAGCATAAGCAACCCTAGCCTTGATAGATGGATCACCAGGGCCAGTGCTAGGGTTTTTGGTGCCCTAGGTGAACTGCCCACTAGCACCCCTCCTCCAGATTTTTTTAAAAAACCAGAAAATTGTAGGAGAAATGAAGAAACTTGAAACTATTTACATTTTTTATTTAAAAATTTATTTATTTATTTTTAAAATTGTGAGATTAAGCAATAAAAATTGTGAGAATACTACTTGATCCTTTTAGCTGGAGGTGCCAGGGCCAAGACCTTCACATGACCGTTTTTACTTGATCCTTTCAGTTGGAGGTGACAGTGACAAGACCTTATGCATGTGAGAAAGAGGCTCTACTACAGAGCTGTGGCTCCCATCCTATGGTGCTGTTAAAGTAGAGTAGGAAGGATGAGTGGCAGCCTACAACTTCAACAGGAGCCAATTTTTAGAAACTGTAATTGGTTCTTCTTCAGCTTTTAAAATTGGTTAATTTATCCCTGCCAGACTCAGAGGAGCACACTGGCAGGCACTGTCTGCTTTCACGTTTCCTGGGTCTGTAACAGACCCGAGGAAAGCAAAACCAGCCGTGCAGCGCCTGCACTCCATGGAGACTACTTTCCATTGGGGAAGGCAGGCTCCAAGGAGCACACACACTGCACGTGGGGAGAGGGGATGCCTGGTGGCACTCCCTAGGCCAGGTGGCACCCTAGGTGGCCACCTACTTGGCCTACTCCGACACACCAGCCATGTGGATCACCAAATTAAGCATAAAGTGATTTAATATGTTTGTGTAATCCCTTTGCACTAGACATCAGTAGACTAGGCTTCCCAATCCCCAGGGCCCAGCAGGGGATCCCCCGGTTTTACAGGCTTCCCCCCTCCCCCAGCCAGCTGGCCGGCGGGGGAAGCCCCGCCCCCAAAGCCATAATGCACCTCCATGAACGAGTCCCATAGGGAATGATGGGGAATTGATCTGCGGGTATTGAGGGCTCTGGGGGGGCTGTTTTTTGAGGTAGAGGCGCCAAATTTTCAGTATAGCATCTAGTGCCTCTCCCCAAAATACATCCCAAGTTTCAAAAGGATTGGGCCAGGGGGTCCAATTCTATGAAGGTGCCAAAAGAAGGTGCCCCTATCCTTCATTATTTTCTATGGAAGGAAGGCATTTTAAAAGGTGTGCTGTTCCTTTAAATGTGATGGGCAGAACTCTCTTGGAGTTCAATTATGCTTGTCACACCCTTGTTCCTGGCTCCGCCCCCATGTCTCCTGGCCCCACCCCCAAAGTCTCCTGGCTCCACCCCCAAAGTCCCCAGATATTTCTTGAATTGGACTTGGCAACCCTACAGTAGACCCAAGATTGAAGAGCCAAGCTGAAACTGCAGCATGCGATAAAAGAGATACAGTCTCCTGCATGCCATTTGCTTCTGATCACGTTGTCATGAAGATAATTAAATATCTTCCTTAGTACTGGAAGATCTACAGTGTGGTCATGGTATCGAGAGAGATTAGTTGGGTGTCCTAGGAGGATTTGGAAGGAAATGAACAAATAGCAATTCCTATGAATAACAAATCAGGAAAGTGGGAACCTTTATATATATATATATATATATATATATATATATATATATATATATATATATATATATATACAAATAGAAAGAATGGAAATTAGTGAAAGATTAAGAGAACAAGCAGGATGGCCATATTATTCACAGGCATGGCATGTTTTATAAAGATTTGCTGAACTAGCATGCAAGGTTGTAAAGTATATGCAAACCTAATAGTAGCAGCCACATAAATTTTAGTGCTCAGTAACTGGGTGATGAATATTCTTTTTATACACATCAAACATTTTAAAACTCAGTAAAGCTAGTTAATATGTATCTCAGCACTTAATAGAAGTCAGCACAAGTGATATTCTACTTTAGTGGTTCCAGGAACTGGTAATGGATCATTGGTAGACAGAGAGTATGTTTTCCAAGCTGAAGATTCAGTCCTTGACATCTTCAATACAAAGATTTCTCTTAGAATAGTTAAGTTAGGAGACACTTGTGGTTTGGGAGGATTGCTGCTGGGTCAATGGTCCAGTGTGTTATAAAGCTAGATCATCTTTGCTTCACACAGCAGTCTATTCAATGTGTATTGATGGTTGACTTTTCTAAGGCCTTTTTTTGTAGCAGGAACTCCTTTGCATATTAGGCCACCCCCCCCCCATGTAGCCAATCCTCCAAGAGCTTACAGTGGGCCCTGGAATAGTTGCCCTGTAAGCTCTTGGAGGATTGGCTACATCAGGGTTGTGTGGGCCTAACATGTAAAGGAGTTCCTGCTACAAAAAAACCCCCTGACTTTTCTCGTTTGAAGAGCTAGTAGCATCTTGGAGACCAACAAGAATTTTAGGGTATAAGCTTTCTACAGTCAAAATTCCATTCCTCAGATGTTTTTGTTTGCCAATCAGTTCATAGTGGTGGTGCTATCAAAATGCCATCTAAAGCAAAGGGGTTTCTTCTCATGCAATATATATATATGGGACTTAAAGGGAGGCTAACTGTGCTAAGGTAATATAAACCCTGTGAAGTAACTTAGACTGAGATGTCTGACTGGCTCAAGGTCACCCAGCAAGTTTCCATGGCAGGATGAGGATTCGAACTTTGGTCTTCCAGATACCAAACCCCTTTAAAGGCTTGGATCTGTGATCTGGGATTT
Source organism: Heteronotia binoei (assembly GCF_032191835.1). Lineage (NCBI taxonomy): Eukaryota > Metazoa > Chordata > Lepidosauria > Squamata > Gekkonidae > Heteronotia > Heteronotia binoei. Next base: position 102,898,421 of record NC_083231.1, on the reverse strand, counting down.
TACCTTCAGGATGGGATGAGCAGAATTAAATGACTATCATTAGTTTGCTACTGATGTGCGGTCAAGTCACAACCAATTGATAGTGAGGGGCTTTCAAGACCAGTAGGAAGCAGAGGTAGTTTGCCATTGCTGCCTTCTGCAAAATCTTAAGGGGAGAGAAGGGCTCCCAGTGCCGGATTAAACCCTGTGGAGGTCCCTAGGCAGCTGAAATCTCGGGGCCCCCCTCACAAATTATCTCCTACTATTTCCTGCAGGCACCTTCTCGAAAGCCCAGTATGGGCAGTAGGATCCAATGGGCAGTAGGACAAAGCTGCGGGGCAGACGCAGAGAGAGGCAAACCATCCTGGGGCCCCTAAAGGCGTGAGGGGTCATAGTAGGGTTGCAAATCCAACCCCAGACTTTGGGGGTGGAGCCAGGAGACTTTGGGGATGGAGCCAGGAGACACTGGGGTGGAGCTAGGGGGGAGGGGGGAAACGGCGCCGGGGAGCATGACGAGCCGCCCCGTTTCGGAGCGGGCGAGGACGCCACTGTGCTGCTGCCGCCTCTTCTCCGCTCGCCGTGGCTGCTCCTCCGAGATGGGTTCAGCCTGAGCCTCTGGGGTGGAATCGGAGGGGGGGAGGTGGGCCGGGGGCGTGGCGAGCCGCGAGTCCGGGTCCTAGAAGGGCCCGGATTGGCGGCTCGCCATGCTCCCGGCCTGCCTCCGCCCTTCCCTTCTTTGGTTTTGCCTGCGCTGCCACCGCCTCTTGGCTGCTCCTCCGAGATGGGCTCAGCTTGGGCCCATCTCGGAGGAGCAGCTGCGGTGGGCGGGAAGGGGGCGGCAGCGGCGCGGCGGCCTCGCCCGCTCCGGGACAGGGCGGCTCGCCATGCTCCCCGGCGCCGTTTCCCCCCTCCCCCAGCTTCCGTTTTTTGGGGGGAGCGGGGGAAGAGGGTGGAAATCCTGGGGTTCCCCCGCCAGGGCGGGAGGGTTGGGAAGCCTAGGTCATAGGCCGGTGCCTACTCTGCCTATTTGTTAATCTGGCACTGAGGACTCCCTTATATCCTGAATGTCCTTCATTTCCCCCTAAAGTTCTGACTGCACCCCAAGATTTGTAGCTCGCCCTCTAGGAGACCATATGACCTCCATTAAGAACCACTGGTCTAATCATGGGGTCACAATATGGGTGAAAAAGATAAGCCTTTGTGCCCGCAGGATAACAAGAGTCATATGGAATCCTGATATGTTGTGTGGCACTCAGAAGGTAGTTTACTCCTGCAAATGCTCATGACCAGATTTATTTCTAGTAATAAAAAAATCCAATTAAAATGTTTCAAATGGCATACAGACTCACTTTGAGTCCAACTTTATTTTTAGCCCCCTGGCTTGCACTGGCACTGGTACAAGCTAGCTGGCATGTTTGGGATACAGGCCTTGGCTCGTCTGATGTTTTTAATTTAATGGTTGTATTTAATTCTCATAAAATGGAGGAGTGGAGAATGATGTAAAAGCTGCTTTGGGGTCCCACTGGAGAGAAAGGTGGCGCATAAATGAAATTTTATAAATGATTTGTAGTTGCCGCACTTCATATGCTCAGGCAAGGTTTGCTGGCATGAACGTAAGAACATAAGAGAAGCTACGTTGGATCAAGCCAATGGTCCATTTAGTTCAACACTCTATGTCACACAGTGACCAAAACCCAGGTGCCACCAGGAGGTCCACTAGCAGGGCCAGAACTCCAGAATCCCTCCCACTGTTGCCCTCCCCAAGCACCAAGAACACAGAGCATCATGAGTGTTCCATCTGTACCTTGTGGCTAATAGCCACTGATGGACCTCTGCTCCATATGTTTATCCAGTTCCCTCTTGAAGCTGTCTGTGCTTGTAGCCACCACCACTCCCTGTGGCAGTGAATTCCACATCTTAATAACTCTTTGGGTGAATAAATTAAGCTTCTGAGATTGCTATTGTTGTGAATGCGGACCAATGTAAAGACTATTATGTGTGTTCCTGCCAGGCTCGTTGGAGCCGTAAGGACTGAGCTTGGGGACTCAGGAACAATGGGCAGTAGGATCCAAATACCTGTTGCTCTGCTCCAATCATGGGCCCCTTGCTGGCTTGACTGATCCAATGGCATGCTAGCACGGGAACACTGAAATGTATATAAGTTGGTACTGTTGGCCCAGTAGGTAGTTTTAGAGTGCAGCCGTGCTGGAATAAAGAGCAATAATCACTACCACCTCGCCTCTTTCTTATGTTGAACCCACTATATTATAGTGATATTAACGTGATAGCCACCCTTCCCCCACCCCAAATGCTTCACCATAGCCTGAATCCATGTTTCATTGTTGAAAGACATGAGGATCCAATCAGGTATCTTCACACAGGAACACATGGGACTGCCTTCTAATGAGTCAGACCACTGGTCTTTCAAGATCAGTATGGTCTCTTCTGATTGGCTATTCATTCTCACCGGCAACCTGATCCTCTTGACTGGAGGTACCAGGGACTGAACCTGGGACCTTTTGTGTTTAAAGCAGATGCTCTACCCTGAAGTCCAGTGGCGCATTAAAGACTGACAAAATTTATTCCAGAATGAGCGTTTGGGAGCCACAGCTTCAGATGCTCTATCACTGAGCCACAGCACCTCCCCCCCCCCAAGAGTCTTGGCCCAGGTCACAGTACCCTTTTTCCAAGTCAGCAGCTGCTATCAGTGAGGCTAGTTGAGAAAAAGAAGCCTCTCTGGCCACCTTTCTCATTATATTTAAATTAATTCAGGAGCCAATTTGAGGCAGAAAAGTCGGATAAAAACACACTAACAGTCAGGAGTAGAATTCTAGCAGGAGCTCCTTTGCATATAGGCCACACCTCCTGATGTAGCCAATCCTCCTGGAGCTTACAAGGCTCTTTTTTGTAAACTCTCAGAGAATTGGCTACATTAGGGCTGTGTGGCCTAATATGCAAAGGAGCTCCTGCTAGATTTCCACCTCTGCTAACAGTGCAATCCAAAGCAGGGGTAAAAAGCTAAAGGTAGTCCCCTGTGCAAGTACCGGGTTGTTACTGACCCACAGGGTGACGTCACATCAGTATGTTTTCTTGGCAGGCTTTTATGAGCCAGTTTGGTGTGGCGTAAGCCAGTTTGGTGTAGTGGTTAAGTGTGCAAACTCTTATCTGGGAGACCTGGGTTTGATTCCCCACTCCTTCACTTGCACCTGCTGGAATAGCTTTGGGTCAGCCATAGCTCTGGCAAAGATTGTCCTTGAAAGGGCAGCTGCTGTGAGAGCCCTCTCAGTCCCACCCACCTCACAGGGTGTCTGTTGTGGAAGATAAAGGAGATTGTGAGCCACTCTGAGACTCTGAGTAGAGGGCGGGATATAAATCCAATGTCATCATCATCATCATATAAATCCAATATCATCTTCACCATTGCCTTCCCCAGTCATTTACACTTTACCCCCAGCATGCTGGGTACTCATTTTCCCGACCTCAGAAGGATGGAAGGCCAAGTCAACCTTGAGCTGGCTACCTGAACCCAGCTTCCACCAGGATTGAACTCAGGTCATGAGCAGAGCTTGGACTGCTGTACTGCAGCTGACCACTCTGCATCACGGGGCTCCCTTAAGCAGAGGTACGCCTTTCCAAACCCTCTGACTTTTGATGGCTGCTGAGTGTCTTGACCTCTTGGAGGATCCAGTGTGGAGTGGTACTTAAAGGTCAGAGGAGCTATTCTGTGATGGGATCTTCTGTACTTTACCAGTAGCAAATGGAGCTGAGAATTAGAGGAATCTTTTTAATTACTACCACACTGCTTGGTGATTTTGGAATTTAGGGCTGCCAAGCCCCTGGTGGTCAGAGATCCCATGCTCCCAGTTCCTGTTGCCTGTGGGAGAAAGTTTCTTAAAAGGGAGCATTGTAGGCCTTGCTGCTGGGAAAAACCTGGTAGAGTAGCTCTAGGAATTACCAGAGTTTCCAGTGATTCCTAGAGCTACCCTATGTCACTTCTGGGGTTTTGCCCAAAGTGACCTAATGCCATAACCAGCATCAAGAGCCCTCCTATTTTTCTACCCACCACTCTCCTGCTGGCACTGCCCATAGAAATTAGGCTTTGCAGTCGTTACAGTACTGTCATGCCATTCCCACACCCACTCTCTGCCCATAGATGATTTTGTGCAAAGATGTTTGTGCTGTGCAGTTGTCATGGCTTAGGTGCAGCATCCTGTGATATCATGTTTTGTGCATCTGGTTCTCCTAATCCACATTTGAGCTGCATCCAGACATCACAATGAGCCAACATTAATTTGGGATGTGTATAGACCTGGTTCATTGCCATGCTTATATGCCTGCTGTGCTCTTATTCATGCCTCCTTCCTCATTTCTGACAGAGAATCCCGATTAAGAACTCACTCCAGTTACCCCAACATATAAATATAAGTGCAGGAGTTAATTGGAATTAGTTTTTCCTCTTAGAGGCTAGGTCTCTAAACCAGGGGTTAATCTGGGTATACAATCCTAGTTGTGTGGGGAGGGGCTGTGGTTTAGTGGTACAGCATCTACTTGGCATGCAAAAAAGGTAAAGGTAGTCCCCTGTGCAAGCACCAATCGTTTCAGACTCTGGGGTGATGTCGTATCACGACGTTTTCATGGCAGACTGTTTATGGAGTGGTTTGCCAATGCCTTCTACACAGTCATCTACACTTTCCCCCCAGCAAGCTGGGTACTCATTTTACCAACCTCGAAAGGATGGAAGGCTGAGTCAATCTCGAGTCGGCTACCTGAAAACCCAGCTTCCCGCAGGATCGAACTCAGGCCGTGAGCGGAGAACTTGGACTGCAGTACTGCAGCTTTACCACTCTGCGCCACGGGGTTCCTTACTTGGCATGCAGAAGGTCCCAAATTCAATCCCCAGCTTCTCCAGTTCAAAGGATTAGGTGTTAGTGATGTGAAGGGCCTCTGCCTGAGACCCTGGAGAGCCACTGCCTGTCTGAGTAGACAGTACTAACCTTGATGGACTGATGGTCTGATGGTATCAAGTAGCATCATGTGATCGTGATGTCATTATAACTAACTCCTGTTAATCCACACCCCTGTATTTCTATGTCACAGAATTAGTTTCTAGCCAGTGTTCTCCATGTGAGGAGAATCAAAAGACGGTTTTGTGCACATTCCAGCTTTATTTTGGAATGTCTTTATGTAGCCTCTGGGTGGATTCAGCCAGATTTTTCACTCAGACTGATTCCCAACTAGCCTTCTGCCGCTCCTCTTCTCCATGGGGCTTCCATTGGATTCCACACTATCTGCCCCGGGGCTGCAACTCGCTTTGCCTTTTTTACACGGCAAACAGAAACTGGTTTTTAGAGGATGTTGTTTGCTGTGTGAAAGAGGCAGAGCGAGTTGCAGCCCCGGGGCAGATAGTGTGAAATCCCACGGAAGCCCCACGGAGAAGAGGAGAGTGAGATCAGCATAAGGCTAGTGGGAAATCAGTCTGAGTCTCACTATATTTCCCTCCTCATTCCAGTCTGTGCTGCACATGCCTTTTGTCCATACTGGTCCCATGATCCCCACCATAGCCTTTTTGGTGGTAAAAGGGGACTCTTTTCTCTCTTTTTCCCCAGCAGAAAAGCTGGCTGGATCCAACAGTTCATCTTTCACAGTAGACCAGAGGATCAGACCCAGGGCTTGAATTGGATTGGATTTTGGATTTATTGGATTTATATCCCGGCCTCCACTCCGAATCTCAGAGACTCAGAGCGGCTCACAATCTCCTTTATCATCCCCCCCCACAACAGACACCCTGTGAGGTGGGTGGGATTGAGAGGGCTCTCACAGCAGCTGCCCTTTCAAGGACAACCTCTGCCAGAGCTATTCAGCAGGAGCTCACAGGAGCGCCGCTCCAGAACCTCCAGCCAGGGTCTGAATGCAACAGGGAGTTTTTTCCCCCTGGACACAGATCCTGGACACAGATGAGATATGCTACTGAGCCCCTGCACCTTTTTTTCTACAAAACAACCCCTGATCAGACCACATGTTTGCAGACATCAGTCCTATACATTCAAAAGCGTGACCTATAGAGGCATTTATGGTTGAAGGATTCTGGAGCATGTTATGTTTGTTACCCACCTATCCCCTCCCCAAAACAAAACAGGTACTGTCTCTTTCTTTCTTCATTTCTCCTTTTTATAAAGAGTCGGGTCCTGACAGACAATTGATTGATGGTCCTGTGGACAGTATTTTCAAGATAGATGAGCTAATGACTTGGGCACTGTTAATTAGAGATTTGATGACACTTTTAATGCCTCCATTATATGGGCATCCCTTGAATCCTATATCTGTCAACATTGCCATATTAAAAATTCATCAAATCGAGAATGTGTATTTCAGCAGTCAAGTTTGCTGTGGAGACTGTTTAAAAGGTCTTTCATTTTAATGCTACTTCACTAGGTGGATGCTTTTATTTTTACATCCAACGCAATCAGAGCGTTCCTAGCAGGGATTTCAAATTTTATCTTACAAGGACACTTTTAAGAAGCAATTTAATTTTTAAGGTGGGTGGCTGTGTATATTTGGGGAGGGACGGTGGCTCAGTGGTAGAGCATCTGCTTGGTAAACAGAAGGTCCCAGGTTCAATCCCTGGCATCTCCAAAAAAAGGGTCCAGGCAAATAGGTGTGAAAAACCTCAGCTTGAGACCCTGGAGAGCTGCTGCCAGTCTGAGAAGACAATACGGATTTTGATGGACCAAAGGTCTGATTCAGTATAAGGCAGCTTCATATGTTCATATATGTGAGTTTGCCTATAACGATGCCGTCCATGCGTCCATGCAACAGACCCCATTTGCTGCCGCCTATGGGTACCACCCTTGCTTCTTCCCTGCAGTCCTGCCCCCCACAGCAGTCCCTGCTGATGCGCACCTGCAGGAACTCCGGGCTCTCCAGGACTTGCTCTGAGAGCAGCTCCAACAGGCTAAACAGGCCTGCAAGACTTGCTTCAGGGAGTGGACTCCATGGTGTTAAACCCTGCTGAAGTCTCCTGTCCGGGGCTTTTTTTGTAGCAGGAACTCCCTTGCGTATTAGGCCACACTCCCCTGTTGTAGCCAATCCTCCAAGAGCTTACAGGGTTGTTACAGTACCTACTGTAAGCTCCAGGAGGATTGGCTGCATCAGGGGTGTGTGGCCGAATATGCAAAGGAGTTCCTGCTACAAAAAAAGCCCTGCCTGTCTCCCCAAACACCATCTTCCCCAGGCTCTAACCCCCAAATTTCCAGGAGTTTCCCAACCTGGAGTTGGCAACCTGATTCCACCTTGTTGCTCAGATGAATGCTCTCCTTTGTCTTCTGCCCCTTGGGTAATTGCTTCCTATGGAGGCAGCTATGGTAGAACCACATTGTGCAACAGCATATTAGATGGCACGCTACGGCTGGGCCAAGAAACCTTGAGTTGGCTCCTGCAGATCCATTTTACTGATGTTGGCATTTTACTCCACTGCAAATAAACTTTTACTGATGCATGAGGCAATTGGGGCCCAAGGAAGGCTCCCTGACTTAGAGGTATGCTTGCCAACTTCCAGGAGAGGTCTGGAGATGTCCCAGAATTACAGCTAATCTGCAAACAATATAAATCACAATATGCTGCCGAAGGCAAAATATAATTGCTGCAACAACCAATATAAATCACTTATTTATTTGAAACATTTATTCCGCTTCTCCTGGAAAAAAATGGCTGCTTTGGAAGGTGGTTATATCCTTATAGGGTTGCCAGTCCCCAGTTGGGGGCAGGGGATCCCCTGGTTTGGAGGCCCTCCTCCCACTTCAGCGTTATCAGAAAGTGGGGGAGGAAGGAGATGTCTGCTGGGCATTCCATTATTCCCTACGGAGACCAATTCCCATAGAGTATAATGGAAAATTGATTCATGGGTATCTGTTTTTTGGGGAGCTGTTTTTTGAGGCAAAGGCACCAAATTTTCAGCATAACACTTGGTGCCTCTCCTCAAAACACTCCCCAAGATTCAAAAAGATTGGACCAGGGGTTTAATTCTGCGAGCCCCAAAAGAAGGTGCCCCCGTCCTTCATTCTTTCCAAACAGAGGGAAGGCATTTAAAAAATGTGTGGTCCCTTTCGGTGTGATTGCCAGAACTCCCTTTGGAGTTTAATCGTGCTTGTCACATCCTTGCTTGGTTCCACCCCCAAAGTCTCCTGGCTCCACCTTCAAAGTCCCCAGATATTTTTGAGTCAGACATGACAACCCTAATACCTACCAAGGGTCCTCCCTTCCCTAAAACCTGCTGTCTCAGGTTGCACCCTCAAATCTCCAGGTATTTCCAAACCTGGAGTTTGCAACTCTACCTAGAGAAATCGTTGCTATTAGCAAAACTTATGCAGGATCCAGTCTCGGGGGCCTTAATGCCTTTGTGCATGAATGTGAATACCCACAGCTGTATGTGACTTTCATTGTAACCCCCCCCCCCCCCTCCGTTCCTCCCATTCTGGCAAATCTACAAAGATATATGGCTTTCAAAAAACAAAACAGCCCCTCCCACCAACCTCTCCCTACACCCCCAAACCTGGCAGCTGTCCCAGAGGTTGGAAGGCACAGCTTGGGTTTATTTTTTCCTGGTTGGAAAACTGGTGGAGCTTTGTTGTTTTTCATGGTAACTGGTTTGTGCAGAAGGCATTGTTTTCTGTCAAAAACCCATTTCCACAAGAAAACATTCCATAGAAAATTACTAGAATAGCTTTTTTGAACACACCACGCACAAAGATTTATAATTGGCTGGCATACACATCACAGGTGACACCTCCCAGCTCGGGCACAGAAATTATTGAGGTGTAACTGTATTTTGAAGGTCAAAGAAGACAAATAGTCCAGCCAAGGACACTGCTATAAATTGGAGCTGCATAGCAGTTTGCTTTATTATAGAGGCTAATTTACAGCTCCTGGTAATTAGGTTTATGTCAGGAACAGCAGACTCCTCAAAGGCTGAACAGGGGGCCATGCCGGATCTTTCCTGGCAGAGCTCCTACAGTGTCACCTCTGCAGACACAAAGGAAGAAGGGAACTCTCTGACTAAAGGAATAAGTTTGTCTTATGGCATCAAAAGATTGCCAAACAGGTGGCTATCAGGCTAAGCCAGGCGACCAGCAGGAATTAGGGTTGCCAACTCTGGGTTTGGAAAGTCCTGAAGGATGTAGGGGTAGAACTTGGGGAGGAGAGGGACCACAATTGCAATTCCAGGAGATCTCCAGACCTCACCGAGAGCTTGACAGGGCTTCTTTTGTAGAATAAGCCCAGCAGGAACAGCATTTGCATATTAGGCCACACCCCCGGATGCCAAGCCAATCGAAACTGTGTTCCTGTGCATTCCTGCTCAAAAAAAAGCCCCTGGAGCTTGGGATCCTACTTGGAGAATTGGAGGAAGGGATGGGGGCGGGGTGCAGGACTCATTTGGGGGCAGAGCTCACCGAAGCAGTGCTCTGGGAGCTGGCCGCATTGCACATCTTCTCTTGACAGGCAGTTTAAGCCACCTGGCAAGAAAAGCCTCCAGCTGGGCTCTGCGCACAATGCGGAGAGACCTCCCCACTGCACATAGATCCTGGGGCCAGCTTTTCTTCCCGAGCAGTGTAAACCGCCTGGCAAGAGAAGCCTGTAAGCAGGCTCTCTACGCAGTGAGGAGAGACCTCCCTGCCGCAAGAAGATCATGGCCTCAGCTTCTCTTGCAGGGCCTTCCTTCCTTTCTGGTGTAATGGTTAAGTGCTCAGACTCTTATCTGGGAGAACCGGGTTGATTCCCCACTCCTCCACTTGCAACTGCTGGAATGGCCTTGGGGTCAGCCATAGCTCTGGCAGAGGTTGTCCTTGAAAGGGCAGCTGCTGTGAGAGCCCTCTCAGCCCCACCCACCTCACAGGGTGTCTGTTGTGTGGAGGAAGATAAAGGAGATTGTGAGCTGCTCTGAGACTCGGAGTGGAGGGCGGGATATAAATCCAATATCTCCTCCACCTCCTTCTCCTCCCTCCCTCCCCTCACTCTTCTTCCCTCCCCATCTTCTTTCTTGTTCTTTTCCCCTTCCTTCCTTCTTTCATTCCGCCCTCCTCCCCATCTATTTACTTTCTTTGTTTCTCTGTTCCTCTCCTGACCTCCTCCTTCCTCTCTTTTCCTTCCTTCTCCCCCCTCAGGTGGTGTGGTATATGCAAATGAGTTGTGTTAATGAGCTCCTGTACCTCTTTTTCTACAAAATGGACCCTGGGTGACATTGGTGACATCACCAGATACAACCCAGAAGTGGCAATGGGTAGCTCTAGGAATTGCCAGGAAATCTATGGTAACATCTGGATGTGAATGTATCAGCACAGAAGCTGGCAGTGATTTCTTTATTTTTCTTCCACCACTGCTCTCAGTGGTGACAAGCAATGGAGGACAGTTGGCAAGAGGCCTCTCCCTATAGGAGACACCCAGCAACACTAAGAAAGGCATAGCAGGATTCTGAGATGATAAGATAGGCTACTACTTTAGACTGTGGATTGCAAGGATTGTATTTGGAATGCTGTAAAATCTCCCCGCAAATTTAAACGAAATAGTTAGAGGGTTTTGCTTGTTGTGCTAGTTTTTCCACTTTTCAGAGGATGATTAATGTAGGGTAACTTGAAAAACATAACCCATCTCACCTGCAGTCTGAAGTGGCACTATCCATTCTGTCACCTCAGCAGTTTGCCACCCCATTCTGCTGCGTTGGTAGATCAGACCCCAGGCAGAAGGAGACTGAGAAGAATCTGGAGTTGTGAGGGGGGTGGGTCTTCCCCTTAGTGGGCAATATGAAGGAGGAAAAAATCAGGAGACCCAAAATCCACCAAGTTTACTTTCATTTCTCAAATGTGTATAGCACATGACTTGCACTGTGGTCTTAAAAGTTCATTGTAAAGGTAGAAGAGTGTTCTATCTATTAATCTATTTAAAATGTTTATACCCTGCCTTTTCTGCATGACTCAAGGTAGTTTAAAATTCTGCATTAAAACTGTGTCCACCTCACCATCCCCAAATACTTGCAGTTTACATTCCATCAGAAGGCCCTAGCTAACAATGGCCTCTGAGCACCTTTCAAATACTTATGGACAGGAATGGGATTCTAGCAGGAGCTCCTTTGCTTATTAGGCCAACACACCCCTGATGTAGCCAATCCTCCAAGAGTTTACAAAAAAGAGCCTTGGAAGCTCTTGGAGGAATTGGCTACATCAGGGGTGTGCGGCCTAATATGCAAAGGAGCTCCTGCTAGAATTCCACCTCTGCCTATGAGGACAGTTCCAAACACTTCACCTCCTCAGGGAGTTTGTACCCCAAGGTTGGAGCCACACCTGGAAAAGATCAGGGACTGACAGATTCTAAGCAAGCAACCTTGAGGGGAGGGATAGCCAGAAGGAATCCCCTATAGGAAATTGCAGCTTGAAGGGTGGACTCGGTGGCATTATACCCGCACTGAGCTTCCTTTCTTCCCAAACCCCACCCTCCCCAAATTCCCAGCCTCAAATCTCCAGACATTTTCCATCCCAACCCAGACTGGGCAATCATATGTAAGTGTCCCCTAGTCTCTAGGTAGGGCTGGGGATTTCCTGGGATTACATCTGAGCTCCAGGTGAAAGAGATCAATTCACCTGGAGAAAATGGCCACTTTGGAAAGCGGACTGTATGGTATTTATGGCCACTGAAGTCCTATCTCCTCCCTAAACTCTGCCCTCCTCAGGCTCTGCCCCCCAAATCTCCAGTTATTTCGCCTATCTGGACATGGCAGAGGCTAGTATCTCCCTCCCCTCTAGGGATGCCAGTCTCCAGTTGGGATCTGGGGATCCCCTGGAATTACAGCTCATCTCCAGAAGACAGAGACCAGTTTCCTGGAGAAAATGACGGCTTTAGAGGGTGGACTCTATGACATTGTACCTCGCTGAGGTCCCCTGTCCTTCACAGATTCCACCCCCAAATAGGGTTGCTGCTGTGGCGGAGGAGTTTTTCCAAAAATGCTCTAGGATTTGCAGTAAAACTCGATGGTACCATAAAGTTTTTAGTGTGAGTCTAGAGCATCCCCGGCACAAACATCCCTGGTACGATGACATCAATTCCAGATGTCGTCATCACACCAGGGCTCTTTCAGGGGTGGGGATCCCCTTGGTGGCCTGCTCCCTGCTGGTGGATTGGGTCCCTCTTGGGTGGGAGATCCCCCGCTTCCAGTGGGAGCTTGGCAGCCCTACCCCCAAATCTCCAGGAATTCCCCAACCCGGAGATAGCAGCTTTACCCTCCCATCCCCCACTAGTGGCCAGGGCGAATTCTTGCCCCGTTTCCCTGAAACTTGAACTGGTGCCCCTGAATCTTACATCAAGCAGGATGCTCTATTTGCTGTGTGGGAAGTTAAGGGAAGGAAGGAGCTGGAAGAATCAAGGGAAGAGCAAGCAGGAGAAATGACTACTAAGAAAGTAATTTAGCTATGAATTTAAAAGGCATAGCCTTACAGAGACTAAACCAAATTCCAAAGCTATCTGGTTCAATCTGAATATCCCCGTTTCAATTTTATTTCATCCTTGCAAGAAACAAACTCATGAAACTGTTATCATTATGGCATTTTCAGTATTTTTGCATCCGTTGCATATCAATGCAGTATAACATAGCAATGATATTAAAAGAGTTTAAAAGAAACAAAAGAGCCATCAACAGCTACAGTGACAATGGGAGAGTGGAAATGGTGACCAATACTGCTGTTAATTTAATGAAGCACAAAAAACAAAACGGCCAGTTTCAGCAGTTCTCTATTTTTGAGTTGCGTTCTGCAACCCTAAATGTGAGGGAAACCCAGCCAAAATTATCTAAAGTGAAGACATCAGAGCAATGTCTATTTCTGTGTCATTATTTCTTCTTTCATGATATCTTTCTTTGCATATGGTGCTATTATTTGCACATCTGTTCTGCCCCCTCTCCCCGGTTTCACTGTGCAGGTAACACTATGAACAGAGAATACTGATTGTGAAGGAAAATAAATACCTGAAACCATTGCATCCCACCTAAGAGATTTTTGCCCTAGATAGACAAGAACCACACAAAAGAAGGAATTATATTATATATATATATATATATAATATATAATATATATATATATATATATATATATATATATATATATATATATATATATATATATATATAAAAGAACAATGAAGGTAACAGAATCACAGTGAACACCATTTAATGAGGCCTTTTGTTGAAGACATTAAATCATTATCCTGCACACAATTGGATGCAACTGGAGCATACAAACAAACAATTTGCAAAGCCCGTGTTGTCCAGTCTGCCCGGGTCTCAGGGAGACTGGGGTTTAGGAATTAACTTCAAAGGGGGAATGCAGCAGTCTGGGCCACTTTAAAACAGATTCAGAAAGTAGCCATGTTGATCTGCAGTAGAACAGCTAGATTCCAGTCCAGTAGTGCCTTAGAGGACCAACACAATTTCTGGGGTATTCACTTTCAAAAGTCAAAGCTCCCTCAGGGTCCCAAAGGCTCTACTGGGCTCAGATCTAGCAGCTCAAAGCAATAGTTTGTATTTTGGGAGAAGGAAGCAGAGCAGCACCTTGGAAACAGAATGTGAACGTCTGGTGTATTTCACACAGGTTATCTGCCCAAGTTTAATGATTTTTGGGAAGCAATTTTTGGCAGGGATCCTGGAGGGTTCCCCCCCCCCCATCTTCTGGGCTTGAAGCAGGTGTCACTAGGAGGGTGTGGGAGGAGGTATTTGTGAATTTCCTGCATTGTGCAGGGGTTGGACTAGATGACCCTGGAGGTCCCTTCCAACTCTATGATTCTGAAGCCTGGATGGCTGCTGTGTGGGTGGGAAAACTCGGATTCTCTGGCCCACATGGCAGCCATTTTCCTTGACCTTAGCCTCAGAGCAACCATTCCCTCCCCTGACACTGGGGGGTGTAAAAATTGGCACTGAAATCTCACTGGGTCAACATACTATGATACCAATAGGTGCAGTAGTTTATTTGAATTCCAGCTTTCCTCTTTAAAAGAATTCTCTAGTCCAGGGGTGGCCAATGGTAGCTCTCCAGATGTTCTTTGCCTACAACTCCCATCAGCCTCAGCCATTGGCCATGCTGGCTGGGGCTGATGGGGAGATGGAGGCAAAAACATCTGGAGAGCTACCGTTGGCAACACCTGCTCTCGGCCTTTCCCTTGTGGAGATACAAAGGAAAAGACCTCAAGGGATAGGGGTGTACTTTCTTTTTTTAAATGAAGGCGTGGAATTTATAGAAACTGCTACACCAATCAGGACAGTGGTATATTGATGTAACAATATTCTGGTGTTGATTTAAAAAATTCCAAAACTCTTTTGTCCCAGGGGAGGGGGGCCATTTGTGAGGAAATATGGCAGGAAAATCAGCCATGTGGAAGCCCAGTTGCTGCTGTGCTTTATCTGCAGCCCCATCACCAATGGGGAAACCAGGGCTTTTTTTGTAGCAGATACTCCTTTGTATATTAGGCCACAACCCTGATGTAGGCAGTCCTCAAGGAACTTACAGTAGACCCTGTACTAAGAGCCTTGTAAGCTCTTGAAGAATTGTTTATATCAAGGGGGTGCAGCCTAATATGCAAAGCAGTTCCTGCTATTTTAAGTTTTAAATAGGGCTGCCAACTTCCAGCTCGTAGAAGCAAATGTGAAATGTGGGAATAAGTACGACTGTGTTGCATATGATTCTTGGTGCCTGGCTGTACTGAAGAAGTAATCTGGAGCACAGGTCTCCATGGAGAACTTTATCATCGGACAAGTCAGCTCCACTCATCTAACAAAGATAAAAGGACATTTATTTGCACTTTGGGTGCGGGGAATGATGTTCCTTGGGTTGGTTCAAATTGTAAATTTTGATTGTGTGAATATTTGTTGAAAACTCATATATAATATTTGTATAGAATATTGTTTGTATTGTTTGAGGCTGGTCTTCGCGGAGGTTCTATATAACCTTTTCCTGCCCCATCTGGGAATTGGCAACCCTACCCCTGGGTGGGTTACGATAATTGGCATTGCAATAAACATTATAAAAACAGCATTAAAACCTGCATCAAATGTAAATGATCATTTCACAAGCACCAATTGAAAAAAACAGCAACCCAAAGCCAACAAAACCTGCATTAACAAGCCTGAAATTCCAGCTGCACGGCTTGAAAAATATGTAGTAAAAAAACTTCCCTCTTGAGCCTTTGATAGATTCTCAACAGAATGATGTAAGCAATCTCTGCTCGGTGTTTCACCCTCAGCTAGGATGGGTGCCTATGCATCCTTAGCTGCAGTTAACACAAGAATGTATTTATTGACTCATTTTATACCTCACCTTTCTTCCCAGTGGGGATCCAAGGCAGCTTACATCTTCCTCCTTTCCTCCATTTTAACCTCAGAACAAACCCTATGGGGTATGTTAGGCTGAAAACATGTGACTGGCCCAAGGTCACCCAGCAAGCATCCATGACAGCATGGGAATTTGAACCTGGGTCTCTTAGATCTTAGTCACTCTGGGGAAGCCAGGGCTTTTCTTGTAGCAGGAACTCCTTTGCATATTGGGCTACACCCCCCTGCTGTAGCCAATCCTCTTGGAGCTTACAGTAGCCCCTGTAATAAGAGCCCTGTAAGCTCTTGGAGGATTTACTACATCAGGGGTGTGTAGTCTAATATGCAAAGGAGTTCCTGCTACAAAAAAAGCCCCGGGAAGGCTATGGAAAGACAGTTCCCATTAACCACTTCCATTTTCTCTCAATACCATTAAGAGACTGTCTGATACCCAGGCCGGTGCTAGGGTTTTTGGTGCCCTAGGTGAGCTGCCCACTAGCTTCCCCCTAATTTAAAAAAAAACAAAAAACAGAGAATTATAAGAGAAATGAAGAAACTTGAAAATATTTACATTTTGACTTCCGGTTTCAGCGACACGACATTGAAAGCGGCTTGGACCAACTTGTCCTGAGCCATTTTCAAATCAATGCATTGAGGGGTCGCCCCGCAGGACGACTTGACTCTGGGGCCCAGGAAGGGTCCCAGAAGGCAGGGGAATTGGAACGGTAGATCGAGAGTTCCAGCAGAGGTGGCTGTCCCCCGATCCCATTTTTCTCTAGCCTCATCGCTTCGATCGCCATTTTTAAATGGCAAGAGGGTCAGCTTCTTTCCCCTTTCTACCACTCTGGATCTTCAAGTTTGGCAAATTCAAGGTAAATGACATTGATTTCTCTATTGATGTAAGTGTCCTCTTTTTATACTATTTTCTGAATGGGTAATGTCGTTGCGAAGCAGGAAAAAGGAGAATCAGGAGTGAAGCAGATTCCATGGCAAAAGACTGAGAAAGGGGGGGAAACTCTCCCTCATTCTCTTTAAAGGCTTGTAAAGTTTCTGCCTAACCTGATCATTGAAGATACCTGCATGAGAGTACACCAATTTATATCTTTATAAGAGACTGATCTATTGCAAACCCTTTTGGAGGAGAAAAATTCTTTGGACTTGGGGAAAGATGCTTGCTGTCAAATAAACAAGGATGTGGAATTTTAAAAACTGGTGGGTACCTGATATTGATTTATAAGGCATTGTAGGATTTTTTGGCTTTAAGAAGACTATTCTGACAAACTTCCAAATTGGATTTTTATCTTTTTCTGTGGATGATATGGATAATATCTTTTTTAAACTGGCTTTTATTTATTTTTTCCCCTCATTGCCTTTGGTCCATCTATGGTTGGATTATTTTTTGGACAAGATTTATCATGGTTTAAATATTTTGGGGTTTGGATTTTCCTTTTTATGCACCTTTTATTTTTCATTTGTTTGTGTGTCACCAAATAAGGGGATTTTCCCCATTTTTTATCATTCTTTATTATTTTTTTGATCTTACTTTTGTATTTGCTGGTTTGCTCTACCTTTTGTTTGGATTATTGGTCTATGGTTTAATTTTGGGTCTCATTTGTGGAATTACAAATAGGGCATTCAGTCCGGGATTACAAATTTATTCTTTGCAGTGGCTGAACTTTGGAAATATTTGAAAGTCATGGTGGTGAGCTGGGCTGCATTTGAATCAGCATTGCTGGAAGACATTGGACAGTGAATTGCTGTGTTTGTAGTGAACTGGATTGTTTGTCTATTGGTTATCTAGTGTGGTGAACTGAAAAGTTGTGTTTACTGTTATTCTTAGCATTGTTTTGGGTTACCACAAACTGTTTATAGAAGCTAGAAGGATATTTTCTCTTTAGAACTATCTTATAATAAGGGTAGTGTTTGGAGGAGATTAGCCTTTCTGTTGCAATTAGGAACACAGAGTTTTAAAACAAACGTTGAAAAGGCCTTATTGAACTTGTGGCTGTGAGTGTACTTAATTTAATAAGTATGGAAACTAAAGCGAGACTGTGCCCAAAGAAAATGTAAAAAAAAAAAAATATCAAAAAGGCAAGCTACCATTTCTTTCACCCAGTGCTCCAACCAGCCCAGGGAAGTTTACAACCATGCAAGGAGACATGAAAGAACTGCAAACTATTTTAATGACTGCTATAACTCAACTGACAAGTAAAGTAGACAATATTGATGAACAAATGCAGAGATTAAACAAGAGCTTTTGGAGAATAGCAGACAGACAGCTGAGACCAATAAAGCCTTAAAAATATCAGAGGGTCAGGTGACAGAATATTCAAAAGGTGGCATATCTGGGAAAGGAACAGAGTATACAAGACTCTAGACTCTTGCAGCTGGAAGTAGATAAAGCCGCTTATATGTTGAGGTTTCAAAACATACCAAAAGAGAAAAATGAAGACCTACAGAAAATGTTAAGTGAAGCCTTCGCTGAAATCTTACAGGTGACTCCCCAGAGGATGGAAGAAGAATTTGATCAAGTTAAGAGGGTGCCATCAAGTTATACCAGATGAAATAAATTACCTAGTGAAGTTCATTTGAGACTTACAAGAAAGAAGACTAAAGATGATATTTTGAAACAAGTAAGAGATAGACCAATGATGATAGCTGGAAATGTGGTGAAAATTCTAAGAGAGGTTCCATGGCCTGTGAGACAAAGGAGGAGAGAATATCAAGCATTAACAGATTTTTTGAGAGGAAGAGAAATACCCTACATGTGGCTAATGCCAGAGGGTCTTCTTTTTACATATCAGGAGAACAGATATAAAATCAACTCCATTTTTAAAGCTCCATTTTTTTTGAAAGAATGAAGAAAAAAGAAGGCAAAGAAAAGAAAGATGAGGGGGAGGAAGAAAACTCAGGTGAAGAAAATCCAAATGAACCACAAAGATACCATACAAGACAGCACTCTAAAAGAGATAAGAAGGATAATGATAATCAAAACCCATAATGGCTTCAATAATTTCAATTAATGTGAATGGACTCAATTCTCCTACTAAAAGGAGAAAGACATTTAAATATTTGGCAAAAATGGAAATGGACATAATTTGTTTACAAGAAACACATATTCTAACTAAAGATCAACATTATTTGAAAAATAAAAAACTTGGTAATTTATTCACAGCAACAGATGTGTATAAGAAGAAAAGGGGAGTGGCAATATATATTAATGATAAATTTAACCCACAACTGCAATTTGCTTCTGAAGATGGAAGAATTTTATTAGTAGAAATCACAGTGGATAATAAAAAAATTTTACTTGCAAATATTTATGCACCAAATAATCATCAAGAGAAATTTTTTCAAGATTTGCGTCTTAAATTATTAAATTTGGAGTATGTAGAATATTGTCTAATAGGAGACTTCAATGCTGTTTCTGACAGACTACAGGATAAAAAAATGCATAAACAGATGAAAAGTAAAGGTCTTCAGCTACCAACAAGTTTTTGGAAATTAGCAGAAGAAATGAATTTGGTGGATGCATGGAGAACAAGATATCCCAAATTTAAAGATTTTACTTACTATTCCTCAAGTCACCAAACTTGGTCAAGAATTGATATGTGCTGGCTTTCTGCAAATCTGATCAAAGATTTAGTGGACATAGAAAGTCAAACAAGAATCATTTCAGATCATAGCCCTGTAATGATAAAATTAAAAAGTTCACAGATAAGAAAATCATGGAAGTTACATATTTCAATTTTGAAAGATAAAGACTTTCTTAAAGAATCCAAGGTGGAAATGGAATCTTTTTTCAAACAGAATATAACACAAGAGGTAAAGATGCAAGTAGTTTGGGACACTGCTAAAGCTTTTTATAGAGGTCTTGCAATTAGATATAGTATCAAGAAAAAAAAAGAAAGAACTGAAAATTTTTAAAATTTAATGTCACAAACTGGAGAAGCTGAAAAGAACCTTAAAAAACAACTAACAAAATATGAATTCCAAAAAAAGGTGAAAGAAACACAACATAAATTGAATTTAATTCTTATGGAAGAAGTGGAGATTAAATTAAGGTATGCTAGACAAAATTTATTTGAACATGCCAATAAACCTGGAAGGTGGCTGGCTTACAAGATGAGAAAAGAAAAGGCTAAAAGAATAATTACGATATTGAGAGATGAGAATAACAAAGAGAAAACTCAAAAGCAAGAAATACGTCAAATCATGCAATAATTTTATAAAAAATTATACAAAGACAAGCAAGTTCATAAAATAGACTTAGAAGAATATGTTAATCAAAATAACCTTAGCAAATTTACAGAACAACAAAAATTTTTGAATGAGCCAATAACAATAAGAGAGCTTGGAGAAGCAATGACATCTCAAAAGAATGGTAAAACTCCAGGTCCAGATGGATTACCTGCAGAATTCTACAAAGCTTATGAAGAGTCTTTACTTTTACCATTTAAACGCCTTATTGAAAAGATTCAAGAGGAGGGCCAGAATCCAGTTTCATGGCAAGAAGCTACAATATCTTTAATTCTGAAAGAAGATAATGATTTGAAATATATTAAAAACTATCGTCCAATTTCCCTTTTAAATGTGGATTACAAAATTTTTGCTGCAATATTGGCACAATGTTTGAAGAAAGTTTTACAATCTATAATACACAACGATCAAGCAGGATTCCTTCCTAAGAGATATTTGAAAGATAATGTCAGAACAGTTTGTAATATTTTGGAATATTATGAGAAGCACCCAGAGAAGCAACTGGCTTTAATTTGTTTAGATGCTGAGAAGGCCTTTGATAATGTCCGTTGGCATTTTATTTTACAGCAGCTGAAAGGCATGGAAAGTGGTGAAAACTTTTTGAGAGCGGTAGAAGCAATATATTCCTCACAAAAGGCTAAGGTGACAGTGAATGGCGAACTAACAGATGTAATTAACATTCAAAAAGGTACAAGACAAGGCTGTCCACTGTCCCCTCTACTTTTTATTTTATCTTTAGAGGTATTGAACAATCAAATAAGGGAAGAAGCAAGTATAAAGGGAGCTGAGCTAAAAGATGAACAATATAAACTCAGAGCCTTTGCTGATGACTTAGTTTTTATACTTGAACAACAAGTGGACTCAATAGATTGTCTTATAAACAAGATCAAACAATTTGGTTATTGGGCAGGCTTAAAGATTAATTATCATAAAACAAATTTTTTGACAAAGAATATGACGATGGAACAAATTCAATCCTTCCAGCAAAAATCAGGATTTTTGTATGAAAAAAGAATTGAATATCTAGAATTATTTTTATTGAACATATTTCCTGAGTACTACTCTAAAGAGATGAGAAATTTGTTGGCACACTTTGTTACAGCAGCTAGGATCCTTCTGGCGCAGAGATGGAAATCACAGGAAATTCCCACGAAAATGGACTTGGCGTGAAAAGTTCTAGAGACAGAAGAACTGGACTTTCTATCCTAGCTGATGGCTGGGAAAAGAAGAAGCAAGAAAATATTGGGTGAAATTGTATGCTTGGTTGGATACTCCTTAAGATTCTCTGTTGTGAACTGATTTCTTTTTGCTTTTTTCCCTATATTTTATATTATAAAATTTACCTTTACATGAATTGTCAAACTATTAGATTATAACAAAAAACTTATATTATAAAATTTTAAAATGGATTATATACAGCCTTAGACAAAATCATATAGGACACTTTATGTAAAGAAAATATTGTAGAATCATACTTGTGTTTTTTTGAAAGTATTATACAAAATAAGCTCAGAATGTATTGGGCTTTCATTCTTTTCTTTCCCCTACTCCTATCCCTTTACCCTTTTCTGAAACCAATAAAGCTTTTGAAAACTGAAAATATTTACATTTTTAATTTACATTTTTAATTTACATTTTTAATTTACATTTTTTTATTTTAAATTTTAATTTTTTTAAAAAAAAATTGTGAAATTAAGCAATAAAAATTGTGAGAATACTACTTGATCCTTTTAGCTGGAGGTGCCAGGGCCAAGACCTTCACAGGACCATTTCTACTTGATCCTTCTAGCTGGAGGTGCCAGTGACAAGACCTTCACAGGACCATTTCTACTTGATCCTTCTAGCTGGAGGTGCCAGTGACAAGACCTTGTGCATGCGAGAAAGATGCTCTACCACTGAGCTATGGCTCCCACCCCATGGCTCTGTTAAAGTAGAGTAGGAAGGATGAGTGGCAGCCTACAACTTCAACAGGAGCCAATTTTTAGAAACTGTAATTGGCTCTTCTTCAGCTTTTACAATTGGTTAATTTATCCCTGCCAGGCTCAGAGGAGCGCGCTGCACAGGTGCCATCTGCTTTCACATTTCCCGGGTCTGTAACAAACCCGAGGAATGCGAAACTGACTAGGCAGCATCTGCGCTCCATGAAGCCTGCTTTCCATTGGGGAAGGCAGGCTCCAAGGAGCACACACGCTGTGTATGGGGAGAGGGGACACCTAGTGTGCACCCTAGGCCAGGTGGTGCCCTAGGCAGCCACCTACGTGGCCTATTCCCACGCACCGGCCATGCTGATACCTCACCTCTGATGTGGGGCCTTAAATGCCCTAAGAATAAAAGAATTTGTTGCTTCATGTTTTTGCAGTGAAAAGAAATGTCATTTGGCTATGTTCCATACACCGTTGTGTGTGCTCAAAAATCAAAACAGGTGAATGGAAAGTCTTGGCTCAAATGGAGTTCCCAAAACGAACAGTGACTTCAATACTTGCTTAGTTGGTTTCAATCAACAGAGAGTAACTGCAGTGGTAATGTGAATACATTCTGGCAGTAGATACCAGACCCCTCCGAAGAGAAGAATCTCAGCTGGAGGGGGAAAAGCTGGCGAGCGCAGAAATGAGCAAGGGGAGAATTTTATGTGGTCTTATATAACGTTATGGTTGTCTTGAAGCTGCCTAAATCATTTTGCTGAGATTGGGCTGGGGGAGCCTGCACAAGGAGATTTTTAACCTTTTTTCCTTCCATGTTTGTGTTGAAATTTTTTGGCTGGGATTTCTGGACTTTAAGCTACCCTTCATATAACTCTTAGGCCCAATGGCCTTGCTGTTATTTTACAATAGCACAATATCTTATCCAAGAAGAGACCAGAATAAGAATTTGTTCCAATAAGGAGGAGAGGGCTGTAAGAAGTTGGCACGAGGGGAATTTCCCAACCTCCCCTGCCCTCTCTTGCTATGTCTCCATTTGCCTCCCCACTCTAAGCTGTTTCCTGCATATGCACTTGGTCCCCACCCCACCGGTCCAGTATTTCTGTCTGCCTTTTTCTCAGCCTTTGTCCTGCCTACGGCTTCCAGCTCTGGGTTTCAGTACTATACTTTCAGTTCCCAGTCTTCTCCAACCCTGTCCTTGCTAACTCCTGTTCTTCCTGCTTAGTTGTTCCCATGGATTTATCCTTTCACCCCTTCTTCTTTCCTCACTCTGGATCATCCCACCATTCATCTCTTGAGATGTTGAACGTATAAGAACATAAGAGAAGCCATGCTGGATGAGGCCAGTGGTCCATCCAGTCCAACACTCTGTCACACAGTGGCAAAAACCCAGCTGCCATAAGGAGGTCCATCAGTGGGGCCAGGACACTAGAAACCCTCCCACTGTTGCCTCCCCAAGCACTAAGAATACATAACATTACTTGCCCCAGACAGAGTTTTATCTATAAAGGTAAAGGTAATCCCCTGTGCAAGCACCAGTCGTTCCGACTCTGGGGGTGACGTTGCTTTCACAACGTTTTCACGGGAGACATTTTTGTGAATTGGAGCCATAGGCAGCCTTCCTGACCAGCTGAGGAGGTGGCATCTATGGGTCCCATCTTGGCTACAGCCACCATTCTGAGAACAGTCTGTGAAGCAGGCACCCATTTTGAATGTTTAATGAGTTGCAGGGTTGGCATCGTTGATTTCCCTTGCTGTGGAGCACTTCATTAGGAGCCAATGAGGTGCTTTCAGCATGAGAATCCCTGTAAACTATGTGGCATCTGGCAACACAGCTCCTATGCAAAACAATATCCACTGAATTACACTGGTCAGTGCTAATCTGACAGATATTTGGAAAGAAGCTAAGTGCAAATTCATCTTTAAGTGCCTCTTGTCCTTACGTGGAGGCTGCCAAAAATGCTTTTCCTTGATGGTGTTCCATGTGGTGGATATAACACTTAAAAGTCACTTAGTTCAAGAGTCAATCCCAATATGTGTATTACAGTATTAAATAAAATGCAAGGTTAGGGTTTCCCCCCTGGTATGCCATTAAAAAGGGGTCATCTTAAATTCACGTATAAGTTGTTGTGCCCAATACTAAAAAACAACAACAACAAAAACCCAACAAAAACATTTTTAGGGGGATCATCTTACATTTGAGGTTATCTTGCTTTCCAGTAAATATGGTATCTCCCATCCAGCACTGCATATCCACCCACTGCCTGTGTTGGCAACCCACAATCAAGGTACAATAAATGGAGGAGTTCAGGTTGTCATATAGATGCTTTACTAACCAAGTCTATGATCGTTGATTCAGAAATCAGTTTTGCTGAGACCAATAGGTCTTTCTCTTAATTAAAGACAGGAGTACCACCATAATCTTTACTTCTCCCTGTGCTTTCTGATAGTTTCTGTGCAGGTTGTGGAAAGTCATTTAAATCAATCCATTTATTTAGTTGACCAATGACCAGTACAAGTCAAAAGCAAAAGCTATACAGAAAAATCATTAAGAAATAAAATTGGTCCATCCTGCTGCCAATCTCTAAAATTTGAAATCCATACATAAAATTTCATAATGAATTCTGCAAGCTGCTGAAAAAAAAAATTAGCACAGTACATAGTAACCTGTTGGTTAACACCCACTAAAAGCTTCTTTAAAATATCAACATCAGAACATCCTGGATAATTATTAGATGGAGCTTCCTGACAAAAGCAACAGTAAAACAGCACATCCTCAACTGATCCCACCTCTTCGGTGCCATACGGACAGACTTGCTCCTTCATGGGAGAGTGTAGTCATTGAAACCAGTCGTTTTCATGAGAAGGGCTAAGGGTAATAGGAAGGGCTTTTTTTGAGCACGAACGCTCAAACTGTGTTCTGGCTGGCTTGGCATCAGGGGTGTGTGGCCAAATATGCTAATGAGTTCCTGATGGGCTTTTTCGACAAAAAAGCCCTGGTAACAGGTTGTCTGTCTGTCTTCACATAGCCATTTTGGCTTTCCTTTTTGCAGTCCCGTTTTCACATTCCTGGGCTTTAGAAATCTAATTGCTATACATGCCAAGTAGGCACTTGAGTTACCAAATACCCAGCACATAATGAAACCAGCATGTTACCAGAGAGGTCTCCTCTGTATTCCCTTTAGGAATCTTCAGGATCCATTTTACCCTTTTCTTCTTTTTGACAGATCTTCACTGTCTTTATGGAGGAAGTTATGCGGTGCCCCTTGTTTCTTTCTGTGTAATTGGAATACTCCCTAGGGTTGCATTGCTTTTAAGCAGTCTATTTCCTATCATTTTAAACAAGATACTTTTGTGTATTCATGCAGCTTTTCCACTCATGCAAAGAAGGAAAAGAACAGCGGTGGGGGAAATGACGGGAAAATAACTTGTTTCATGTATATTGCCAATTGCCATGATCCGTAACCTGAAGGTTTCCTTCCCGAGTACCTTCACCTCATCAGAGCTGGCTTGCTCCATACTGTTGGAGGTCTGCTCACCCCACTTAAGGAATGTTTCTGTTAGTTATATCAGTTTGGCAAGGCCTCCCTCGGAGACTATTGTTGGCAGCAAACCAAGCCTAAGGCGAGCAGAGAGATCCTGCTGTGTTTTTTGCATTTCATTATGTAGGTTTCCTCCCTTTATTGCTTATGTACTCATTCGTACTATTTCCCGCCCCCCCCCCCTTCCTCTGTCCCTGGCTTCTGAGTTGCTATCTGAGTTGCTAAAATCTTCATTAAACCAGACTAAACCTAACATTGACATTCTGCAGTATGACAGAGCAGCCCTTCCACTATTTCCAGGCTAAAATCCTTTGCTGGTGGCTGTGATCTTCCTTTCCAGCCTTCCTTCTTGGTTGTGCTTCTGTTTGGCCTCTCCAAAATTACCAAGGAGATACATGAATTTCATTTATTGTTGATTGTTTGATGGTTTCTCTGAAATGCTGAACCAAGTATGTATTTTGCAGTCTTGCTCAATTTTGTTTAAGTTTTGCCCTGTCATTTTGAGGTTTAATTTTGTATTTTATTTTATATTTGATTTGCTTTTGAGACTTTCATAAACTGTTTGAATGTCAAAAAAAAATCTGCTCAAGGCGAGGGGAAGGGGAATAAGACAGAAGTATAATAATAATAATAATAATAAATTTTTATTTATATCCCGCCCTCCCCGCCGAAGCGGGCTCAGGGAGGCTAACAACATTTCCATATAGTTATACAAAGTTTAAAATCACATTAGCTTTAAAACATTCCAATTAACCAAATACAATACAGATTTCCAGGTGCTAATTCCATTTATAAAATGATAGTAGCGAAAGTCACCCAACAATAGTCTCTCAGCCAGCAAAAGGCCATCCTGAAAAGGGTGGTCTTGCAGGCCCTGCGGAACTGGTCAGGGCACCGCAGGGCTCGTACTTCTTCCGGGAGCTGGTTCCACAGGTGTGGAGCTGCGATGGAGAAGGCCCGTGTACAAGTGTTTTGAAGTTTGGCCTCCTTTGGTCCAGGGATAGTCAGCTGGTTCTTCCCTGCTGACCTCAATGCTCTCTGGGGTTCGTATGGGGAGAGACGGTCCCTCAGGTAGGCAGGTCCTCGGCCATAAGTATAAACTAGGACAATAATATGAATGTAAAGAACTCAATGAAAAATAAAGTCTCCATTGTAAAACGATCCCGTGAATGGTCATAAAATGAATAAAGTCAGAAGCATAGAACAGCCAAGACATGAAATGAAGCTGTAAAAGTCACCAAAGGGGAGTAGTAGGGGGCAACCACTTGCCAGTTCTTTGGGCCAAAGGACAGTACATGGAAATTAGGGGGCAGGAGTTACATCATTCCCCTGCCTCTTGTAGTGGTGTTAAACTTAGTCCTTATGTTTCTAGAGGAACAGTGCAAGGACTTTGTATCAGATGTGCGATTTAAGCCTCCCAGGTCCATTCTGGCCTTTCCTACTTGTGACTATGGCCACTGTGGAGCAGTGTCAGCTTTCCCCCTGTGCTGTTGCACACTGTCAAACTACGGCTGACAGGTCCCCCTTCCCCCCCACTACTGGTGGAATAGGGTTGCCAGATTCAGGTTATGAAACTCCTGGACATTTGGGGGTGGAGCCTGGGGAGGACAGGGACTTCAGTTGGGTACAATGCCATAGAGCCTACCCTCCAAAGCCTCCACTTTCTCCAGGGAAACTGATCCCTGTATTCTAGAGGTGAGCTGTAATTCTGGGGGATATCCAGGTCCCACCTGGAGGCTGGCGTCCCTACTTCAAAGGTACTATTGGCTGCATTGGTGCCATAGAGTTTCCCCAAAAATTGCTAGACCGTCCCTGTGCAAAACCATAGAGTTTCCCCCAAAATGGCTAGAGCGTCCCCACGTGATGTGCCTGATACATCAGGCCTTCGGGGACTGCACTGGCAGCCAATAATATACCGAGTCCGGTACAAGGTGCTGGTTATTACCTTTAAAGCCCTATATGGCCTAGGACCTGCCTACCTTAGGGACTGTCTCTTCCCATATGTTCCCCAGAGAGTACTGCGATCTGGCTCCCAAAATCTGCTCGTAATCCCCGGGCCAAAGGAAGCCCAGTTGAAGTCAACCAGGGACAGGGCCTTCTCAATAACAGCCCCTTGCTGGTGGAACCAGTTACCGGAAGAGGTCAGGGCCCTGCGGGATATTGGACAATTCCGCAGGGCCTGTAAGGCAGTCCTCTTCCGGTTGGCCTATAACTGACCGGCACCAAACCACCAAACTACCAAAATACTGAAGGAAGTGTATAGATTGCACATTGTTGGACTGATGTACTGATTTTTTAATGTTTTTTTAATGTTTTTAATTTCTTAACTATGTAAATTGCTATTATATTTAAAATTTGAATTCTATTGTTAGAATCTCTGTATTGTAAGCCACCCCGAGCCCGCTTCGGTGGGGTAAGGTGGGATATAAATAAAATAATAAAAAATAAAAAATAAAACTTGATATAAAACAGAATATGCAGCTATCCATCTTATCAAACAGATTACCATCCAAAGATCAATACAGCACTTCAAATGTTTTGATATTTTTATTATTTTATGTTTTTCATGTCTTACTGTATTTTTATATTTCATGTATATACATGAACATGTAAGCTGCCCTGAGCCTGCTTTGGCGGGGAGGGTGGGATATAAATCAAATAAATAAATAAATTTATGCTGGAAGAAGAACTTCAGTACTCCAGAAGTCTTCAGAAGGTTATGTTGATTTAACCACGTGCATTTAAGAAATGGTCAGAACTTGAATAGCCCAGTTTAGCCTAAGCTCATCAGAACGTGAGAGCAAAGAAGCATTGGCTACGGTTAGGGCTTAGATGGGAGACTGTCAAGGAAGACAGGAGTTGCTACATGCAGGAAAAGCTCTGCTCACGACCTGAGTTCAATTCCGGCGGAAGCTGGATTCAGGTAGCCAGCTCAGCCTTTCATCCTTTTGAGATTGGTAAAATGAGTACCCAGCTTGCTGGGGGGAAACTGTAGATGACTGGGGAAGGCAATGGCAAACCACCCTGTAAAAAGTCTGCTGTGAAAACGTTGTGATGCAACGTCACCCCAGAGTTGGAAATGACTGGTGCTTGCACAGGAGACTACCTTTACCTTTACCTTTTTTCTTCAAAGATCTGCTTGCGGGAGCTTGCATGACAAAACATTATGAAAGAATCATGAACGCAACAAATAAATCATCAGTATTAAAACAATCCACTATAAACAATAACTGCCCTTCTGAAGCAGAGAAACAATGAACAACCTGCTTTGACATGCAACTAATATCATGTGTTCATATAAATAATCTGTGGATGAATCACTGGCAAACCCTCCTCTGTATATTTTCTAGCTTGCAAAACCATAACAAAATTAGCAATAACTTCCGTATCTGTGAAACCCAACGAGCTTCCAGATTTTTGATAGCTTCCCTTCATCTCTGGGATTATCCTCTCTTTAGTTGCAGAGGTGCAGGTAGAATCCCAAGTGGATTCTTGACTCCTGCAGAACCTGAGTCCAGGAGGGCTTTGCTTAGTAGTCTAAGAGACTGGACTCCACTTTCCTCTTTGGCCATATCAAATGCTTTCTTGGAATTCTGAAATTGCCACTTTGGGTCCAGGTTTTCCTGAACAGCAGCCTTGAGAATACAGGAAATGATGTAGACCTCCATCGCTCTTCTCATCCCCCACTCAAGGGGGTGGAGGAGGAACTCTATGAGCACAGGCTTTGGGGGAATGGTGAGCTGTGAGTGTGCAAAGAGAGGCAA
Organism: Heteronotia binoei; assembly: GCF_032191835.1. Taxonomy (NCBI): domain Eukaryota; kingdom Metazoa; phylum Chordata; class Lepidosauria; order Squamata; family Gekkonidae; genus Heteronotia; species Heteronotia binoei. Next base: position 102,869,620 of record NC_083231.1, on the reverse strand, counting down.
TGGAGAGAATAAGGCATTGACCATGTGGCAGGGGTCGTTCTGTAGAAAAATAGGTGGTGGAGCTCATTAGCATAACTCATTAGCATAACTCATTAGCATATGCCACCCCACCCCACCAGCCAAAAGCAACCCAACACAAGAAAGGAGAGCCCCAAGTGAGCAAGGCCTGCTTGGACTGGCTAGAGATGCAGCCAGCCCAAGCAGGCCTCACTCACCTGGGGCTCTCCTTGGCCACGCCCCCCCAGTTAAAAGGCCAGCAAGCCACCTGCCACTCAAAATCACATAAGAAGTGGTGCGGGCTTCTCCAGGGGTTAATGTTGGGGGTGTGGCTGGCTGGCTGCCCTCTCTCCAGGGATTATTATGCAGCTGCACCTACTATTCAATGGGCAAGGTAGATGGGGAGGAGGAGGGGGAACCCTCAGAAAGGTTCAGGAGCTGTGCTCCTCTGAGCTCCTGCTGAATTCAAGGGCTGCCAAGTGGGAAAATTACAGTGATGTTGCAAATGATGTGGTGATGTTATGCAATGCCTCTCACGGTTCATCTCCTCCTCCTTCCCCTCCTTCCCTTCTGTAATTTTCTATAAAAATAATAGCAAAGGAATTTCATTGTTCCCATTGTATCTACAGAAGTGCCTCAAAAAGGTCATGGGGGAATAAATGCTGTTAGTCTTCAGAGTACCACTTGGCTACTCTTTTGTTTTATATCTTTTTGTTTTACGTCTTTTTAAGCACATTGACTTAGAAGAATACAGCCCTGCTGTGCACGGCAAGTCTCCTTTCCAGTTTTCTCCCTCTACTAAGGAGCAACCCTAGGCAACTTTACTCAGAAGTAAGTCCCATCATATTCATTGAGGCTTAATTCCAAGTGGTATTAGGATCAGAGCTTCAGGCACCCTGTTGTTCCCCTGCTTTCTTTTCATTCACATGTATTCTGTGTGGGGAGGGCAGGTCTGAAATATATCTCCAATTTTAATCTATTCATTAGAAAGATAAAAATAAACAGGTGCCAACTGATACATCCATTTTGTGTACTATACTCGAGGGTTTTTTTTGTAGCAGGAACTCCTTTGCATATTAGGCCACACACCTCTGATGTAGCCAATCCTCCAAGAGCTTACAAAAAGAGCCTTGTAAGCTCTTGGAGGACTGGCTGCTTTAGGGGTATGTGGCCTAATATGCAAAGGAGATCCTGCTAGAATTCCACCCCTGTTGGTAATCCAAAGAAAGAGTGTAGCATGCTTTTTCTTGCCTTACAACTTCTGCTCCTGCTTCTTTGACTCTTTTTCTATGATGCTGGCTTCCCTGACTTTCCAAATGTTATCTGCGCTTTTTTATGTTCACTAATAATATGTAGAAACCCACCATCATTGCATGTGGCTCAGGGGCAGAGTGCCAGCTTTGCATGCAGAAGGTCTCAGGTTCTGTCTTGGACATCTTCAGTGAATGGGTCCAAGATAGTAAAGACCTTTCTTGAACTGAGGCCCTGAAGATCTACATCTATAGAAGACCAGTGGTCTTCAATCCATGGTTTGGTTCACTGAGGTGGGTTCCAGAGCACCAGTTCTTGGCTTGTAAGCCTCTATTCAACAGCCAAATTTTTTGTTCTAGATTTCTAGAAAGACCTGTTACTAGTGCACATTTATAGACAGCAAGCATGTGACATTTCATGCCTATGTTTGCATATTAAGCAGAGAGGAGGAGGTTACTCATCTGTCTAGGGGATTCTTCCCTTGGCTGATTCCTCACTTAACTTGTGTTCGTCTTCCCAGCTCATTCGGTCTTTTACCGACTGTTTTGGCTATAATACTGATGAGGTCATAACTCTGGTTCCTCCTTGTAATAACTATGATGTCATATGCTTGCAGTCTAATGGGTGTCATGTGGCCATCTAGGGATTAAAAGTGGGTCCCTGGTATTAACATTGTGAGCTACTGGCATTAAATTTGTGAGCTACTGCATAAATTATTGTGCTCTGGGGCCATTTTTCCTGAGCTAAGACAAAAATATGTGACCTGGAAGCTAAAAAACTATAAGCTAGTTCATGCTAACTCAGCTTAGAGGGAACACTGGCCCCAGTCAGGAAAAGACTGAAGAACACTGGAGATAATATTAACCTCATGGGGTTTTCAAGAGCAGAGATGGTTTGCCATTGCCTTCCTCTGCATATCAACCCAGATCTTCATTAGGTTGTTGTGTTGCTAAGGTTCAGTCCCTGCTTGTTAAGTCTGAAATGTTAAACTGTAGAGGTGATGAGTTCATCTGAAAGATTTATTGCTTCATTTTACTATGTTTTTTTTTAATATCGCAAGGCAGAATTGCAACAAACTATAGTAACCAACGACAGTGAAAACAACAGGATCCTTATTTCACCTGGCAAATCTTTCCTAAGTACAGTCAGGGGTGGAATTCTTGCAGGAGCTCCTTTGCATATTAGGCCACACACCCTGTTGTGTCCTAGGCTCAAATGGGAGAACTGTTACTTTTGGAGGGAACTGTTACTTTTGGAGGGAAGCTGAACAAGCCAAAGCTTGTACTCCACACCAGGGTTCCAGAGAAGGCCTAAGCATGCCCAATCAGGGGAAGGATTGAAACATAAGTAGCCAATCAACATCTAGGCTCATACTGTACCCTGATAGGCCCTTAGGGCCCTGTAAATAGCCAATCCATGTACATAGTTAAGGACCAATCAGAAGGGGGCAAGAATTGTATAAAGGAGCGGGAAGTTTGAATAGAGCTCAGTCTGTGTGTGTGTTCCTAAAGTAAAGCTTGCTGAAATCACTCTCCAACTCTGGTCTCTTACTGCGCTGACCCCAGTACTTTACACTGGCGACGAGGATGGGATGCCAGTAAGAACCAGCAACAGAACCAGGAACACGGAAAGGTGGCTAAATCCAAGCCATCTGGGTCCGCACCTCCGCTCTGCGCACAACCCAGCTCGCAAGCCGCCCAGACACGCTGCCAAGAATGGAGGCTCCAGTCAACCTCCTACAGCCCTTTAGCATCGATCGCCCCGAGCTGTGGGACTCGTGGGTCGAAGGCTTCCAGTCATACCTGACCTTCCGGAAGATTACAGAGACTACCATGCAGAGAGCTCTGCTTATCAGTACGTGTGGCACGGAGACCGTGGACTTAGCCAGGGCTCTTCTCCAACCCAGGAAGCTCTCAGAGACGCCGGTGGACGACATCATCAGCGCTCTGGAGAAGTATTTCCAGCCCCAGCCAACCAAGCTCACCCGGCACTGGGACTTCCGACAAAGGACACAGAAGGCAGGCGAAACCACGATGGCGTTCTTGACAAGCCTGCGCCGGGTGGCAAGCCGATGCAGTTTCGCAGACCTCAACGAAACCCTTCTCAACCAGTTTGTATGGGGCTTGAGGGACGAAAAACTAGTACAGAAACTCCTGTCCCTCTCCGAGTGCGACCTAACAAAGGCAATCGATGTGGCCACCAGCTGGGAGAAGGGCAGATCAGCAGAGCCACGGCTGACAAGACAGGCTGCGGCACACCAGATCAACCCTGAACCATCTACAGAGGACTCAGACGAGGACAAAGCTTTACAAACCGGCTATCGTTCAGCAGGAAGGAAGACCACCCATGCCCCACAGGGCATGAGACACAAGACACCACCTGCATGTGCAAGCTGCGGGGGCCAGCACGAGCGAAAGACCTGCCGATTCCGGAATGCCACCTGTCGACTCTGCAACAAGGAAGGCCACATCGCCTGTGCCTGCAGATCCACATCCCGAGCACGCGTCCCGCAAAGATCTGCGCACTCCGAAGGCCAGCCAGACTTCGAGACCGACGCTCTCCACGCCCACCCATACCCGGTACAGTACCTACCCTCGCCAGTCAGGCCCTCCAAAATCCGGGTCAATGTAGGGATCGGGGGGTGCCCTGCCAAATGGAGGTGGACTCTGGGTCAGCATCATCTATTATAGTGGCAGAGACATTTTTTAAAATCCCCACCAGGCTGAGGCCTCGTCTCAGGGACCCGGGGTTTACCTTAGTGGACTTCCAGAAGAATAAGGTGCCTATCTTGGGAGTGGGCCCAGTCCCAGTCCAATACAAGGGGTTCAAGGGCCAGCTACAAGTGCTAGTGGTCAAGAACCACCTTACAAACCTTTTGGGTCTCGACTGGTTCAAGCCCCTGGGAATAGAGATCAGGGGGGTCAATAAGACTGTCGGAGTGGACTTTAACAAGGTTTGCGAAGAGTTCCCGGCTGTTTTCGATGGCACCTTGGGCTGCTACACGGATCCCCCGGTTACACTACACCTCGACCCCACAGTGCGGCCTATTAGGCTTAAAGCGCGGCGAGTTCCATTCGCGCTCAAGCCTAAAATTGAGGAGGAACTGGATAAACTGATTGCACAGGGAATACTAGAGCCTGTCACCCACGCAACCTGGGAAACTCCCATCGTGACTCCAGTCAAGCCCAGTGGGGAAGTGTGGATTTGTGCAGACTATAAGTGCACCCTCAACAAGGCTCTTCAGGCCCACACATACCCTGTGCCCATCGTCAGCCACGTTTTAGCCACCCTAGCCGGCGCAAAATTTTTTGGCAAGTTGGACTTGGCCCAAGCTTACCAACAGCTGCCGGTGGATGAGGCCACGGCCAACGCCCAAACAATTGTGACCCACCGGGGGGCCTTTAGAGTAAAGCGGTTGCAATTTGGCGTGAGTGTGGTTCCGGGGTTGTTCCAGGAACTCATGGACTCTCTTTTAAAAGGACTTCCCGGAGACACTCCATTCTTCGATGATGTGCTGATCGCGGCAGCCTCGCCTGAAGAATTCGCCGCCCGCCTTAGAGGAGTCCTACAACGTTTTGAAACAGCCGGCCTCAAGGTCAAACGGGAGAAGTGCCTCCTGGGCGTGGATTGGGTGGAATTCCTGGGGTTCTCCATCGATGCCCAGGGGGTCCACCCCTCCGACGCCAAGCTGCGTGCCATCAGAGATGCTCCAGCGCCCACCAACAAGCAAGAACTCCAGGCCTTCCTTGGCCTCCTAAACTTTTATCATGCTTTTCTCCCCCACAAGGCAGCGGTGGCCGAACCCCTGCACCGGCTTCTAGACAAGAACCGACCCTGGGCGTGGGGCCGCCAGCACGCTAAAGCCTTCCAGGATATCAAGGGCCTCCTGATGTCCAACTCCGTCCTTGCCCATTTCGACGAGACCCTGCCCTTGGTCCTTGCATGCGACGCATCCCCTTATGGCGTGGGGGCAGTTCTGGGCCACCAACTCCCTGATGGGACCGAAGTCCCTATCGCGTACTACTCGTGGACCCTCTCATCGGCGGAGCGGAACTACGCCCAAATCGACAAAGAAGGGTTGGCAGTCGTGGCCGGCGTCAAAAAATTTCATGATTACATCTACGGCCGGCCCTTTACCCTCTATACGGACCACAAACCCCTCTTGGGCCTCTTTGCATCGGACCGGCAGACCCCTCAGGTGTTGTCCCCACGGGTCCTCCGTTGGTCCATTTTTCTAGCCGGCTACACCTACACCCTAGTGCATCGCCCGGGCAAGGCAATGGGCCATGCTGACGCCCTGAGCCGCTTGCCCTTGCCTGACGTGGATCCTGATCCAGCCCCGGCTCATCAGATCCTACTGATGGACATGCTTCCGGACAGGCCATTGCTCGCCCGCGACGTTGCTGCCCGCTCCACTCGTGATCCAGTCCTCTCCCGTGTCTTGGACTGGGTGGGGAGGGGGTGGCCCAAGGGCTCGACTGGGCCGGAATTTACTCCGTTTGCAGCCCGGAAAGACGAACTATCCACCCACAAAGGCTGCCTACTATGGGGCAACAGAGTCGTCATCCCCAAACCCTTGCAAGACCAAGTGCTGAGAGCCCTGCACGAGGCACACCCGGGCATAGTCCGCATGAAGGCTCTCGCACGGAGCTATGTCTGGTGGCCCGGCCTTGATGCAGAAATTGAGGCTTGGGTTAAAAGGTGCCCGACGTGCCAGGTGTCAAGGCCTGACCCCCCACGTGGCCCAGTGCAATCATGGGAATCCACCAAAACCCCCTGGTCAAGACTGCATATGGACTTTGCTGGCCCCTTCCATGGGCGGACTCTACTCATACTAGTGGATTCATACTCCAAGTGGTTGGAGGTGGTCCAGGTGCCCTCGCCATCGTCGCAGGCGACCATCACAGCTCTGAGGGCCATCTTTGCAACCCACGGGTTGCCGGAGACCATCGTCACCGACAATGGCACAGCATTCATGTCCGCAGTGTTCCAGGACTTCTTGGCCAGAACCTCATCAGGCACATTCGCTCTGCCCCGTTTCATCCAGCCACCAACGGCCAGGCAGAGCGGATGGTGCGCATGGCAAAGGAGGCCTTGAACCGTCTGGGCCCCTCAGACTGGCCAAAAGACATGGCGTGTTTCCTAATGGCCTACTGGACCACACCCACCGCCTCCACAGGTCGCAGTCCAGCCGAACTCCTCATGGGCCGCCGCATCACCACCCTGCTGGACAAGCTGCACCCTGACCGAGCCCCAGACAGGCGACCGGCGCCGGAACACCTTAAAGCCCCCAGAGGGTTCTACCCAGGTGAGACAGTGTGGGCACGGAACTATGCCACCACTGGCCCCGCCTGGCTCCCTGGAAAGGTGGACCACGTCACCGGACCGGTCTCCTATGCAGTGGCCTTGGAGGGTGGACATCTCCTGAGGCGACACATCGACCAACTCCGAGGTCGCCTGCCTGCCGGGGAGCCAAGGTCAGAGGCTCCAGATCCGGACAACGTAAGTCCCCGAGAGCCTGACACAGAACAGGGTTCCGTGGAGCCCGCTTCGGCCCAGCAGGAGGAGACCCCCGACTGCGCAGCTGAACCCAGGTCTCCCGAGGCCGCCGTCCCAGATGTCTCCAGCTCTGCAGCCGCGGAACCACCAACCGAGTCGGAACGCCCAGTCCCCTCGGAGCTCCGATGCTCGACACGAGACCGCCGCCCTCCGGCATATCTCCAGGACTATGTCACCTGATAGTTGGAACTATGGGGGGAGGGGTGTTGTGTCCTAGGCTCAAATGGGAGAACTGTTACTTTTGGAGGGAACTGTTACTTTTGGAGGGAAGCTGAACAAGCCAAAGCTTGTACTCCACACCAGGGTTCCAGAGAAGGCCTAAGCGTGCCCAATCAGGGGAAGGATTGAAACATAAGTAGCCAATCAACATCTAGGCTCATACTGTACCCTGATAGGCCCTTAGGGCCCTGTAAATAGCCAATCCATGTACATAGTTAAGGACCAATCAGAAGGGGGCAAGAATTGTATAAAGGAGCGGGAAGTTTGAATAGAGCTCAGTCTGTGTGTGTGTTCCTAAAGTAAAGCTTGCTGAAATCACTCTCCGACTCTGGTCTCTTACTGTGCCGACCCCAGTACTTTACACACCCCTTGTAAGCTCTTGGAGGATTGGCTACTTCAGGGGTGTGTGGCCTAATATGCAAAGGAGCTTCTGCTAGAATTCCACCCCTGAGTACAATCATTGTGTCACAAGGTTTAAAGCAAACTGTAGTGTCTTTTTTGGAGTCTCCAGGGTAGAAGTTAAGTCTCAGCATGAGCAGCTAGGGATGGAGTTGTTTTCCACAGGGTCTGCTGGCAACTAGAAACCATCCCCTATTTCTTACAACTTTCCTCTTGCTATAGGATAGAGTGACTGAGAGATGGGCTGCAACTGGGCATTACACATCTGCTTTGAAAAATAAATGTGACACATTTGTTTTGATTTAGAATTTATATTTCTGTCTTCAGTTTAATTTTGTAGAATTTATGCAGTCAAATGCTTGGTTTGCTTTTGTTAGATTTGGAAATATAGCTATAAGAAACCAAACAGATGTATCATATAAAATGGAGGTATGTGAGCTAATGTTTGAGAGTTTTTCCTTGCCGGATGCTGTGTGTAAACTGTCAGCTTGAAGTTGGTAAAAGGCATTTTTGCTGGTTTTGTATAATTATGAAATTTACCGGTGTCTGTCTGAGTGTCTGTATGTGTTTTTGTGCTTTTTGATAGGTGGGAGACGCCTCTCTGAGGAAGGCTGCCGGAAACAGCGGCAAAGGCGCTTCACTGTCAGAGGCTCTCTCTGTCCCCACTTTTTCAAACTATTTAAGTGGAATGAAGCTTTAAATGTGCAATATTTATAAAGATGGAAAGCTTTTTCTATTCAGCACTTTTCTAAGCATTGGCACTTTAATTTGGCCACGGGAGTGGAAGGATTGTCCGTTAGCATTTGAAGTCGGAAATCGACACGCGTGCTGTGAAGAGACTTTAAAAACTTTATATTTGATCTCACATCAATGGAGAATGGACTTTGGGATTTTCGACATTTAGTGTGTGGGTTTATTATGAATTCTTGTTGAATATAAGTATAAATCAATTATTCTTTCTTTAAATATTGAGTTTGTGTTTAAAATAAGAGTCTGATTTTTTTGTTCGTTATTTAGCCACAATTTTCTGTACTGTGTAATATTGAAAAATAAATGGGCAAGTGAGAGAGCAGTACTTCTGGAGCGGGTGAGGGATCTCTTAACTCCACTAAGGTTCTCCATTTAAGTCCCAACTTTTGAGGTTCTGGGCATTATCTCCAGCTCTGACCTTGACTGACAATCCCGAGAGCCTAAACAGTGAGGTAAGATGTGGACCTTTAGACTCCAGTTTTGCCTCAAATACCAGAGCATCCCTGTGTCACTGGCGATGTGATGGCATCACTTCCAGTGTGTACCAGAAGTGACATCATTGCATTATCTGCAATGCAGTTCTAGGCCTAGTTTTCCTGCCAAGAAGGCCCCCCCACCGCCCATGAGTTGTTAGGGGGGGGAGTTTACTGACCAAATAAAGGGATACCCCTGTGTGAATACCAGTAGGAAAAAGAAACAACTGGGGAGTAGAACCATCCAACAATATTTCAATATTCAAAATGTGCATACAAGCATTCATATATGTATTTATATATTATTCACAACCACTTGTGGTAAGAGCCAGGCACAACATATACCAAAGCACAATGGCTTATTTAAAGGCGCAGCATGTGTGAAATAACAAGAATCTCAAACCGCACAATTTACAAAGAGCAGTTCTTCCAGGGGCATTTGGCAACTGGAACATCTACGATTTGATTTGAAGGATTTTTTTGGCTAGTATTGGTGCCTTTGTTTTACCTGGAAGTTTACTGGCAGCAGGGCAGGCCTAGGCCGGTGTTCCAACAACGCAACTGTCAGCGATGTTATCATTGTTGTTGGCAAATGCAGGATGCTCTGGTATTTGGGTAAAACTCTATCCTAAAAGCAGTTTCTGCCAGAGAGATTTTGCCCAAATGCCAGAATGACCTGCATAACTGGTAACACAAAGGCATAATTTATGTATGTGCCAGAAGTGATGTCACCAGTGATGTCAGTGAGACGCTGGTCTTCTGCTTGTAAGTCCTCCCATTCCCCTCTAGGGTTGCCAGTCTCCAGTTGGGAGCAGGGGGATCCCTGGTTTGGAGGCCCTCCCCCCACTTCAGGGTCATCAGAAACTGGGGGGAGGGAGGGAAATGTCTGCTAGGCACTCCATTATACCCTATGGAGACCAATTCCCATGGGGTATAATGGAGAATTGATCTCTGGGTATTGGGGGCTCTGGGCCCCCCTGTTTTTTGAGGTAGAGGCACCAGATTTTCAGCATAGCCTCTCCTCAAAATACCCTCCAAGTTTCAAAATGATTGGACCAGGGGGTCCAGTTCTATGAGCCTCAGAAGAAGGTGTCCCTATCCTTCACTGTTCCAAATGGAGGGAATAATAATAATAATAAATTTTATTTATACCCCGCCCTCCCCGCTGAGGCAGGCTCAGGGCGGCTTACAGGACATGGTAAAAGCCATGTTAAAACAATAAAACAAGATTATACAATTCAATACAGATAACAATTAAATATTTAAATAATCTAAAAACAGTCTAAAAAATATAATCTAATAGTGCTATTATCTCAGTTATGTTAATGTTAATGATGGCGTGATGTTTATTCCAAGCTCCATCTTAGAAAGCTAGCCGGAAGAGGGCGGTTTTGCAGGCCCTACGGAATTGGCCAAAATCCCGCAGGGCCCGCACCTCTTCCGGCAGCTGGTTCCATCATTGGGGTGCTTTTATAGAGGCGGCCTGTTCTCTAGTTGTTTTTAGTTTGGCCTCTTTAGGCCCACGTACTTCCAGAAGGTTTTGTGAACTGGATCGTAGTGCTCTCTGGGGAAGGCATTTAAAAGGCATGCAGTCCCTTTAAATCTGACAGCCAGAACTCCCTTTGAAGTTCAATCGTACTTGTCACACCCTTGCTCCTGGCTCCACCCCCAAAGTCCCCAGATATTTCTTGAGTCTGACCTGGCAGTGGCAACCCTATTCCCCGCCAGTTTCCAGGAGGGACCAGGCAACTAGGATTGCCTGCTCCAGGATAATATATTTGTGGGCGGGGGGAGGAAAGGAACATTGACACGGGATTGCCAAATCTAGGTTCAGAAATCTCTGGAGATTTGATGGTGGATCCAGGAGAGGGTGGGGTTTGGGGAGGGGAAGGACCTCAGCAGGATATTAGGCCACAGAGTCAACCAATGTTCCCTCTAAGCTGCAGAGTCTTGTGAGCAAAAATTCTACTTTGTGAGCTACTGGCATTAAAGCTGAGAGCTACTAGCATTTTCTAAGACTCGCCTATAGAAAACATCTGATTGTAAGATCATAGCACCAAAATGTAGAAATGTAGTAATTTTTTTACGTCTTATGGTTGTTAAATTGTTTTATGGTTTTTATCTTATTTATTATATGTTATGCCCATGCATATACATGAATATGTAAGCCGCCCTGAGCCCGCTTCGGCGGGGAGGGCGGGATATAAATGTAATTAAATAAATAAATAAAATTAAAGTTGTGAGCTACTGCAGAAATTAGTGTGCTTTATATGAACATATGAAGCTGCCTTATACTGAATCAGACCCTCGGTCCATCAAAGTCAGTATTGTCTTCTCAGACTGGCAGTGGCTTTCCAGGGTCTCAAGCTGAGGTTTGTCACACCTTTGGGGTCATCCTTCCTGAGTGAAGACAAAAATGTGTGAGCTGGAGGCTAAAAATCTGTGAGCTAGCTCACACTAACTCCGTTTAGAGGGAACACTGGAGTCAACCTTCCAGAAGTAGTCATTTTCTCCAGAGGAACTGATTTATGTAGCCTGGAGACCAATTGTAATAGTAGACCTCCAGGTTGGCAAACCTAATAAATTCTCTAGAGTCCCTACTCCAAAGCAGCCGCTTTCTCTGTAGTCTGCGGATCAATTGTAATACTGGGAGGTCTGCGGGCCTCATCTGGAGGTTGGTAAATACCACTAATAGGCTGTTTTGCTTCCTTAAAGAGGCAGGATTGTGGCTCTGGAACCCTCTGTAGCTTTCTAGCATATGGTAACATTAGTAGGCCTCCATAGCTGCTACTGTTTTTGTGCATTAGTCCTAAGTCTAAAAAGGCCAGGGGAAAAACAAATCAAATGTTCAGGAAGATAAAAATATTTTTTTTAACCTGCCCCTGGGCAGCTTCCTGTGGGTGACAAGCCACGGGGTGTGTGTGTGTGGGGGGGTGGTGGTGGTGGTGGTATCACATTGCAAGTTCGGTGGCTTGTTTTTGGAGCAGAAAACAAGCTTTACTGCTAAGCTGTAATGAAGCCTGGCCTTTTATGGGCTCGAGAGCGGAGGCTAGAGGCACAGAGGGCTCCCAATATCTCTCTGAGGACCTATCCAGAGTTATAGGTCACCACTTGAAAAAGTGTTTAGTAACCCCAGGAAATAACAAATAGTACTGTGAAGCCATGAAATTGCTGGGCTGTGTGTGTGTGATACCAGCTGTAGAAATTAGGGTTGCCAATCTCCAGTTGGTAGCTGGTGATCTTCTGGGATTGCCCCAGGCAACAGAGATCAGTCCCCCTGGAGAAAATGGCTGCTTTGGAAGGTGGTCTCTATGGCATCATACCCAACTGTAGTCCCTCCCCTCCCCTCCCCAAACCCCACCCTCCTCAGACTCCACCCCCAAACTCTTCAGGTGTTTTCCAACCTGGAGCTGGCAGTCTCCAGCCTCTAGGGGAGGCAAACCTGAGTTGTTGTGAGGGAGAAACCCAGTTGGCTGAGGGCAGGGCTTGTGAGTGGAGCCGGTTAATTGGAGATCAGCAAGTGTGAGAGGCCTGGCACAGCTGAGGCTGCCGGGGTGGCTCAGATATCTGAGGCGTGAGCTCTTTGGCTAAGAAGGGATTCTCTCCAAGTTCCACGGCGGTGCAGCTTGCGTGTTGCGGAGCTGCCAACTGCTGAGTGAAATCTGAAACCTACTCCCATTGCTGAGGGCTGGCCTTGCGCGCTTCCCAGCCTCTTGTGCTGGGTATTTACACATTTTGTACACAGTCGCCCGTTTTAAATTCTAGGACTTGTTCCTCGGACAAGTACAACTCTGTGCTGTGTGTGTCTTGTGGCGAAGGTGGCTGGAGCCCCTCTGCGAGCTTACAAATAGTACTGGCATTCCTCAGGAAGGGGAGGAAACCCCAACTTTGTATGCCGGTGACAGTTTAATTTGGGTCTGTCTGTGTTTCCTTTTCGAAACCGTCTGGTTGAAGCTGCAGAGACGTTCTCAGATTTGAATATCCCCCTGGAGCTGTGGGAAGTACAGGGCTTTTTTGCCCTCTGTATTTGCTTACAGTGGAGTCTCCAGTTGGAACTATTGCTGGTGTGAATCGGGGCTGCAGCTGGGAACAGGTAGGTAGTATTCAAGAGAGAGCAAAATCTGCGCCGGTGACAAAACTAGTAAAAGGAAACGCTCTTCTAGTGGGTTAAACTTTCTTCCCATAGACCAGGAGAGAGCAGCAACAGCTGTTTTGTGCGGCAGTTTTAGTCCTAAGAAAGGCAAGGAAGCAGCCTAAAGGATTCTACTCTGTGATGTCTGCTTCAGCTAGGAGCTTGGTGACCACGCATCACACCTCTTTTGCTTTGCTGGAGTTTAAAAATAGAATGCACATTTAAAGTGCGAGGAAAAATCTATATAATCTTTATGTGTCCTGAACTTCCTGTATTAATGTTCCACATTAGACTTCTGCTAGCTTTTCTGCGTGCGCGCTTATTCAAGCAGAACATCTGCAGTAAGACAACAAAGATCATTCGGCTAGACTTTCTAATAAGCTCTTTGATTGTAGTCATAGAAGTCCTAAGGAGCTGAAACAATTGTGTTGTTTTTAGTTATGAGAACTATAGTGGGTGACTATGACTTTTTGGGGGGGGGGTGGTGGTGGTTAAATCTCCAGAACAACTGCAGTACAATACAGGTTATGGTTTCTTTAGTTTAAAAATGTTTTTTTCCTCTATGTAAGATGGGATATTCTGAGATGCTGGTAAAAATGAAATATGTAGCATTGGAGAAAAATTCCTTTCAGACAACTGAAAAGGTTTCCCCCTGCCATGATATCTCTTGAGGATTCATGGGTTCACACTGTCTAACTAGAATAACCTACATTTCCTCTGCCACACTGTGGCATAGGGGTTTTTTTTCCTTTATTTTTCTAATTTCATGGAGAAGCGGAAATGCACACTAGGAGAAAGCAGAACGATCTATCAGGGAAGTGCCTGCCCTATCTGGGACGAGTTAATTAGAATCTTGTGATATTTACAGATAAGCACACAGCGTTATCAAAAGGTGGAATGTAAAACTCGTATACAAATAAGAGAATTAGATAAAAAGCATGTCCCAACATTGCTTCCTGCACCCCTAGCTGAGTGCTGCTCTTTCAAAGTACGGTGAGGAAATGGTACACAGGAACTGTTCTGGAATATGGCTTTCTCCTTCCTTGGATGCATGCACTGTAGAGAGTCAAGTGTGTGGATAATGGTAGGTAGCAGCTGCTAGTGATATATAGATTAGCTAAAGACTTTTTGTTCTGCTGCATTTTGCATCTCCAAGGCTGCAAAGAGACAGCTTTGTCCCCCAGTGCTTTGCTTTGTACCCTGCCCTACCGCATTCCAAAGAATACACAAAAGATACACATACAGGTGAGGTGCTTGATTAGATGAGTTAGGCTGCTGGTGTGTTCCTCTCCCAGCAATAATTCACCTAGCTCCCCAGGTCTCTGGCATTTTGTTATCCCTAGGCTGCCCCCCTCAAGAACCTGGTAGATATGTGCATCCCAGGATGCTTCACATGTGATATGAATAGTCCGGGCAATATTCTAATAATGCTGTTCTTTACATGGTGGTGGGAAAGTACTGTTGAGTTGCAGCTGGCATACAGTGGCCCTGTAAGGTTTTCAAGGCAAGGGAGAAAGAGAGGTGGTTTACCATAGCAACCTTGGACTTTCTTGGTGGTCTCCCATCCAAGTGCTAGCTAGGGCTGATCCTGTTTAGCTTCTGAGTCTGAAAAGGACAAGATAGCCTGGCCCATCCAGATCACGTGAACACAGGAAGCTGCCTTATACTGAATCAGACCATTAGTCCATCAAAGTCAGTATTGTCTACTCAGACTGACAGTGGCTTTGCAGGGTCTCAGGCAGAGGTCTTTTACATCACCTACTGTCAGATCTTTTAACTGAAGATGCCCAGGACTGAACCTTGTATCTTCTGCTGCCAAGCATGTGCTCTACCACTGAGCCACTGACCTGAAACCAGGGTTCTTTAAATGGAGAACAGTGCAAAACGTAACAGGGTCAGTGCAAACTTTTTCAGAGTGATCGCTGTCATGCTAGTGGATAATTTGCACTTATCTAGGTCGCCTTTTCACTTATCTGCTAGCATCTATAGCTACTGCGATCACCTGCCTAATATATACTTTTGCATTCCCAACTAAATCTGGATTGCACACAGAAGCCAACACTGCTTACTAATCTAAAAGCAAAGGAAACTGCAATGTCTGGTCTCGTTTTTATGTGATAGTTCTAGCCTCTTTCATAGAATCATAGAGTTGGAAGGGACCTCTAGGGTCATCTAGTCTAACCCCCTGCACAATGCAAGAAATTCACCGATACCTTCCCCACACACATACAATCCCAGTGACCCCTGAGCCATGACCAGAATGTGGCAAAAACCTCCAGGACCCCTTGCCAAACTGGCCTGGAGAAAAATTGTTGATTGACCCCAAAGTGGCAATCAGCATTTCCCTGTGTAAGAAAGGGCCACAAGAACCCAGCACTGATGCACTCCTTCTCATGATCTGCCTAATTCACAGAATCAGCATTGCTGTCAGATGGCCATCTAGCCTCTGCTTAAAAACCTCCAAGGAAGAAGAGTCCGCCACCTCCCGAGGAAGCTTGTTCCACTGAGGAACCGCTTTGTCAGGAAGTTCTTCCTAATGTTTAGCTGGACGCACTTTTGATTTCATTTCAACCCATTGGCTCTAGTCTGACTTTCTGAGGCAACAAAAAAGAATTCTGCACCATCCTGTATATGACAGCCCTTCAATTACTTGAAGATGGTAATCATATCACCTCTCAGTCGTCTCCTCTCCAGGCTAGACATACCCAGCTCCTTCAACGTTTCCTCATAGGACTTGTCTCCAGACTCCTCCTCATCTTCATTGCCCTCCTCTGGACACATTCCAGCTTGTCTATATCCTTCTAAAATTGTGGTGTCCAAAACTGAACACAATATTCTAGGTGAGGTCTAACCAGAGCAGAATAAAGCGATACCATCCCTTAATGTGATCTGGACGCTATACTGTTCCGTGCTTTCAATTTGTGAATTCTCTTTCTCATTTTACACGGGTTTCTTACTAGCTGTTGGTAGCTTTCCCTTCCAGAGGGACTTGATTACTTGCTTGTATTAATTTGGTTACATTTCAACCAGCCCATCATTTCAAGATGCACGTGAGATTATTTCTGCCAGAGAAAATTGCATCGGCTGAAGGACCATCGATGATTTCATTCAGAAAGTTTGAAAAGGATACCTCCATCTCAAAGCTTACAGCATGCAGTGGGCATACTTCATGGAACCCCAGTTGGCCATGGCTTCCTTACATACTTCCTCTGTAGGTTTAGATGCATGTGTCTCCCTCTTTGTTTTTCTCTGCCTGCCAGGAAATACAGGGATAATTGCCACCATTTTATGGCATTATGCTTGCGGCAGTGAAGCCACAGGCACCAGTTGAACTGTTGTCCTCTGGTGTGGAACAGCTGGAACATTCCATCTGCTCAGGGAGCCAATCTGTTACCAGCATAATATTCCACAAGGCAGAGCTTCTGTGGGAAGGGAGAGTTAGTAGGCTGGGTTATTCACTGAACCTATGGAAGTAGCAGCTGTACAGGGAAGGCTGAAAGCAAATGGGAGAATGGTCCTAGAAGGCAGCTTAGTTCAGAGGAAAAATAAACAGTGGGTACAGGAAGGGCAGGTGGAAGGGTTATGGCTAAGAGCCAGGAGAGCACATGGCTGCCAAGTTTAGCTCTTGTGTTTTTAAGAACTGCAAAGAAAGGAGAACTCCGCTGCTCTGGCATCTGCTGTTACTGCAGCATTGTGATTCATCGGTACCAAGGACTAGTCATTGAAGACCAAAAGGCAGTACTATATTGCACATATTAATGTGAACTCATCTGCCAATGATTTGGTTTCAGGTTTCTTATAAACTGTGGATTGATCCCTAGCATTAGTCTCCTTCCAGGCCTATATAACATTTGCTTATATTTTAATGTAAATCTTAAACTGTCTTCAGGGAGGTCTCCTGGAAGCACAGAACAGATTTCTTCCTTAGCCTTCCCTGAAGATTACCCCTGTGCGAAGCTGCTGCCCATTTCTTGGAGGATGTACCTCCACAAGGAGCTTTCCATATCAAACAGTTTCTCCCTCCATTCTCATTTTCCCAGATGTTTAACGTCGAAGGAAGTGGTGGAAAGCCAAAATGATGCAATAATTTCACAGTACACACTGTTCATGCCCTTATCTGGATGGCTAAGGCAAGCCCGATCTTGTCAGATCTCAGAAGCTAAGTAGGGTCAGCTCTAATAAGTACTTGGATGGGAGGCCATCAACAAAGTCTTGGTAAGACGTGAAATATGCGGTGGTAGGCAATGGCAAACCACCTCCATTCCTCTCTTGTCTTGAAAAGCCTATGGGGTTGCTATGTCGACTGTGACATGGAGGCACTTTCCATCACAACCACCACCACCACCACCACCTCACTGCTCATATGCAACTCCTTTGGCGGAAAGTCACTTCTGACTTATGGTGACCCTGTGGGGTTTTCAAGGCAAGTAATGAACAGAGGTGGTTTGCCATTGACTTCTTCTTTGTAGCAACCCTAGACATCCTTGGTGGTCTCCCATCCAAACACTAACAAGGGTCAACAAGCTCAGCTTCTGAGATCTGATGAGATTGGGCTAGCATGGGCCATCCAGGTCAGAACACTCAACTTATACATGTTAGTGTATTTTCAGTGCTCTCCTGAAAACGATTTCACGTTTGCAAGCCCCTTGACTTCATTGTTCATCCACTAAGTGTTGGGTGGGCATTATGGCATAGAAGAGAGACAGGAGTACTCTGGAACCCAAAGCAACAGAACCTAGTTCTCTAGTCTAGTGTCGCTTGCTTTGACCTTTAAACTGAATGTATTCTCCATCTACTGCTGGTAAGTTTTACACACGTGTCAGGGTTTGGGAGTTACACAGAGTCTAGTATGTTAGTTGTCGACTGTGACAGGTCCCTGGTGACACCTCTACTACTATTGCATAGTGAATTACCACATAGGGTTTTTGTAATTCACAGGCTGTCCTGGAAGACAGCTACATGTATTATTCATGCAGGTGGGGCATTTACAGACCTGAGACGGCAAGCATGGCATGACTCCAATTAGTCAAAAATAATTGGAGAAGCAACCCTTTGAAGATAGATGCTCGATTCCCTTGAACAGCCCCAAGGCTTACAGCATTGTCCTATGGGTTAGACCTTCCCCATTGGTAAGACATGAAATATACTTTGGATCCCAGACTTGTGAAGATGCAGAGCAGCGCAATGCTCATTATCTCTGTGGGACCACTACAGTTACGGAATCCCCAACCAGCCATTTAGTTGGCTGCAAGCCAGTATCCATTCATGTCCATATCGATACAACACAGTGATTTGTTTTTTTCTTCCACTGGCAGCATGGTTTGCTGTTGCTTCTATAATGGGCTGCAACTACAAGAGAATAGCAAAGGAGAGAGGAGGATGTACTTAAGTATGTCAGATTGTTGCGGCTCAGCTATTAGCAGGAGCTAGACGGAGCAGGCATATTACTCCCTTTCTTCAGATGCTTCATTGGCTACCCATCTGTGCCACATACATAGCCCTTCATGGCCTTGGCCTCTCTTATTTGTGAGGCCACCTGTCTCCCTGTGCTCTGCCACAACATCTTTGCTCATGTCAGCTGGGGCTTCTGCAGGTGCCGACCTGAAAATGGGCAAAATCAACAACTGCCTGTACACGTGCTCTCTGTTGTGGCTTTCGCGTTGTGGAATGGCCTGCCCAAGGAGGTCAGGAAAGCTCCCACTCCCCTGGCCTTCCGCAAACTATGCGAAACTGAATTATTCAAGAGGGCTTTTTCTGCACAGGTAACAGGGTTGCCCTGTACAAAATGGTTCACGAACTTACCTGGATGAATGATTGGGACTGTGGTCTGTACTGCTGTGTATAGCTTATTGTAGTAGGATTCTGTTATATAATTTCTGTTCTGCTGAATGTGCTATGTGAATACTTAATACTGTGCTTCTGTTCTTTCTGGTGATTTCAGACTTCTAAAATCCTAACGCATTGGTAACTTGAATGGCCCATTTTGTTAATCGTACTGACTCTGTGTAATCCGCCTTGAGTCACTGTGAGGAGGGCAGACTATAAATAGCATGAATGAATGAATGAATGGCAAGCTAACTAGCAGTGAGAGCCATAGAGCCATGTCTGTAAAGCTTAGCCAGATGAAGTTTCTGATCCATCTTGGAAGAAAGTCAACCCACTTTCCAGTTATCTGGTGAAGAGAGTGTTGAATCCTGAAAGCTTAATTGGGTTGCCAGCCTCCAGGTGGGACCCAGAGATCTCCCACTTTTACAACTGATCTCCAGCTGGTAGAGATCAGCTTCCCTGGAGAAAACGTCTGGGTGGACTTTATGACATCGTATCATGCTGAGGCCCCAAACCCCACCCTCTCCTGGAGCCACCCTCAGAATCTCCAGGTATTTTCCAACACAGACCTGACAACCCTACTTATACTCTGAAAATGTTATTGGTTTATAGGTGCTACTGAGAGGAGCCTCATGGTGCAGAGTGGTAAGCTGCAGTACTGCAGTCCAAGCTCTGCTCATGACCTGAGTTCGATCCCGGTGGAAGCTGGGTTCAGGTAGCCTGCTCAGGGTTGACTCAGCCTTCCATCCTTCTGAGGTCAGTAAAAGGAGTACCCAGCTTCCTGGGGGGAAAGTGTAGATAATTGGGTAATGTAATGGCAAACCATCCCATAACAAAAAGTCTGCCAAGAAAGTGTCATAATGTGATGTCACCCCATGGGTTGGTGACAACACAGTGCTTGCACAGGGGGGGACTACCTTTACCTTTACTTTAAGATGCTACTGAACTTGAATTTAGCTGTTTCCAGTTATAAAGAATGCTACATTTCTTATTTTTAAAATGTGATTTCCATGCAATATTGTGGTTTAGAAACTCTGAGATCAGTTTATCATTAATCTCTTGGAGAAACTGGCATTTGTAATGAGAACAATTGACTAGAAATGGTCGTAGAAGCTGATAGGACAAATACTTCTTATGTAAACAATTTAATGTTTTAAGATTTTTGAGACTTTCTGACAACTAAGCTGAATAAAAATATGAACAGCTGAAAATTATCTTCAATTAAACAGGCCCCCCCTTTTTTAGAGGCTAAGAAATAGGTGAGAGAGAAACCAAGGAAAAGGGCAGTAGGGCATATCCTAGCACGAAATCTTAACAAAATTGTACCTTCCCAGACATCCTTAGCAAACAGTCTTCCTGTGAAAACCTCTGTGGCTTTACATAAATCCATTTACATAAATGCAGTTTCCTTCCAGGGCCTTTTTGTTTGTTGTAGGTTTGGTTAATGTGATGTGAGAAAAGGGGAAGTGATTTCCAGCAGGTGGCACAGACAGATTTGCATGGTAGGACTCCAGTTCTCTTTACTTTAGGCTGTTTCTAGAAGCATCCATCCTCCTCTTTCCTTCCCCTCACTTCCCCAGATGGCCTTTTTGGGCTTCTGAGATACACTTTCCCCCTACCCTGTCCCATGAGCAGGAAACACTAGCGCAGACCACACTGGGCCATCGTACATGTATTATTCACGTGGGTAGGGTTTCAGTACCATAAACCTCGTTTCGCACCTGCATGTGATGTCCTTTAAATGTTATCCTCACTGTGTAGGGAACTGCTCGTGGATAAACAGCTCCCACACGTGTCAAAGAGCATTTAAAGGGCACCTGTGTTGTGTTAAATTTCAGATTAGAAAATTAAGAGTGCCTCTTCTCTCCCTTTCACCCCTCTGAAAGGCAGTGAGGGGAGATGTTTCTCTGTCTGGGTATTGCGTTTCTGCCTTATGTGTTCCAATTAGAACAGGTGGCTGATGCTCTGCTTCACTGTCGGGAAGTGTGCAGGCATTTTAAACAAAATTTACATTACTTACGGTGGCTGCCCTTGGAAAGGGCAGGAGCTGGAAAAGACAAATGCTGGAAAAGACATCTGTCCCACTACACTTAATTATGTGTGTGTGTGGGGGGAAATAACCGTATTTATTCTAATGCATGCTCTGGCATTGACTTTCTATCCCAGTCATCTTATTTGAGTAGCATTAATATATAAGTGGGCATTTTAACTGAAGAGGGTGCTAATTGTATTTTGGGATAAGGAAGCAGCAGAGTCTTCTTGAGAAAGGCTAGATAGACACCTGTCAAGAGGTACAGGAAATTTGATATTCCGATTTGCCTATGCAGTTGTAAAGGCTGAAAATAATACTGATAACTGGAATGTTTTGCGGGGTGAAATGAACAGGGGCTATGCGATATGCATGCAGTAGTGTTGGTATGCAAGTCCCATTTGGAACCACAGAGAGCTGTGCAGTAAGATATTGCGGTGGATTGCACCCTATTGTTTAAAAAAGTTGAGATAATGAGCATTTGCATGGATGCTTGCATGTGAGAAAACATATCTGCAGTTTAACTCACATGGACAGTGAGTTTCAAGTTGCTTGGATCTGTTTCAAATACCTGGAAGACACCATGGGTCAGTGGTTTAGCATTGGCTTGGCATGTTGAAGGTCCCAAGTTCAGTTCTCAGCATCTTCAGTTAAAGGATCAGGAGTAGGTGATGTGGAAGAACTCTGTCTGAAACTCTGGAGAGCCACTGCCAATCTAAGTAGACAGTACTGGCCTTGATGGACCAATGTTTTGATTCAGTACAAGGCAGCTTCATGTGAGTTCGTGTGAGATTTCTGCCTTGAGAGAAGAATAAATGGCCTGTGGGTATTTTTTTTCTAGATACGATTAGATTCTCCCTTGTTCTGTATCATCTCAAAAGGGGAGGGACGGCGGCTCAGTGGTAGAGCATCTGCTTGGGAAGCAGAAGGTCCCAGGTTCAATCCCTGGGATCTCCAAAAAAGGGTCCAGGCAAATTGGTGTGGAAAACCTCAGCTTGAGACCCTGGAGAGCCGCTGCCAGTCTGAGAAGACAATACTGACTTTGATGGGTCTGATTCAGTATAAGGCAGCTTCATATGTTCATAAAATGTATTTATTATTCTTGTGTCCCATCAATTTTCAAACTTTGCTTTTCAGCTTTGGCTCCCAAAGCAACTTACAGTTTAAGACCAGTTTGGATATATCAGCCTAAAATATAATAAAAAGGTGCTTGGAGAGGGGGAGTTCTCAGTGAGGTCTGGGTTCAGGTGCAGTAAGGGTGTCTGTCTCCTCCTCCTTTTACCTCCTCTCCCTCCTCTGTTGATGATTGTTGTTGTGAACAGATATTCAAGCACGTACAAAGTGAGTTGGATCGACCAAAATCAATGGGGAAATTCAATTTGTGCTGATGGAGCACACTGTAATTTACTTTTCCTCTGTTTTCTGCTTTTCAAGCTCTGGCCAGAGCGTACTATCCTATACGCAAGCAGTACATCATAGCTTGAGTCAGCACAGCTGTGTATCCCAAGCATCTGAATCAAATCTCTGTTTATTTATTTAAAATATTTGTATACTGCCTTATTTCCATGGAATGAAGGCAGGTAATGGGGGGGGGGGGGCGCACAAGAAATGGCAAGGAAACCAAAACAACATAATGATCCATCAAGGGCAAAAAACACAGACAGGTCTGTTAGAACAGGGTCTAGGGTTGCCGGGTCCAATTCAAGAAATATCTGGAGACTTTGGTGGTAGAGCCAGGAGACATTGGGGTGGAGCCAGGAGCAAGGTTGTGACGAGCATAACTGAACTCCAAAGGGAGTTCTGGCTATCACGTATAAAGGGACCGCACACATTTTAAATGCCTTCCTTCTACTGGAAATAATGAAGGATAGGCGCAGCTTCTTTGGGGGTTCATAGAACTGGACCCCCTGGTGCAATCTTTTTGAAACTTGGAGTGTATTTTGGAGGGAGGCACAGGATGCCATGCTGAAAATTTAGTGCTTCTGTCTCAAAAAACAGCCCCCCCCCCCGAGCCCCGGATACCCACAAATCAATTCTCCATTATACCCGATGGGAATCAGTCTCCATAGGGAATAATGGAGAGCACAGCAGACATTCCCCCCTCCCTGCTTCCTGATGCCCCTGAAGCAGGGGGAGGGCTTCCAAGCCTGGGAATCCTTTGCCCCCACCTGGGGATCGGAAACCCTAACAGGGTCTCCCATCTTTTTCAAATGCAGGCACCATTAGAATTCTGACATAGTATGGTGGGTGCAGCCATAAAATGACTGCCATAGCATACCTTCTGTCACACAGTTAAGATCCTTATGCTGTGGTAGTAGCTGCTACTAGAATTCCAGGTGGGGCTGGTAGAAATCAGCTCCCCCGGAGAAAATGGCTGCTTTGAAGGATGAACTCTATGGCAGTGTACCGTGTTGAGGCTCTTCCCCTCCCCAAACTCCTCCCTCTCCTGGATCTCCCCCCAAAATCTCCAGGTACTTTTCAACACAGACCTGGCAACTCTGGCTGCTGCCAAAGCAACATTCTTTAAAAACTTTAAAATCTGCACAGCCAATCAAAATCTCCAATGATCAGTTTGCCCTGCCTGCTTCTAAAAACACCTTGGGGGCAACAGGAAAGGTGTGGGTGGGCAACACATTGGGGATTGCCATGTCAGAATAATTTACTCTTCACCAAATTCCCACTTAAATAAAATAAAGTCACGTACCTCTCTAAAAGCAGCAAGTGAAGGTGCTCTCTACCCCCATTCTGGTTAACCGTCTTGGAAGACTAGACCAGCCACAGAGAATGGCTGTGACCTAAACATTGCCATATGGACACTCTAAGAGAGAGCATCACTAGGAGAAGACTGTCTGAAGACTGTAGCTAGCATGTCGGAGTAAGCATTGGACGAAGTCCAGCATTCTGTTTCTAGCATTTCTCTAGTTTATGCTTCAGGAAATCTCAAAAGCATGACTTGGTGGTGGCGGTAATACCTGATGATCCCTGGGACTGTGTGGTGTTCTTGGAATTTTACAGTGAACATGGAGATTGCATTTAATTACCAGGATCAAAAAACTTAGAACATACAAGTGCTGAGTCTGCAAGGATTTGTGAGGGAGAGTGTTACTCATTTCCCCCCTGTATCCCCTTCGACACACTATCTCACCTCCTGGCAGTTCCAGTATCCTCTTTCCCTGCTTCCTTTTCTCCTTCACACTCCATCCTCCCAGTCTTCAACTTTATATATTACCATATACTGCATTTATACTGCAGCTTGCAGTATTCTCCGTTTTATCACAGAGCAGTAGACTAGCTGAGAGAAAATGACTGGCCCAAGCTCACTCGGCAAGCTTCCACGGCAGAGAGGAGGTTTGAATCTGGGTCTGAACCACAACTCCAGACCAGTTCTCAGCTGGGTAGTATCTCCCTGGAGGAGTTTTGCCAAGTTGCAGAAGTCGTGTTCTGGTCCCAGCCAAATCTTGCAAGTTTTGCTGGGCCCAAGTGAGTTGCATCTGGATGAGTCATGTATATTGCCTGGGAGCGACTTCTTTTCCAGGCCCCAATGTTGAAGGCTAGGACAAACAGATTTAAGGACAGTTTCTATCCAAGTGCTGTGGTTAGGTTAAATGCAGGGTTATGAAGGATTATCTGTTTTAGATGTATTTAATGGTTTTAATGGTTTAAATGGTTTAATGAATGTTTTTATGAATGTTTATCCGTTTTAGATGTATTTAAATGGTTTTAATGGTTTAAATGGTTTAATGGTTTTAGATGTATTTAAATGGTTTATGAATATGTGTGTTTGATGTGTTGGTATGTTTGTGGAAGAGCACCTCATTTCGTTGCTCTCTTTTTGTTGAGAACAATGACAATAAATTCATCTATCTATCTATCTATCTATCTATCTATCTATCTATCTATCTATCTATCTATCTATCTATCTATCTATCTATCTATCTATCTATCTATCAATGAGTCCTCCCACCAGGGCAGGGGTGGACTGTGAAAAAGAAATAGCCCCACAAAGGACCCTGCCCCTCCTCCTGCCTTTTACTGATAGATACCAAGGTTTAAAGGTTGGAAATATTGTTATGGTCACTCCTATAGTGGCTACTGAAATCGCAGATACTGATTTCCCACTCACCTTACACTGCTCTCACGTTCCTCTTCTCAGCAGGGCTTCCTTCCGATTTCACACTATCTGCCCTGGGGCTGCAGCTAGCGTCGGACTTTTCTCGCTGCAAGCAGAAACTCTTAAAAACCAGTTTCTGTTTGCGGTGCAAAAATGCTGATGCTAGCTGCAGCCCCGGGGCAGATAGTGTGAAATCAGAAGGAAGCCTCCCTGAGAAGAGGAACATGAGAGCGGCATAAGGTGAGTGGGAAATCAGTCAGAGTGTACATTTCTTAAATGTACATGTGCTGCTGCTGTTTGTGTTTTTAAAATCTCCCCTTTTTAAAGGTTTAAGATTTATCTGCAAACCTAGGGCTTTTCTCCTTTTTGTAAGATCTGTCTTGTGTGTTTATGGTTCCAGTGTCCGGATTTAAATATCCACAGATTAGGCCATGTGGAGAATTAAATATTTTAATTTAATCAAAATGTTGGTTTATCTAGCTCAGTGTGATCTACTTGCAGCAGCACTCTGGAGTCTCATGCAGAGATCCATTATATTATTTCCCAACATTTCCTGTGTAAGATCCTTAATTTGCTGATGCTAGTGACTGAACCTGTACTAGGATCTTCTATAAGCAAAGGGTATGCTCTGCCACAGAACTGAAAACCCTTTCATTAAAGCCGGAAGTTTCCTAGACGTGAATACAGAGCACTCCAGACAACATGTAGGTATTAATGTAATTAATTATATGTTTAAGTACATGGAATTGACTTGCCCTTTCTGTTTGTCATTCATATGACTTTTGAGCTTATTATGTCTGAATATGGGAGTTCCGCTAAGTCACTGTAGCTATTAGCCACTGATGAACCTGTACTCTGGGAATTTGTGCAACTTGCCTTTAAACCAACTAAACTAATGTTGAATTTATGCCTTTGAAGCCATGTAAACTAGCTGACATCACTCCATGCTGTTCTGCAAAGTCTAAATAAAATTTGGGAACCTATGTAAGAGAATAGATTGGGCCATCCACATTCCTTCTGTTGTTAGAGCACAGTTGTTTTTGCTGAATCCTAAGGTAGAGAATCCATAAGGAGATGTGTTGCAAGCTGTATAGTCTCTGTATTGGAGACCTTCTGACAACCTAGTTTTCCATATGGATCTAATCATCATATTGCAAACACCACAAATAAGTACAAAAGTATTCTCCAAAGCCCACCCGTAGACAGTTCCTGATGTACTTCAGAAGGTTCAATTGTAGGTAAACCCCCAGCTAGGGTTGCCAACCCTCAGTTGGGGGCAGAGGATCCCTTGGCTTGGAGGCCCTCCCCCCGCTTCAGGGTTATCAGGAAGTAGGAGGGGGGAGAGGAAATGGCTGCTGGGCACTCCATCATACCCTATGGAGACTGGTCCCCATAGGGTATAATAGTGAATCAATCTGTGGGTATCTGGAGCTCTTGGGAGGGGGGGCTGTTTTATTGAGGTAGATGAACCACATTTTTAGCATAGCATCTGGTGCTTCTCAAACCTCCCCCCAAATTTCAAAAATATTGGACCAGGGAATCCAATTCTATAAGCCCTCAAAGAAGGTGCCACCATCCTTCATTATTTCCAGTGGAGGGAAGGCATTTAAAAGGAGCATGGTCCCTTTAAATGTGATGGCCAGAACTCCCTTTGGAGTTCAGTCGTGCTTGTCACAACCTTGCTCCTGGCCCAACCACCAAAGTCTCCTGACTCCACCTCAAAGTCCCCAGATATTTCTTGGGCCTGGCAACACCACCCCCAGCCCCGTGGGCACTGAGATGCTTTTGAAAAATGCATAACAAATATTCATTCTTGCCAGAGGCTGTCCTCAGCCTTCCAGAAATGCCAGACTAACCGTGATATGATATCACTGCATGGTCTTGAAGGGTGTGGTATTTTGGCACCCAGTTCGTTGCTTGTTATATTAGCAAGTATCAATGGGTTCTGTGTATGTTTGCTCTTTTTCGTTTGTTGTTTTGTTTTGGATGTATGAATTTCCTTGGAGAATTTTTGCTAAACATCAGCTAAACTTTTTAAACTAAACCCCCCTCCCCCGCCCAGCCCCATGCAGGACACTCCAGATTTTGTTTTTGTTGAAAGTCAATGCCAGCCATAAGTGAAGAAATCCTGATATTATTTTCATACAAAGGATCATGTTGAATTTCAGTTGCAAAACCTGCATTGGCCAGAATGCTCATTCATTACAAATGTATCCAGCTTTCATTTCGGCATTAATAATCATGAGATGTATACATAAATCACGTGTGAGTTTCTTGCATGCTATTTAAACTTCACTTCTGTACTGAAGATCACTTGAGCTGTTTTGTGGTCTAACTGACATGTTTTTTGTGTATCATTTCTGATCTGTGCAATTGACCCAATAATGCAAGGGATTTCTGATCTTTTTTTATTCTTATGTGGATTTGTGATAGATGTGTGGAATCCTATAGTTTTATTGAACATTTATCAAATAAATGAAATATGTAACTTCCCCACCAAAAATCACAGATGTTCACTGTGTTACAAAGCGTTAATGGGCAGCCAGTTCTAAATTTATACACACGATCATTTTTTATTCATTTGGGGTTTTTTTAATGATGCCATAATGTCCAACCTCCAATCAACCATTTTCTCCGAGGGAACTGATCTCTGTTATCCAGAGCTCCAGTTGTAATTCCAGGAGTACTCCAGTCCACCCCTTGGAGGTTGGCACCCATGGTTAAGTGGTGCTTTCTCTCCTTCCCTTTCTTTATACACACACTCACATACATTTGTATCCTCTAAGCACAATTTTGGGAACTGTGCAATATCATTTGAAGCCTGGAAAATGTTAAGATGATGACAACAGAAAAATCTCTCATTGTGCAGCCACCGGTAATTACAGCCTCCACAATGGAACATTTTTTTGTCTTGCTCCACCGACTATCAAACCAAGCGGCTTGGCTCTGTGAAGTGTTCATCCCCAGGTCTGGCAAACTCTGGACCTTTCTTTTTCTTTTTTGCCTTCTAGCATTCAGGGTGCATTGCTGTTTTCTCTCTGTTTTTTTCAGTGAGCTCAAATCAACGTTTTGGCTTCCCTTTAGTTCGAACAAGATCAAAATTGTGTCTTGCAGTCTTGCATGCACGGACAACCACTGGTTATCCGTTGAAAAGTTGATTTGGTTACTTGCCTTAAAAAAAAAAAAAGCCCAGCAAGGTCTGGACCCTGAAAAGACACTTCTCGTTGGCAGGCTGCAGTATTTGTGCAGCTGTTCCCACAGGTCTGCTTTAATTTTTTTCCTTCCCCTTTTCAAAATCCAAGTGTAAATTGACATCTGTGTCTAGAGGGAGGGAGGGAGGAGTGTGGTTTCTTACAGGGTCTGACAGGATCAGACTCGGAAGGACATTAAGCTTCTGCTAAGGTTAGGCAGCTACAGGGTGAATACAGTCTGTGTACATTCCTGCTTAGGCTTGTCTGTTTTTCTGGTCTGGATTTCCATTTATTTGGAGTGGGGATAAAATGACGAAACAAGGGGAATGCATTTAAATACAAATGAGTCATTCTACTTGAAGGAGGTGGGGACTGGGAGAGAGTTTTGAAGGGTGCCAGCTTTGAATATTTCTGCTTGTTGTTCTTTCTTGGTACATGGAGCTGGGAGAATAGTATTTTAAGCATGACAAATTAAAAGCTTGTAAAAAAGGGTTTCCTAATCCAGCTGGCTGGTTGTGGCTTGAATGAAAGAAGAGGAAAGTTCAAAGGTGCAGCTGAAACGGGTACGAATATCTATAATTCTGCCTTAGACCGAGTGAGGCCATTGGTCCATCTAGTGCAGTGTTGTTTACTGTGACTGGTGGTGTCGGCCTTCCAATCCCGCCCCTCCCCTCCCCATGAATGCCCCAGGCAGAAGTCTTTTTTAGCACTGCTGTCTGGAGTAATTTTAGCTGGAAAAGTCAGGGACAGTGCTTGGGACATTTGGTGTATAAAGCATGTGCTTTGTCAATGAGTTATGTAGGCCCTTCCCTTCCAAGTTTTTTTTAAAAGGCCAGCAACCCATCTGCTCCAGTTAGAAAATGCTTCCCAGTGGAGGAGTATTCAAACACCATGCCTGATAATTCACAAGACACACACACTGATACTCTGCTGACCCCCTTCCCCCTCCCCATGCTGAACTTCATCTGAAAAGCAGGGCATTGGAGAAGGAAAAGGCTAGAGAACGTCCACAATTATAATTATTAATAGGATTGTCAATCTCCAGGTGGGCCTGAAGATTCCCTCTCTCCCCGAATGACAGCTGATCTCCAGAAGACTGATTGGTTCCCTTGGAGGAAATGGCAGCTTTGGGGGGTGGTATCTATGACATTATATCCCACTGAGGTCCTTCCCCTCCCTAAACCCAGCCTGTGGTATATTGGTACAATTGTTTTAAGAACAGCTCCCAGGGGTTCACTAGTAAGGAGTGGCTCAGGTAGGGTGGCCAGATTGGGAAATACCTGGAGATTTTGAGGATGGAGCCTGAGGAGGGTGGGGTTTGGGAAGGCGAGAGACCTCAAAAGCATAAAGTCCACCTTCCAAAGAAGCCGTTTTCTCCAGGTGAACTGATTTCTGGAGATCAGTTATAATAGTGGAGGATCTCCAGCCACCACCTGGAGGCTGGCAACCCTAAGCTGAGGTCTTGTGACCCTAACTGGAGGAGGAGTTAAAGTTATTTATTTATTTATTCTATAACTTATATCCTGCCCTTCCCACAAAGTGGCTCAGGGCAGCTCACAACAAACAATAAAACGGAATTCAAAATTATTACATTTAAAAGTTAAAACATTTAAAAACCTAAAAAACCTTAAAATTTTAACATTAAATCTATACCATATGAGTCACAGAAGTCTAATAAGCTACATTTATTTCCCAGTCAGGCGTAGGGTAACCGGAAGAGGGTTGTCTTACAGGCCCTGTGGAACTGAGCAAGGTCCCGCAGGGCCCTCACCTCTTCCGGCAGCTGGTTCCACCATGTAGGGGCCATTGTGGAAAAGGCCCTGTCTCTGGTTGTCTTGAGACGGACTTCCTTAGGCCCGGGGATGGTGAGAAGGTTTTGAGTCCCAGACCTCAGTACTCTCTGGGGAACGTGTGGGGAGAGACGGTCCTTCAGGTAGGCAGGTCCCAGGCCATATAGGGCTTTAAAGGTAATGACCAGCACCTTGTAACGGACTTTGTATGTTATTGGGAGCCAGTGCAGAGCCCGGAGACCCGGTCGAATGTGCCCCCACCTTGGGATGCCCAATAACAGCCGGGCTGCGGCATTCTGCACCAGCTGCAATTTCCGGGTCCGGCACAGGGGCAGCCCCATGTAGAGGGCATTGCAGTAATCCAACCTCGAGGTGACCGTAGCGTGGATCACTGTTGCTAGGCTGTCGCGGTCCAGGAAGGGGGCCAACTTACTTGCCCGTCTGGCCTTGCCCGTCTAAAGTTACTGATTAGTTGTGACCTGTTTAGTTGTGACCTGTTCTGTTAGTTGGCTGTTGTGTTCCAATAAACACCATTCCTATGACCACTACTGCCTTCAGCACAGATCCTTTCCTGCCCTAAAGACATAACGCTCCACCCCCCCAAAATCTCCAGGAATTCCCCAAGCCAGAGTTGGCAGCCCTATTATGGAATGACAACAGGGTGTTGTCAGAGTTTTAGGACCCATAAAGTATAACTGTAGTTGAGGCTTTTCCCCCCTGGGGGAACATGGTGGAACAGGGTTCTGGAACCACTTTGTGGAAACAAAATTTTCAAAAAAAAAAAAAAGGTTTAAAAGTTCATGAGGGGCACTTATGGGTTTCCCCTTCATTCCCCTTTTGAGAGTTCCGGTACCTCTTTTCCCAGGGAAATAGCCCCCTGACTGTAATCTTTAAATGGCAAGGGTGGTGTTGAAGTAGGGTTTCCAAGTCCAATTCAAGAAATATCTGGGGACTTTGGGGGTGGAGACAGGAGACATTGGGGTGGAGCCAGGAGCAAGGGTGTGGCAAGCATAATTTAACTGCAAGGGAGTTCTGGCCATCACATTTAAAGGGACCACACATCTTTTAAATCCCTTCCCTCCATAGGAAATAATAAAGGATAGGGGCACCTTCTTTTGGGGCTCATAGAATTGGACCGCCTGGTCCAATCTTTTTGAAATTGGGGGGTTATTTTGGGGAGAGGTACTGGATGCTATGCTGCAAATTTGGTGCCTCAACCTCAAAAAACAGCCCCCCCAGAGCCCCAGATACCCGCCAATCAATTTTCCATTATTTCCTATGAGAATAAGTCTCCATAGGAAATAATAGAGTTCCCTCCCCCCGTTTTCTCTCTCTCGCTCACACACGCTTAACTGTCTCTGGTGCAAGTGGGCAGCCGTGTTGGTCTGAAGCAGTAGAACAAAGCCTCCACAACCAGGTCTGGAAAGTACAGGGGCTATGCTGCTCTTTTACAAACGCACTCACTTGTCCGAAAGGAAAGCAAAACAAACAGAGGGGCAGCACTCTCAGGAGGTCTGCTGTTGCTTACCCTTCCCCATGAAGTACTTCCTGCTTCAATTTAAAGGCACACACACATTTTAAAACTGTACCTGTTTGCAGGTCCTGCCCAAGATCTAGAGGTACAGGGTGGGTGTGGGGTAGGAGCTTCCCCTGCTGGCCAGCTTGCTGGAGAAAACCTGTAAAACCCAGGAATCCCCCGCTGGGATCTGGGGATTGGGAGGCCTAAGGGGAAGGAAAGGGGTGAGGAGAAGCTGCTGCAATCAGGGCTGGGTGGGAGGGGAAGGGAAGGGGCGAGGAGAAGCTTCTGCGATCGGGGTTGGGTGGGAAGGGAAGGGGTAAGGAGAAGCTGCTGCGATCGGGGCTTGGTGGGAAGGGAAGGGCCGCCATTTTTCCCCCGCTTCCGGATTTTTGGTGAGCAGGGGAGGAGGCTTCAAATTGGGGGGTCCCCCTCCCAGGGCATGTGATTGGGAAGCCTGTGTTGAAGACATCAGGTCTCTGATTTCAACACACAAAGAATATCTGTCTCTGTGAGCACTGGTCAACAAGACACAGCCCTTCTTCCCCTAAAAGCTTGGAACTTCCTTTTACCATTTCATTTAAGATGGGTGCATGTCCAGAGAACATGAATCCAGGTGAGATTTATATTTGACTTCATACTCAAGGCCAGTTGCTGTGTTGGAATAATGTGAAAATTTTGTCCCAGATTCTCCAGAAGATCCATGGTTGCTGCAGAACAGACAACAGAGATCAGTCCTCCAAGGAAAAAATGGTTGCTTTAGACTAGAGCAGGAAAAAGTCTATGGTTTTCCCCGGACAGTCTAGCAATTTGGGAGGGCTAAACTCTATGGTACTTCTGCCGGAGGATGCAGGGGACTTGGCAACCCTAAGCTGGCTCAAAGCACCAACCCTTTATTTGCAAGGACACAACTCCAGGAAGCCTGAGCTTCAGCTGTCTATATAGGAACACTGAAAGTGAAACCAGCTCCATTCCATTGAAACATGTTGTAGCACAGACAGAGTTGCAAGGAAAAAGTGGAATGGATTTTCCATCAAGATCTCTGCGCCCTATCTATCTGGACACAAAGACCTTAATGGAAAATCCACTCCACGTTCTCTCCACAGCTTTGATGGAGAGTCCGTTCCATGTTTACCTTGCAGAAAGGCAGGGGACTGAAAGAACAGCTTTGTCAGCTTTGGAGCTTTAAATGGTGAGGATGGGAGTGGGGAGAAAAGGGCCCCGGGGCCTGACTAAAGCCTGGGTAGGCTGGTTCTGGCTCTTGAGCCAGATGTTTGACACCCCTGATCTGGAAGATGTATGACTATGCACATTCAGAGTCAATCAACCTCTGAATCCCAGAGCCAGGAGGCAACATCAGGGGATGGCCTTGGTCTTTCTGCTCTGCTGTTGGACCTCCAACAGAATCCTGGACTAGATAGACCATTAGTCTGATCCAGCAGCGCTCTTCTTATGTTCTTAAGATACAGGTTGATTGCTGTGTCCTGTGGCATGAAGACTACCTTAAGTTTTTGATTGGTCCCAACCCTTGATAGTACTTTGTTGTGGTTTCATGAGCAATTTTGTACGGAATGCTGGAGCAGGACAGTCCAACCTTTAAATTCCTATGCAGGGATTTGTGATGCAGTTTGCCCAACTGGGTGCTTGGCCTACAGGTGGATATTGATTCCTGCCACTTTTTAAAATCCATGCATTTCTTCTATATATTTATGCACAGTCAACCCTTTAATATTCATTTGTACTAGTTTCTTGTCCCTATCTGTCCCTCATCTATACCTGAGAGGTAGGGTAGGCTGCATCCCACAGCAAAACTGTGGAGGAGCTTGTATCCTGCATTGAATTTAAGCAAACATCTCCCTCTGTTAAAATATAGTCCAGTACGCAAGATGTGTACCTGGCATGTTTCTGGCATCCAAAAGAAGGAGGTGAGTCATTACATAAGAAGAGCCCTACTGGATCAGACCAGTGGTCCATCTAGTCCAGCATCCCGTCTCACAAAGTGGCCAACAAGTTCCTCTGGAGGGCCAATAACAGGGCACAGAGGCCAAGGTCTTTCCCTGGTTTTGACTCCCGGCACTGAAATTCAGAGAGTGACTGCCTCTGAACGTGGAGGTTCCCCTCAGTTACCATGACTAGCAGCCACTGATAGACTTATCTTCCATGAATCTATCCAGTCTCCTTTTTAAAGCTGTCTGTGCCTGTGACCATCACTACATCGTCTGTCAGCGAATTCCACATTTTAATCCTGCCTGCAAGCTTGTGGAAAGGCTTTCTGTTTGCCTGTTCATGCATTAGGAAGTGAGAGGTCCTGGATCAGTGGAGGAGCCTCCGCTTATCATGCAGAAGGTCCTGAGTTCAATCTCTGGTATCTCCAGTTAGGAAAAAAAGAGAGAAAGAAAAAACAGGCATTAGGTGACATGAAAGACCTCTGCCTAAGACCCTGGAGAGTCACTGCTAGTCTAAGTAGCTAATACCGACTTTGATGGACCAGGGGTCCAATCCAGTATAAGATAGCATTATGTGTTCATGCAGGGGGGCATTCTGGAGTCCTGGAGGCAGAGTTCCTAAGGGCAGGATCTTGGTTTCATACCCTGATGTGAATCCCCCAGGGAAAACTGAGTTCATCCCTGGGCATGAAACTCCAGACATTTCACATCACCCCTATGAGAGCTGCTGCTGCTGTCAACGCTTTGGTCGATTAACATCTGGAGAGTCAATCCACTATCTCTATTACTTTGGTAAGGCTGGGGTGGGGTGGGGGGAGGAAAAACAAGGAAGCAGGAGGGGAGGGGAAGAGTTGCAGGGGGGGGGGGGTTCCTACTGGCTGCGATGCAGAGAGCTGAGCCAGGCAGAGTTCCGTCAGCGCAGTATTGTAGTGGTACTGTTTGCTGCTGAGTCCTCTTTTGTTCCGTATGTGCTGAATTCCCACGTGCATGCTCTTGCCTCCCTTCTGCTTTCCTGCCGCTCGCAGGGGTCCAAGAATGCCTCTCTGCTGACACCAGCGAAGGGCTGAAGCAGCAAGTCGAAAGAACGACACACGGGCGCATATGGTTGAGGTGATTGATCATGTAATGAGATTAAGGCTTTGCGCACTGGTGCCGTAGAACGCAGGAACATGCTGCTCCGGCTACCTTTATTACCAGTCAATTTGCAAAGTACAGTGCATTAGTTCAGTGGAGGTGGCCTTTTCCGTTGTTGTTGTTCTTAATCTTGCTAAATGCTGCACGAGGAATCCTAAACGATTCAGCTCCATTCAGATGTGGTGTTTGATAGTATCACTCCTGGGATCCCCCCTTGTGATCTCTTCATCTGCTAACACAGACGGGGAAAGCTGCAGATTGTGAGTTTTACTCTCTCTCTCTTTCTCTTATTTATTTGGGGAGGGAAGGAGGTGGGGGGGAAGAGAGAAATTTATATCCTATCTTTGTAGACAGAATATGCTGCTGCTTGTTTTGGTAGCGATATTCTACTCTGTTTCTCTCTCACTACGTGGCAGAGGTTTTCCCTGCCGCGACTGCTGCCTCAAGTGCGCATTAGATAATGTCAAATTATAGTGTGTAATACCTGGTGGGCGTCTGCAATAAATGGGTCTCTCATTTGTGATCGCAGCTCTTATTTATTCCATCCCCTCCAAGTGCCAAATGAATTTTGAGCCCTGGGAAACAATAAGAAAAGGAAAGGTAATATTACAACGGCGAGATGTCGACAGTGATTGCGGCAGATGAATTTCAGAGGGCTGAAGCAGGACAGGTTGGACTTAGCAAGGTGATGCTCTCATCAGCCCAGAGGGAGAGAAGCAGCTTTTCCTTCTGTACTTCTGCCTGTGTTTGTGCTCTGTCGTTGGAGTGGTTGTTAGGGTTGTGTTTCATGGGAATCAGCGGGAAGCATTGTTTGCTGTTTATTTTCCTTCTTTTTCCAAACGACCAGGTCACATCTGTATTCTGGACTCTGAGTCTGCTTCAAAAGCTTTTTGCTATTTCCCTTTTCCAAACCCAAGGCTTGCCGCTAGGTTCATTAGTCCCTAGTACTTGAGAGAGAGAGAGAGAGAGACCCTTAGAGTGTGTTCATACAGTACAACATCCCTGCCTGTCCTGTCTCCTTGTCAAGTTGAGGACTTGGTTGCTGTTGCCCCTTCTTTTCAAACTTGCAATCATTTCTAAATGCCGGGCTTTGATCTAGTTGGGAACTGGCGTGTTCGTGCATTTGGAAGTATTTTGAGTTGAGTTTAAATAGCATAGATGCCTCATTACAGTGACAGTTGAACTTTTCAAGGGCTTTATTTGGGCCTGGTCTTCTGCACTTAGTATCCCTATAAAACAGGCTGGACAATCTTTTTAAGTCTTGAAGGGCATATCTGAAGTATATTGTGAGCCGAATGGCCTGCAGTGTTTTCAAATAACAACAAAACTTAGTTTCTCTGTATAGTTCATAGCATTTCTTGACACAGTGTTTAACTAAGTTATGGAACTCACGGCTACAAGATGTGGTGATGGATGCTGACTTTAGATGGCTTTGAAAGTTACTGAACACATTCGTGGAGGTGAAGTCCATCAGCAGCTATTAGCTCTGTTGGCTCAATGGATCCTTCTATGTTCAGAGGGTGTATATTGGAATCCAATTGCTGGAGGCAACATCAATTCAAAGCTTTGTCTTCTATGATCTTGTTTGTGGTCTTTCAGGACATCTGACTGACCACTGCAGGAAGCAGAATTCTGGACAACAGGAACCATTGGTCATGCACCAAAAACATTATCCCAGTGTATAGAACTGGAACCCATGTGCACCCCATTAGAAACACATCCCCCTGGCTTGCACATCCTGTCATCCACCAAGCTGAATGCCCATATGTCAGCCCATCAGAGGATCAATAAATTTCTTAGCTTTATCTGGGACTGAGAAAATTGGGGGGGGGGGGGGGCTGTCAAGCACAATATAAGATTAGTGCCTGGCATTAAGATGAATGGGTCAGAGGTTGCCCAGATCCAGAGGTGGAATTCTAGCAGGAGCTCTTTGCATATTAGGCCACACCCCCTGATGTAGCCAATCCTCCAAGAACTTACAAGGCTCTTTTTTGTAAGCTCTTGGAGGATTGGCTACATCAGGGGTGTGTGGCCTAATATGCAAAGGAGCTCCTGCTAGAATTCCACCCCTTCCCAGATCTAACATAGTCTGTGCTGATCCATGGTCCTGCAGGGGAAGGCTGTTGGTATCCTGATCTGGGATGGCAAATATCACTGAAAGGGATTCAAAATAACATTGACAGTATCACAATGTCTTTGTTTAAATCCAGGGCTTTTTTTGTGCGGGAACGCACAGGAATGCAGTCCCAGCTGGCTTAGCATCAGGGGGTGTGGCCTAATATGCAAATGAGTTCCTGCTGGGCTTTTTCTACAAAAAAGCCCTGTTTAAATCTATGGCACAGTCACATTAGAAGAAGAAGAGTTGGTTTTATACCTTGCCCATCTCTACCCGAAGAGGTCTTGGAGTGGCTTACAATCACCTTCCCTTCCTCTTCCCATAAGAGATGCCCTGTGAGGCAGTTGGGGCTGAGAGAGCTCTGAGAGCATTGCTCTTGAGAGAGCAGCTCTGAGGGAATTGTGACTGACCCAAGTCACCCAGTTGGATGCATGTGGAGGAGGAGGAGTGGGGAATCAGATCTGGCTCTCCAGATTAGAATTCGCTGCTCTTAATCACTACACCAAACTGGCATAGCATTGGACACTCCAATTTCAAAAAGTAAGGCCATTTTGGAGTAGCGGACAAGACCGGAAGGTGTGGGTTCCAATCCCATCTCTGCTGTGAAGCTCAGTGGTCAGTCCTGGGCCAGTCTCCCTCCTCCCTCCCTCAGCTTCACCTGTCTTACAGCATTATTACTATGATAAAACAGGAGAGGGGAACATTGAGCATGCCCCCCTGAACTCTGAGGAGTGTGAGTCAGAGTTAAAACGTGGTAGATAGAATGAAGTGTACCCTAGGGCTGAAAAAGATGCAGACAAGAGCAAGGAGATTGCTCAAGAAGATGGGAATGCCTTCCCTTGGAGGAAAGGCAAAATATCTGAGTCTCTTTTGCTTGGTTGGTGGGTGTGGGGAGGACAGCAAACAAGGAGGGAGCTGTTACAGGTTAATAAATTATGCATGGTATATGAAGGGTGGATGTTATTTTCCTGCTTTCATAATACATAGATCTCAGAGTCACCAAGTGAAATTCCTTAGCCAACTATCAGAAGAAGACTGCAGTTTTATACCCCACCCTTCTTTCTGAATCAAAGACTCGGAGCAATTTACAATCTCCTATATCTTCCTTCCCCACAGCAGACGCCCTGTGAGGTGGGTGGGGCTGAGAGAGCTCTCACAGAAGCGGCCCTTTCAAGGACAACTCTTGTGAAAGCCATGGCTACCCCAAGGCCATTCCAGCAGCTGCAAGTGGAGGAGCGGGGAATCAAACCCAGTTCTCCCAATCTGAATTAGCCCACCAAAACCAGTGCCATGTAGATTTTATATATCAACCATGCTGTTATAGAATAAGGAAGGGGCACTGAGCCCTCCAGTTTTGCCCTCTTGCCAGGGAACCTGCTTCCTTGCTGCAAGAAGCAGCTGTCTTATCTCTGCTTGCTCTGTGGCTTAGTCGTAGAAATGTCGATTGCCATCTTCCAGTTTCCAACCGAGCAGCACCCATGGAGTTGGAACAGCAGAATTGTTACAGTCGTCCCTGAGGTAGCTGACAAGCCAGGGACTGGACTGAATGCTAGCACTAACAGGAAGAAGATGCTTAGGGGCTCTAGGGCTGTTACAGACAGACACAAGTGCCATCAAGTTGCAATCTCAGCAAGGGGCTTTCAAAGACAACCGAGAAGCAGAGGTGGTGGTTTGCCATTGCCTTCCTCTGCAGAGTCTTTCTTGGTGGTCTCCCATCCAAGCACTGACCCTGCTGAGCGTCTGAGATCTGACGAGATCAGGCCATACTCACCATGTTGCTTTCCCTCCCCTAGGACTGTTAGCCTGTTCCTATATTGCTTTGAAGCTGATGAACTACAGAACTGTGTGAGAGCTGAAAAGCAGGATGAGCACTGTTTTTGCGTTTTAATTACCTTTTACTGCTCATGACAAGGAAGGCAGCATAGTATAGCTCGATCTCATCTGATCGTGGAAGCTAAGTAGGGTCAGTACTTGGAAGGGAGGTCAACAAGGATGACTCTGCAGAGGAAAGTAGTGGCAGACCACATCTGCTTTTCATGCCTTGAAAGCCCCCATAAATCAGCTACAGCAATTTATACAAACATGGTGTTCATGACTGGCTGTCCAATAGTCACGATTTGTGCCATTGTTTATCTCGCTATGCCCCACCTCTTTTCCAAGAAGTTTGGAAGGAAGGAAGGAAAGAGAGAAAGAGAAAGAAAGAACATTAAAACACACATCATAATCAGCTTCCAGATATATTGCAAGTCCGTGGAATGCTGTTATTTTAAGATGGGGGAGGTAAGGAAAAAGTCTAGTCACTTTTTGTAGTGCAGCACTGTCAAAATGTCGCATATTAAATCTGCTCCAGCTGCTGCCAAAGGAAACCCTCCCCACACACAATGGAAATGAGGGTTTTTAAAAATAGGTACAGAAAATTATGACTTTTTAATTAAAAGTGCAGCCAGTAAAGTAGGAAATAGCTGACTGCAGGTTCTTACAAAGTGTTCAGGTAAGATGTCAGTGGGGAACATTTTACGCCAATGAAATTGCAGGATTGCTTTCACTCGCTTCCTCTAACCAGATTTGTTAGTTCTAAACTAAATCAACTCCAGATTTTACATGATCACTTTAACCCTTTGGTGTTTTTTGCAAACAACAATTAGACTTCCTGGTCAGCTGAGCTAAATTTGGGCCATGGCTCAATTATAGAAAATGTACTTGTGGGTAGATAGTCCCAGGTCCGGACCCTAGCACTTCTAGTTATAAAAGGATTGCAGATATGGAATCTGGAAAAGCATTTTGTCTGGGACCTTGGAAGACTGCTCTCAGGCAGAATCTGACTATGGAATAAGGCTTTTTTGTATGTCCCTATATTAAGTACCTTCCATATGAACATTCCTTTTGCCTCCCCACCCCCCAAAATAATCTATTGATATCTAAATATGGTACAGTAAGTGGTATTTATCTAGATCTTTATTTTGTATTAGAAAATTAGACAAAGTATTAATAAGCAAATCTGTTTTAAGATTGAGAGTAGGAAGGGAAGCCATGAAGGAGTTAGAGAAGATGCTTAAGGCTAAGGATGTGTTACTAGAGTATAAGAAAAAAAGGTAGGTAGTCCCCTGTGCAAGCATCAGTTGTTTTCGACTCTGGGGTGACGTTGCTTTCACAACTTTTTCACGGCAGGCTTTTTACGGGGTGGTTTGCCATTGCCTTCCCCAGTCATCTACACTTTCCCCCCAGCAAGCTGGGTACTCATTTTACTGACCTCGGAAGGATGGAAGGCTGAGTCAACCTTGAGCCAGCTACCTAAACCAGCTTCCGCTGGGATCGAACACAGGTCGTGAGCAGAGCTTAGGACTGCGGTACTGCAGCTTTAACACTCTGCGCCACGGGGCTCTAGAGTTTATGAAGGGTGCATGTTATTTTCCTGTTTTCATAAGAATGAAATAATTTAAATAATTCAATTGAAATAGTTAAAATAATTCATACTATAGGATTCCCAATTAATATGTATGGGTGTGAAGAAAGCTGATGGGAAGAAAGTAGATTCCTTCGAAATGTGATGTTGGAGGAGAGTTTTATGGATACCATGGAGTGCCAAGAGTAGGTTCTAGATCAAATCAAGACTGAACTGCTCTTTAAAGCTAAAGTGACCAAACTGGGGCTATTGTACTTTGGGCACATTATGAGAAGACGAGAGTCACTGGAAAAACCAATAATGCTAGGAAAAGTTGAAGGCATAGGAAAAAAGGAAGACCCGACATGAAACAGATTGACTCAACAAAGAAAGCCACAGCCCTTTGTTTGCAAGACCTGAGCAAGGCTCTTAACAATAGAAAGTTTTGAGGATTGTTCATTCGTAGGGTGCCATAAGTGATTGGAGTTCTTCCAGTATGCTAAGAAGCTTGTGGTTAAGAGCGATCTGCTAGACATTACATAGGGGACTTCAAATAAGCTTTGACAATCTCAACAACAGCATGAGTAAACATGTATAGGATAAAAGGACAGGTCCTTTTGTGAATTAGTAACTGGCTAACCAACAGGAAGCAGATAACTTCTCATGGAGGAGGGGGAGCAGTCAGGGATGTGTGTTAGAGCCAGTCATATCTGATTCATTCGTAAGTGATCCGGCATCTGGGGTGAACAGTAAAATGGCCATGTTTGCAGATGACACCAAGTTGTTCAAGATGGTGAAAATCAAAAAAGATTGTGAGTTGGTGAAAAAAAAATAGTAATTGAGGTACAGAGTAATCAGGGGTTGTTTTGTAGAAAAACAGGTGGTGGAACTCATTAGCATAACTCATTAGCATATGCCGCCACCTCCCACCAGCCAAAAGCAACCTGATGCAAGAAAGGAGAGCCCTGGGTGAGCGAGGCCTGCTTGGTCTATCTAGAGGTCTAGCCAGCCCAAGCAGGTCTCCTGCCCCCCCCAGTTAAAGGGCTAGCAAGCCACCCACCACCCAAAATCACATAAGTGGAGAAAGGGTGGCACGGGATTCTCCAGGGGTTAATGAGGACTGCTGGGGGTGTGGAAAAGCCCCTGGTGGCTGACTGGCTGCCCGCTCTCCTAATCCAGCTATGCAGCTGCATCTACTATTCAATGGACAAGGTAGGTGGGGAGAAAGAGGGGGAACCCGCAGAAAGGTTCAGGAGCTGTGCACCTGTGAGCTCCTGCTGAATCTGAGGTCTGAGTGTAATTCTTAGAAGTGATGCATGCTCATACAAAATTCCTAACTGCATATACATTTATACTGTCTTAACTGGTAGCGACTTACCAGAAGGACATTATATTTAGACTTCCAAAGGCTTTTCATGAGGTCCCTTACTAGTGACTCCTCAGCAAGCTTAGCACAGTTATGGAATAAGCGGACAGGTCTTCTTCTGGATTAAAAATTGGCTTAATGGCAGGAAGCAAAGTGTAGGAATAAATGGACAGTTCTCACCATGGAGGGAAGTAAGCAGTGGGGTCCCACAGAGATCAGTATTGGGACCAGTGCGGCCTTACAGAGATTGGTACAGGGACCAGTTCTATTTACTTTGTTTATGAATGATTGGGAATTGGGGGTCAGCTGTGTAGTAGCCAACCTTGAATACCAAATTAATCTGTTGTGGCCAAATTTGGAATACTTTTTACAGTTCTGGTTTCCCCATCTCAAAAAGAGCTGGAGAAGGTGCAGAAAAGGGCAAGCAAAATGCTCAAGCAAATTGAATACCTTCCCTATAAAGACAGGCTAAGAAGTCTGGTTTGTTTGTTCTTTTTGTTTAGATAGAAGGTTACTAAGAGGGGCAGAGATTTATAAAATTATGTGCAAGAGGTTGAAGGTAAATATTCTTCTCTCTGGATATGTGAGAACTTACAAGAGGATTGCCAGCAACCATGTGTTGGAGGTCTCTTGGAGTTACAGTGGACCTCCAGACTACAGAGATCCATTGGGAAAAACAACTGCTTTGGATGGTGGGCAATATAGTATTATAGCCCATTGAGGTCCTTTCTCTCTCCAAAACCTGGAGTTGGTAACCCTAACTCAGGGGCACCCAATGTAGCTGTTGCCAGGGCAGGCAAAAGAAAGTATGTTTCCTTTAATGCATATTTAACTTATTCATGGTGACCACTGGTTTAGATGGTTTTAAAAAGGAGTTAGATAAATTCATGGAAGGTAGGTTCATCCATGGACAGACACCCCCTCCCATCAGATTGTTATTCTCTGAAAAACTGAGAGCCAAACTACACTGCAGTGTTTTTTAATAGCCCACCTTTATAAACAAA
This sequence comes from Heteronotia binoei, assembly GCF_032191835.1. Lineage (NCBI taxonomy): Eukaryota > Metazoa > Chordata > Lepidosauria > Squamata > Gekkonidae > Heteronotia > Heteronotia binoei. Next base: position 102,827,429 of record NC_083231.1, on the reverse strand, counting down.
TTTTCCTCTAAAATGGCATCGGTAGTTACAGGTTGGACCCATGACTGCGGTAGCAAATAATTGGTTCTGAGCCCCTTCTCGTGCAGGCAAATTTGCTTCTGATTTGGCTGGAATCACCTACTTGGGCCAGGAGGTGCTCTGTGCCTTCTCTGGGACACGGCATCCCAGCGATAAGGTTGCCAGCTCCTGGTTGGGAAATACCTGGAGATTCCGGGGCGGGGGGTGGAACCTGAGAAGGGCGAAGCTTGGGGAGAGGAGGGACTTCAGCAGGGCATAATATCATAAGAGTTCACCTTCCAAAGTCCATCTTCTTCAACTGCACTGTTCTCTGTTGCCTGGAGATCAATTGTGATTTCAGGAGACCCCAGCTACCTCCTGGAGATTGGCTCCTGATATTGGAAGAAGATGTACTTCCCTTTCCCCAGGTAATTCTCATTCTCTAGGCTGTAGTGCTTCAATGAATAGGTGTCAGGAGGGCTTTTTTTGTAGAAAAAGCCCAGCAGGAACTCTTTTCCATATTAGGTCACACCCCCTGATGTCACCATTGTTTTACACAGGGATTTTTGTTGTTGAAGAAGCCCAGCAGGAACTTATTTGCATATTAGGCCATACGCCTGATGCTAAGCTAGCTGGAACTGCATTCTGGTGTGTTCCTGCTAAAAAAAACAAGTGCTGGGTGTTAGGAGGCCTTTCTGATGCTGCATAGCTACTAGGAGTGGTTGGCTGTGACGTTTGTGTTCTAAGTGTTTGCTTCTCTGTAATACTCATTGTTCCTCCTCTCGGCACAATAGGCGTTTAAAGTCTTTAGTTCTTTAATGATCTACATGTTACGCTCTACTTGGCACCCCCCAATTCACAGGCAAAGAAGAAAGAAGCTTCTGTTATCCTATTTTGATCCAAATCCTGTGCCAAATAAAATCCTGAGATTAAACAGGAATTGAAGCACCTAAACTGTTTTATCTGAGCAGGCGGATGTTCCTGTTCTTGCTCATTATTTCTAGCTTTTATTAACACTGTTTCTTGGGGTGGGGGTGGATGGGGAACAGGAACTATAATAGCGGAAAGACACCCCCTCCCTAAAATAACTTTGAACAGCGCAGTTCCAGTGATTGGGGTTCTTTTGTGTCCATGAAACAGATATGCTGAATATTAGCAGCATGTAGTTTTACCTTCTTATCCATCTGCTTCAGATCTGACCTGTGGCCTCCTTCTTGGTTAGCTAGGAGTCTGTTCTCTTAGATTTAAAGTCACAACATTGGTCAGTCCAAAGAGCATCCTTTAAACAGCTGCCTGCTTTTCGCCTTTGCTTCTTTAACAAGTACTTCCATCATGGAGAGGAACTGTGGCTCAGTGGTGGAGCATCAGCTTTGCATGCTGAAGATCCTAGGTACAATCCCTGGCATCTCCAGTTAAAAGGAGAAGGCAGTGGGTGATGAGAGGGCTTCTAGTGTCCTGGCTTCACTGGTGGACTTCCTGATGGCACCTGGGTTTTTGGCCACTGTGTGGCAGACTAAGAACATAACATAAGAGAAGCCATGTTGGATGAGGCCAATGGCCCATCCAGTCCAACACTCTGTGTCATACAGTGGCCAAAAAGAGTGTTGGACTGAATGGGCCATTGGTCTGATCCAGCATGGCTTCTTTAATGTTCTTAGACCCCTGGAGAGCCCTTACCAGTCTGACTTGGATGGACCAAGGGTCTGATTGAGTTTAAGGCAGCAGCAGCCGCTTTGTGGGTTCATGTGCTGAGTAAGAAAATGACACTAGAATTTTATTTTGGACATGGGTTCATTGTCTTTTGAACTTGCCCCAAGAAAGCCACCTTTCAATTCGAGTTGTCTAAGCTTGGGAGTTGTCTAAGCTTGGGAGGCATTTGTGACCTCTTGAGTTCTCCCTTCTGTTACCAGATTCCTGTTGAGTTTCCAGACTAAATTCAAGGAGCTGATGTTGACCTTTAAACCTCCAGACAAAGGGCGACTAAGTATCAGCCTCCAATCAGATGCAACCTTGGGAATTCTATCTTGCTTCTGGCAGCTCTGCCACATTTTAATCAAGGTGTACTAAAAAGTTTCTCTTGTAAGGAAAACCAGTTTTCAGCTGTTGCGAGATATTCCACGCTATGGATGTTGCATGCCCAACCACATGTCCTAAAACTACAAAGGCAAAAGGTAAATGCAATTTTGGGCTGTATTAACAGAAGTATAGTGTCCAGATCACATGAAGTGATGGTATCACTTTACTCTTCTCTAGTAAGACCTAACCTGGAATATTGTGTTTGGTTTTGGGCACCACATTTTAAGAAGGATATAGACAAGCTGGGATGATCCAGAGGAGGAGAGTGATGAAGGTGGTAAGGGGTCTAGAAACCAAATCCTAGAAAGAAAGGTTGAAGGTATATTTAGCCTGGAGAGGAGGTGGCTGAGAGATGATATGATCACCATCTTCAAGTACTTGAAGGGCTGTTATATAGAGGATGGTGCAGAATTGTTTTCTGTTGCCCCAGAAGGTAGGACCAGAACCAATGGGTTGAAATTAAAATCAGAAGTTTCCGACTCAACATTAGGAAGAACTTCCTGACAGAGTGGTTCCTCAGTGGAACAGGCTTCCTTGGGAAATGGTGGGCTCTCCTTCCTTGGAGGCTAGATGGCCATCTGACAGCAATGCTGTTCTTGTGAATGTAGGGGGAAGTACTTGTGAGTTTCCTGCATTGTGCATGGGGTTGGACTATGTGACCCTGGGGGTCCCTTCCAACTCTATGATTCTGTGATTCTATGACTTACTGCTACATTAATTTTATTGTAGATCCTGACCAGAAAAGAAGTTGTACTTGGTGTGTTGGTGGAGGGGCAATGGCTCAGTGGTAGAGCATCTGCTTTAAAGTAAGGAAAACAACATATCCCAGCAAACTGGAACATGCTTTTTTCTATACTTCATTAGTTCTCTTCAGAAGTTTTAATGGGGAACATTAGTACATTGTGTGAGTGGTGGTGGTGGATAAGAACAGCAAACTTTGTCCTTGACCTGTGTTCATTCATTGAAGCATATGTCTAGGACTTGTGTGTATATATTTATACACGCACATGCCTCTTCCTTCTAAACTTATATGTACAAAGTCTCTCTATCTGCATTTGATTGATGGTGTGTAAATTTGGGGGCTGGAAAGTTGCCACAATCCTGCTCCACCTCCCGTAATCTCATTTGTGTAGAGCCGCTTAGAACAATGGAAAAGGGCTATAGCAGGACCTCCATGACCTCTGCCTTGCTATAAAAGGATTGATTCCATAATCCAAGTCAGAGCACAATGGCGTGGTTTGCATATTAAGCCCAGCAAAATGTGGACCTACCTTGACAGAATTGCTTTATAGTAGCATACGGTGCCAGCTAATGAAACACGAGTTATGGAACTGGTGACGGAAGTGATTTGCTTCTACAGCTGACCTTAGGAGCATGGTACTGTCATGCTAATAGGTTATTCGGGGGAAAGTGCTGTTAAGTTGCAGCCAGTTTATGGTGACCCCCCATGAGGTTTTTAAGACAAGAAACAAACCAAAGTGGCTTGTTATTCCCTGCCTCTGCATAGCAGTGCTGTACTTCCTTAGCGTACTAACCAGGACCGACCCTGCTTAACTTCCAAGATCTGTTGAGATCGAGCTAGCCTGGGACATCCTGATCAGGTTATTTTGACATCCAGGTTGTTTAGATAGAGTCAATACTGCTAGAGGATTAGGATTAGCTACTTTGAAGGAGAAATTTCCCTTGGTAAGGGGGGAAGGTATTGGACTGCTCACAAGTGTCAGAATAAATAACTGGCCCATTCAAAGATGGAAAGATGCCCTTCAGCAGTAGTGTTTGGTCTGATGGAACTTAGAAGCTAGGGTTGCCAATCCCCAGGTGGGGGCAGGGGATCCCCTGGTTTGGAGGTCATCAGAAAGTGGGGGGGAGGAGGGAAAATGTCTTCCGGGCACTCCATTATTTCCTGTGGAGACCAATTCCTGTAGGGTATAATGGAGAATTGATCCGTGGGTATATTGGCCTCTGGGGGGCTATTGGTAGATGCACCAAATTTTCAGCATAGCATCCAGTGCCTCTCCTTAAAACATCCTCCAAGTTTCAAAAAGATTGGACCAGGCGATTCAATTCTATGAGCTCCCAAAGAAGGTGCCCCTATCCTTCATTATTTCCAAATGGAGGAAGGCATTTAAAAAGAGTGTGGTCTCTTATTTTTTATTTATTTATTTGGGATTTATATCCCGCCCTTCCCACAAGTGGCTCAGGGCGGCTTCCAGTGATAGATCCAACAAAATTACAGTATTTAAACATATAAAGGGATCAGCATTTAAAACAGATAAATGTGATGGCCAGAACTCCTTGTAGAGTTCAATTATGCTTGTCACACTCTTGCTCCTGACCCCACCCCCAATGTCTCCTGGACCAACCCCCAAAGCCTCCTGGCTCCACCCCCAAAGTCCCCAGATATGTCTTGAATTGGACTTGGCAACCCTATTAGCAGCAGTTTTCTATGGAGTGTTCTTTATCTTTCTCAAGCTGCCTCTTCCTATCCTTAACTCAGGCTAGGCTTGGAGTGAGGCTATGGCCTCAGATGCTCAGCAGGGTGTTGCGGGAATCCCAGCATCCCTTCAAGATGGGAGTGGCTAGTAGAACATCATTACCCTCGTAGGGAGACCAGCAGCAAAGCTCTGAGCTAGGCATCCCGTCAATCCAATGGTGGCCCTTTGATGTGCACTAATAAAATATCGATGGCTGGATTGACTAGAACACCCAAGCGCAGCATTACCATGGCTTTCTTCTGAGATAGCAAGCATCAGAAAGTGCACATTTATTTTAGCCTGAAGGCAGAGAAGTCAGGCAGAATTGAAAGGCATTCTACAATTTATGGATCCTGGGGGCTGCTCTTCTTCAACATGTACTGAAAAGGGGAGAAAAACCTGACGATGAGGGGGAAGAGCAGCTTTCTGTGAAAGTATTAATCATTCCTGCAGCACCTTTCACTGTAAGAAAGTGATGTATGGTTCTTATCTCATGTAATCGTCATGAAGATCCAGTGAGGTGGGCAAAACTTTAAAATCACTCAAGGCCACCCAGTGAGCTTTGTAGTCGAGCCAGAAATCAAATCCCAGCATCCAGGCTTGATTCTCTGTCCCTTGCATGATGGAGGCCAGAGCTAGGAGAGCTGAAATCTGATTGCATCCCAGATGGGCGGCACAATCATCCCAAGAGGTATAGCAACAGGAATTGTTGTTACTCCTTGAATGGATCACTAAAGCTTGTTACTATGGCTATGGCAAAGAGAATTCCAGCCTGTTTCTCTCATGGTTATGCTGCTGCCTTCTCTAGTCTCAAAAAAACAAAGGCAAGAATACATCAATGCATAGGAGCGTTTTTAGGACTGCCAGCTCCCGGTTGGGAAGTACCTTGGGATTTTAGGGGTGGAGCTTGGGGAGGGTGAGGCCTGGGAAGGGGATGGACCTCCGCAGGTGTAATGCTACACAGTCCACCTTCTAAAGTAGTCTTTTTGTTCAGGGGAGCTGGTATCTTTTGTCTGGAGACAGCTTTAGATTCGTGGAGGATAGGTCTATCTATGGCTACTAGCTATGGTGGCTGAGGGGAACTTCCACGTTTGGAGGCAGTTTGGTGTAGTGGTTGAGTGTGCAGACTCTTATCTGGGAGAACTGGGTTTGATTCTCCACTTGCAGCTGCTGGAATAGCTTTGGGTTAGCCATAGCTATCTCAGAGCTGTCCTTGAAAGGGCAGCTTCTTTGAGAGCTTCTCTCAGCCTTGCCTACCTCACAGGGCATCTGTTGTGGGGGAAGAAGATAAAAGAAGATTGTAAGCCGCTCTGAGAGACTGATTCAGAAAGAAGGGTGGGTTATAAATCTACAGTCGTCTTCTTCTGTGCCTGAATCCCAGTGCCAGCATCAGGGGAAGGTCTTGACCTCTATGCCCTGTTGTTGGCTCTCTAGAGGAACAGCTTGGTCTCTGTGTGAGACAGGATGCTGGACTAGATGGGCCATTGGTCTGATCTAGGAGGGCTCTTCTTACGTTCTTTATGTTAAGAACATTCCCTCCTGTTCTGTTCTTTCATTCATCTGTGGATTCACATTGCCCTGTATCCAGCTCCAAAATCTGGGGAAAAATTCAAATAAAGACTTATAGAAGCACCGCTACTAAAAATATCCCGGAAGTGCTGCTGGTCCCTCCCAAAGGTCGTAAGTTTCCAAGTACCGGAAAAATGTGTTTTCAGTGCAGCCGCCCTTGGAATGGCTTTTTAGTTTGTGCATTATGTGTTTCCCTCTTAAGTCATTGGGTAAAATGACATTTGCCTGCTCACATGGAGGGGAAAAATGTTTCCTTCTGAATGGGTATACAGTCACTTTCTTCTGTACTCCTGTTCCAGCATAAATTCCCAGTTTAGTAACATAAGAGACAGTTGATGTATGGCAGAATACTCAATTTGTACATCTAGAGCTGACCCATGATTTATTTGTTCCATGATGTATTGGAGAACTGAGACCCTTTCATCTTGTGCTTCTGGGCAGATTAACTCAATATTGACTCAGTCAGTTAAGCAATTAATCAAAATGGCGAGATGTGTGGTGCACAAACTGGAAGGACATGTGTAAAGCTGTTCACAGTACTCCTCAAGATAGTTATGCACACCTTTTTCATCAGGTGCTGCAGTGTGGCGGGCACAGGGAGTTCCATGTTTCAGAGGATGCCATGGAAGAGCTTTTCTTCTGAACTGATGATATAGATTAGTGGCCGTGCTTCTGATTTTACAGAGCTGAACACAGCATCTGTACAAGATCAGAACGAAAAGCGTCATGTCCTCAGTTCCGGAGCAGTGTTGTCAGTCACTCAATAAATTACATCCCTCATAAACAATTCCAGAGCTTAAAGCACTAATTAGGGCTGACTTGTATCATTCCCCCCTCCCCTCCTCTGTGTAACCAGTAATCTGAGGGCAGCTCCCTATAGAGAACAGGAAGTACATCAGAGGTCTCTCCCAGAATGCTGTAGGAGGGTGGGCCAGTTCCTGGGTGGGAATTGCAGTTTATATTAGTGTTTTTGGTGCCGAAAAGTGCAGTTCAGTTCATTTGTAGGTTGGAGCTTTTGAGAGGCATCGCTCTGCTCCTGGGCCAGAATGAGTGGCCATCTTGAAAAGTTAGGGTTGCCAAGTCCAATTCAAGAAATATCTGGGAACTTTGGGGGTGGAGCCAGGAGACTTTGGGGGTGGAGCCACGAGTTGCTGCCAACTTCTTCAAAGTAACACAGACACCCCATCCCAAGAGGAAGCCTTTCAATCAGTGACTGAAGCCTCCGGAGGTAGAAATGCACATGGTCCTCTGGGGGCGGAGCTCCCCCCCCCTCCGCCAGCCAGACTCCCCGAGGAAACGCCTGTGGCAGCCGGAGAGGATGCAAGGACTACGAGTCCCAGCATGCACCTTGCAAAGGAAGGCCGGACTTGAGCGAATAGCAGGCCGGCGGTGGGCGGGTCTTTATGACCCGGAGGAAGGGAGAAGCCTGAAGCCTGCGAGGGAGGGAGGCAGGCAGGAAAAGAGACACGGCCCCGTTCCCCCCCCCCGCTTCCAGATTTTTGGAGAGCGGGGGAGGATGCTGCTAATGCAGGGGTCCCCCGGCAGGGCGGGGGGGGGGGTTGGGAAGCCTATGAAAAGTACGAATGAGTACTAAGTAAGGTGCCTGCCCTACATACCATCTAGTTAGGGCATGAGTTTAAACAGGGAGAGAGATGGAGCATTTTTGCCAACTTTGATTTAATTCTTCTGTTCACTTGTGGATACACCTGTATATAATTATAATCTTTAAAATAAATCTTTTGAATGTTATGACATTGAGTCCCTCTGTACCACATGGTTCCCCCAACTGCTTGGAAACAATAAGAGTGGGGCAGTAACTCCCTAAGGTGGAGGAGAAAGGCAAAATGGCCAGTTGCCAACTCTCCAGCCCCCCCCCCCCCCCCCCCATATCTGGGAAGCCCAAGGCAGGTTCCTAGTGACACAGGAGGGAGGTTAGGAGGCTATCCACCTAACGAGAGCCCAAGATGGACAATGGTGGCAGCAATACCCGGAGGCAGTGGAGTGGAACGGCCCCTTCAGGTCAGCATACCAGGAAGGGGCAGGCAGAGCCAGGGCCTGCCAGCTGACGCAGGCCCAGTCCACCACACAGACCTTTTGCAATCTGAAATAATTACAAAGTATATACAGCCCCTTTGCCCTCCAGCCAGTGAGCACAATCCATTCCTTCAGCAAATCTTTCCAGCGAATGTGTCCTTTTCAGCAAATCCCTAACATTTTCATTAAGCATTCCTGATTTGTTGGGACTGCAAGTCTGGCTGGTGCTATCTTGGTGGTTTAACTCGTAATAAGGTGCATGGAAGCATGCTGCTATTTTTCATCTTAGAAGGTCAATAATACAATAAACCAGGAGCTTTGTAAAGTCTGGAATGCATCACTGGTGAATGTTGCTAAGAAGTGGAAGAGCCATTTTAAAGCCTGAGTATCTTTCTAGCTATTGTAGGTGTGCGTTTTTTTCCCATTCAAGGAGTGCAGAGATCAATTTAAGCATGACTTTTGAAAATGACCTGGAAGTCTGAAAGTCACTGGGGAAAACAGAACAAATTGAGTTGGTCATAGTCCTAGACAGTTTCAAAGCTTGGCTGAAAAGGACCCTGGAGTGAGGACGGCTGGAGCGAATCTTTGGCTGGTGAATGTGGATGCTGCGGCTTTTCCTCCTCCCCCCTGTGGAAACTGATTAGCAAACAGTTTGAGCCTTGTTTACTGGAAGCTGCAGAAAAGGGGGAGGCTTTTTTGGCTGGTTGAGGCTTCCTCACTGCCTTGCGCAACCCTTTCTAAAAGAAATGCAAAAAAAAAGTAGCAAACTTACAGAAGGCTTCAAGTTCTTCTGCTTTTTAATTTTATGATAAAGCCTGATTTACAGCTGGGCTATGGCAAAGCTGGTTTTAAAAAAGGATACTTGTAACTTGCAGGGGGAAACATTAAAAGGATTACTTTTTTTGTCAAAATGCTGATATAGCTGTAAGAATGGATGATTTGATCTGGGATGGTTGTTACAATTGTGGGACTTTGAGGGAGCTGGCATGCATCCTGTGCATTTCTGCTTAAGCAAACTGTTCTTAAAAGCTTCTATCACATCAAGTGCTACTATTTTAATATTTCCTTGACCAGATGTCAAGGATGTTAGGAGCAGTCCCCAGTTCTATGTTATGCGTGGTTTTCAGCAATCCCCTCTTCAATGGCTGTCCTCCAGCAGGCCCGTCTTAGTGCTGCTGCCCATCAAAGAAGTCAGCACCTTTTCTTCCTCACTGCCAATGATAATGCTTGTTCAGGTACCCATTTATCAAGCCATGTGGCAGTGCTTCCTTGTCACCACAGTAGGGTTGCCAGACCCACCAGTGAAGGTCAGGCCTTGCCACCCAACTTCCAATCAGCTGGCCAGCAGGGGGACTTACCTTGAGAAAGAGAAAGGCCCAGACTTCTGGTTGGCATCAGACAGGAAGTGACATCATCACATCAGATAATGCTCTGGTATTTGGCCAAAAACCCTATGGTAGAAGTCAGTTTTACCATAGAGTCTTTACTCAAATACCAGAGGATCGCTTGGACATTACTGGTGTGATGACAACAGTTTCTGTGTGACACTGGCCAGAGGTTTGTGCCTTTCTATTTTTCCTGGGGCCTTCCTCTTCCTTCCCCTGCTGGTTGCCAGGAGAGACCTGGCAACCCTACACCACAGTCTCCATTATTGCTACTTGCTTGTTTGCCTAGAAAACCAGAAGGCAAACAAGAAGGATGGTAATACTAAGGAGCTCTAGTCAGGGGAGTGGCAATGGGTTTTTATGGCAGTGATGCCTCCATATCTTTCTGGATGTGGTGGTCCTTAATACATCCCTGGACAGGACCCCTGTATCTTAAGGGTTTGTATGGAAGATGTGATTTTGATAAGTAGGATTTTGTAGTTCTCAGCTGGGTGGTCTCATCCTGGTGTGCAACTAGCAGCATTTGGGAGATCCAGGAAGTTCAATAAGGAAGAGTGGCATACTCCAGACTACCAGCTGTTATGAACCTCAACCAGAAGATGGGGCTCCTAGTTTCCTGGAGGCAGCTTTTGTCTGAAGTGCCTGCAGTTGTCCCCTCTTACCTTCTATTGCTGTCATGCAGAACACAAAGGCTTAACTGATGCTCAGGCCAGATAATTCCTAATGTTCAGTTGGACCCATTCAAATGTTTCTGACATTAGGGTTGTACTTTGCCTGTACTGCTTGCATTGCTGCAGACAAGCCTTGTAAAACTGGCAAAACTGGCAGTGTTGGCTCTTCTTACGTCATTGTTGTGCCACAAATGACTAAGCTAAGTCCATGTGAGCAGGCAGGTAGTAAAACGTTTTTGTGGGCTAGTAACTTCTGGTTTAAAGCAGTACTATAAAACTGATCCCCCCCTTCATTCATAAGGAAGACATTATTTTTGAAAAGAAGAAAAGGTTGCAGACTATATTTTCCTTGTTGCTGTTTGTTTGTTAAGGAGGGAAGACAATATGTTATAGCCATAGGAGTGACCAAACTGTGGCTCAGGACTCATTCACACAACGGCCCCTACCACGTCTTTGGCTGGTTTGGAGAAGGCGTATGTCTCTTTAAATCATTTCTCCAAGCCAAACCAGATGGCAGCTTGGAGAATGCATTAACGTTAAAGTTGCTTTCTTTCCACCTCCACCTCCTCCCTCCCCATCTTTCTCCCTCCCTCCCTCCCTCCCACCCTGACATTTATTCTGTGTGGTTCTTACATTAAGCGAGTTTGACCAACCCTGGTATATAGTATGATCTTATCAGATCTCAGACGGGAAGGTACTTGGAAGGGAGACTCTGCAGAGGAGGAAGGCAACAGCAAACCACTTCTGCTTCTCACTTGCCTCAAAAGCCTCTTTGCAGGGGTTACCATAAGTCAGCTGTGACTTGATGGCACTTTACATACACTCTTTGTTAAATGTGAAAATCAGAGACCATAATGGCAGATGCTCAGATAAAACTACTGTATGTATTGTATAGCTATATAGTTGTTTATGGTTGAGTCAAATACTACATAGTTTGCAGATCTCGTAGATGTATGAGAAAAGTACCTTTTTCTGCTTACAGTTTTTCCACCTCTAAAATATTACTTAGCCTGCAAAGTTTGATTTTTGTTAAAGCTATACAAGGAAAACACCATCAGAAACAAGCATATAATCAAACAAGCACTTATGTTTGCTCAGTTTTGCCAGACTGTATGGCTGTTATAGGCCATAACAGCATGAACATTCTCGTATAATGTTCTGTGGTTTTATGGATCGTTTGTTTGAAAAAGAGCATGATTGTTGATTATATAGATGATTTATATCTTCTGTGTAATTATTACTACTGCTCTACTTTGTTTTTGCCTTTGTGAAAATGATCATATAATATAACATGATATATATATTTTTTTAAAAGCTTATATAGAGGACTTCCTTGTTATCTGACAATAACCTTAATCCATTGTATACTTGGAAGGTCAGATCAGTATGTCATCACAGTGCATTCCGCTTTTGACCTTTGACCTTGATTTTTTTTTTTAAAGTTAACTATTATGAAAAGTTGCATTATGGATCTGAGCAATACTGTGTGTGATGAATAGAAAGTAATAACCAGGTACTAAATCCTCGGTTTCTTTTATATTGGATCAGTGTTGCTAAGTCAGAAATCTCCTCTCTCCCTTGGCAAAGACTTCTAAGGCAGTGGTTCTCTTTTCAATTTTCTTTCTGTATAATTTATTTATGAAGGCATCTGAACTACTGGAAAAAAAATTTCACCGAATTCCCTCTTTCATGTGGCTCCATTAACTTGCATGCCCTTATTTTATATCAATGAGTTTCACCTAATTTGTTGCTACAGGGAAGCAAAAAAAAAAAAAGTGTTAGTTCAGTTCAGATTCATGTAAGAAGTGGATTTGAACTGTCTGAATCTAGATGCAAAGCCCTGTCTGATCCAGATTCAGAAGCGAACTTGCTTTCGGCACTAATCTGTACAGAATGGCTGACTAAAATGTATTTGAAGACAGCTTTGAATTGGCTGGTGGTAACCAAGTCACGTGGTATCACTCTGATGCTCAACAGATTTACATAGAGATAAATTCCATTGCAGACTGAAGGATGATGCTCAGTTTTTTTGCTGGAAAATGTCATCTTGTAAGGCAGCCTTACAATTACAAATTGATCTGATACTGAGTCAGGCATTGGGCCATCTATCCCAGTCTTTTCTGACAGCAGCTCGCCAGGATCTCACACAGAAATGCCTTCCCAGCCCTTTCGACTGATGATTGATTACCTAAAGCTGAAACCTTTTGCCACGGACCCACTGAAGTCTAGCATTGCCTACAGCGCGTTGAACCGGGTTTGATTCCCCACTCCTTCTCCACACGCAGCCAGCTGGGCTGGGTGAATTCGGGCCAGTCACAGTCTTCCCTCAGAGCTGTTCTCTCAAGAGCTGTTCTCTCAGAGCTCTCTCAGTCTCACATATCTCACAAGGGTGTCTGTTGTGAGGAGAAGGGAAGGAGATTTTAAGCTGCTTTGAGACTCCAAGTGAAGGGCAGGGTATAAATCCAATCTTCTCTTCTTCAACTGCCAATAGCTCTCCATGTTCTTTTTTGAAGCTTGCCAAGTAAGCTCCTGTTTAACTAGTGAGATGCACGGGGTGGACCCTGGGCCTCTGTGCATGTGCATTTGTACAAATCATTGATTTGTGGCAAAGAGCGAGAGAGAAGGCGAGGAACCAACTTTTGTTCTTCTTTCTTGCTCTACTTTCTGGAGGCAATTCTTATCCAGTATCAAGCAAGTGGTATTTGCAAGCCTGCCTTAAAGGACAACCAGGCTCATGTTCTAATCTAGCTGCAGCTGAAGAAGTGAGCAGTGACTCATGGAAGCGCATGCCCTGCCACAAATGTTGTTAGCCATTAAAGTGCTGCTGGACTCTTGTTCTCTGTGCTATTAGGTTCCCCCACCCCCATCTGTAAGAAATGGAAAGGAGGGGGGGGGGTCTCTGTCTTGCTCTCTCTTTTTCTCCTGCCCCTTTCTTTGAATAAGTGTGCAGGCACACAAAAGCTTATACCTGGAATAATGTTGTTGGTCTTAAACACAGGATTGATACATTCTCTTTCTCTCTCTCTGGCTCTGGCTCTTTTCTCCCCCCTTCTTTCTCTCTCTCTCTCTGAAGAAGTGTGTAGGCATACAAAACGTATACCAGGAATAAAATGTTGGTGGTCTTAAACACTGGGCTCCGTTTCTCTCCCCCAAGCCACTAGTGGGGGATGACTTTATACCCCGCCCTTCTCTCTGAATCAGAGACTCAGAGTGGCTTACAATCTCCTATCTTTTCTCCCCCTACATCAGACACCCTGTGAGGTTGGTGGGGCTGAGAGGGCTCTCACAGAAGCTGCCCTTTCAAGGACAACTCCTGCGATAGCTATGGCTAACCCAAGGTCATTCCAGCAGCTGTAGGTGGAGGAGTGGGGAATCAAACCTGGTTCTCCCAGATAAGAGTCTGCACACTTAACCACTACACCAAACTGGCTCTCTGGGGAGGGGTTTAAGGCTGCCTGATCCAGACTGAGAAACACCTAGAGATTGGGCGACCGAGCCTGGGGAGGATGGGGTCCTCAGTGGGATACAATGCCATAGAGTTCACCCTCCTAACCATCCATTTTTTCTCAAGGTGAACTGATCTCTGTAATCTGGGGATGAGCTGTAATTCTGAGGGAGCCCCAGGTCCCAGTCCCAGGTGAAATCCCTAACACTCCCAATGAAAAGACTCAAGTGGCAGTATAAAATTCTGGAGATATATTGCCAGTCAAAGTAGCCGGTAATATCCTCGACAGACCAGTAATCTGATTCAGTATGAGGCAGCTTCTTGTGGACTCAAGGGAGAGTGGGAGGCGGGGGGGAAGGGACACATTTCTCCAGTTCTACTCCTCTGACCCTTCCCATGTTCATATGAGTTAACATATCCTAATTTGTCTGTTTCCTGCATTTCTCTAAACAACACCATAGCTTAAGGCAGGCCTGACTAGTGACTGAGCCAGCAAATCATGCACCGTCCACGTAATTTGACTTAACTGATGCTTAATAGTCCTTGGGTTTTGGCAATCCCATATGGGCAGTGTAAAAAGACAGTTTATTTAGCTCTTGGAGGGGCAGTACACATGGCTGTGTTTTACTGGATGTGCCACAAGTTCTACTGGCCTGGCTTAGAGAAACACTTGACCCAGCTGAGATTAGCTCCCAAAGAAAGGGTTTTAGACCCTAAGGTTTCACGCAACACTTTCAGTGTGTCACAAATCCAATACATTATGAAAGTGAATTTATGTGCTTGACTCGGGGACAATAGAAGACCTTCCTCAGTCGTTTGAGTGTAGTCTTTGTGGATAGGTCTGGAAAAGTGACAAGTTTGGTTTCTGTTGAGTAGACTAAACCTGGTCTACATGATGGGAAAGTAAGTTTTAAAAAAAATTGGAGGAAGGCAATGACAAATTTGTCGCTAAAAGAATCAACGAAGACTCACAGAGACTGTTTGAAAGCCAATGCTGTTAGTTGAATTACTGGCTTAATACAGAAGTTCCTTTTGCTTGGAAAGCTTTCAGTGCTGCTGTCTCCATTTACGTGTTTTCTAATGTTCTCTGACATAATGGCTATAATCACTGCTGAAATGATCACACCTCAAATAGAGCTTTTAGAGCAACATGAGCAAAATAATGTTCTTGCAGCATGAAAGCCTAGAAGCTCCAGGCAGATATCTGATGGAAAGTATTTCAATATTTTTTGCAAGGTGGGTTGCAGAGTGAGACAGAGCAATGAAGTGGCAGCCATGCTGGAATGGGAGAGCCAGGCAATCAGCAGCGTAGCCTGGAAAACCTAAAATTCCAGCCCTGTTTCCCAAAAGACTTGGCCCTCTGATGCAAAGCCTACCTGGATATCCTAGGAGACTTCTGAAATAGTCCCAACAGCCAATGAGTCTGCAAGGTCCACAAATGGCAAGTGGAGCCAAAGCATTTAAATGCAGCCAGAAAGAGCCAATCATGGGAGTCAGTTGTGGCAGGCAGGCAGGTGTTTCTAAACATGGCAAAATTTGTTCACATGATCTTGCCTTATCCTGAGTTAGACCTCTGGTCTTTCATGGGAAGTATTGTCCTCTCTGACTAGCAGGGGCACTCCAGGGTCCCAGGCAGAGTTCTTTTTTTAAAAAAAAAATTACAATACAGCTTTATTAAAAGAATCAACACCAAAATATACATATCTTTCTTTGTATACCAAACATTGGCAAATGTAAGAATAAAGTACAGAATACATTTCCAAAATCTCAAACAAAATGAATATTATCAATTCTGGTGACCATATAGATAGTGCTAGGTGCCCTCATTAAACACACACACGCACACAACAAAAAAAGACAAACAAACGCAACTTTAAAAGAAAAAGAAAGGGGGGGAAGGGGGTTAAGGAGAGAGGAGGATAGGAATGAAAGGACAGAGGGGATCAGTGCAATGCTAGTAGAGAAAGATAGTCCGTAGTTGATATCAAACCACATTGAACTGGAGAGCCCATATTCCATGAAAAGAAAGGTTCCAACTTGCGGAGAAAAAAAGAATGGGCTCGAGGGGTGTCAGAAACAAGTTTATTATCAGTTATTTTGTCTAGCAAGAAATATTCCCATAACTTAAATAGCCACGTTTTAATCAAAGGTGAATCAGGTGTCTTCCATTTAATAGCAATAGAATGTTTAGCTGCTGAAGACATAATCGAGAGCAACTCCTTTTGAGGCTTTGTTAGCTGTAGATTCAGTAGAAGAACTTGTGGCAAGTAAGGCACCTGAATACCCATAATCTGCAGACTGTGCTGTAGAACTGTTTGCCAAAAAGTTTTTACAGCTGGACAAGTCCACCAGTTGTGCAGATAGGTTCCAACCTGGCTGCAACCCTTCCAGCATGCGGAAGAAACAGTAGACGACCTGTGAACCAGACGAGCCGGCATTACGTACCACCTGGCCAAAAACTTAAATCCCTGCAAATTAATATTTAATGATGTAGATTTCAAGGCCGGTGAACACCAGATATCCTGCCATTGATCCTCTGACAATGAGACGTTCAAGTCATTCTGCCAACCTGTACAATAAGATGGCAGAGATGGAGAATTAGAATGTAAAAGCAAGGTGTAAAGCTTAGCAATCATTCCTTTTAAAGGAATGTCATCTGAGTAAAGAAAACGTTCATATGTAGTAAGTTGGGCTCTTAAAGGGGGGGGGGAATTATGTCGTGTCAAAAAATCTTGACATTGAAGGTATTCAAACCATGGTAAACAAGTAGAATGTGCTAAGCCCAGGCAGAGTTCATTTGCATTACCTACTATATGATCCTGTTAGGAGAAGCTGAGAACTGAATCTGGGATCTTCTGCATGCAAAGCAGATGCTGTCGTGCAGGAGTGGCCAAACTGTGGCAGGGAGCCCCATCTGATGTGCAGTAACCTTTCTACATCACTGACCTTGTGACCCAAATACCAGAGCATGTGATAGTGCCACTTCTGAGTCACATGGGACCACAAAGACATGTCGCTGCACCTGGGAGGATTTTCCCTTTTTTTTTGTGTGTGTGTGTGGGGTAAGTTCCCCCCTCCGGCTAGGTAATCACTGGTGGGGAGAGGGTCTGGCAGCCCTACTCCCCAAAAAGCAAAAATTAGCATGCCCCTGACAGCATCCCAAAACTTGATATTATTTGACTCCTCTTGTTTCCTAAAAACAAGCTAAAATTAGGGAAATGTTTCTGCCAGGTCCCTCTTGTGTCTATAGGTCAATGTAACCGTCAACTGCGAGTTGACTCCAATGTTACGATCTGAAAAAGGATAAATGCTAGCTGTTCAGATGTTGCACAAAAATGTTAACCCCCCCCTTCCACTACAGTCCTGGACAGAAATGTATCACATCTTTAAACTGAGTATCGCAAGGTGTGCTATTTTACCAATTATGAGCCATCGTGTCTCTCAAAATGTGCAAGTAGGCCTAAAATGACAGCCATAAGAATATATATACACACACACACACACACACTGGTATATATTTTAAAAGTCACTCATTGTTTTTATGCTGTGATTTTAAAAGAAGAATCTCTGTGCCACACTCTTCATTCCCACTTCAAATGAAAGGAATTTAGAACTGAAAGCAGAGCAAATAGTTTGGACCATTGTGAATAATTCATATGGTGAGTTTTGCTGTATCCATCCACAAAACACCCACATACAGATTGCAGTTTTAACATATTCATTATTCAATATGCTTGAATGAAATATTCATGGCATTTGTAAGTTATGAGTGGCTAGTCGTCTTGGGCACCACGAATCGTCAAAGTACTTTGTTTGAAGCAATGTTACAGCCGAGTCATATGAAAGAAAAGCATGCAAGTAAATAAAGTGTCGAATGCATGATGATTGGATCTGTTGTTTCCATGTCCACTTTAGCATATGACCCATGTTCAGATACCTGCCAAATCTTTGCATGCATTTCTCCCTCTCTACCAGATGTTCCACATAATGAGTGAAATGGCTTGATATCAAAAAGAGGAAACAGTTCATTGAAATCAGCCTTTTTAATGTTCCAGGTAGAATGTGTCTGTCACAACTTATGTGCATGGTACTACTACTTCACCAGTTTAGTATAGTGCTTAAGAGCGGTGGGCTCTAATCTGGAGAACCAGGTTTGGTTCCCCACTCCTCCACGCGCAGAATCTGGGTGACCTTGGGTCAGTCATGGTTCTCTCAGAGCTGTTCTCTCAAGAGCAGTTCTCTCAGTGCTCTCTCAGCCAATGCTCCCTCTAAGCTGTGGAGTCTTGCGAGCAAAAATTCTAGTTCATGAGCTACTGGCATTCAAGATGTGAGTGAGCAATATGGCAACTGCATAAATTAGTTTGCTCTGGGGCCAGAGGCTAAAAAACTGTAATCTACCTCACACTAACTCAGCTTAGAGGGAACACTGCTCTGAGCCCCACCTACCTTACTGGTTCTCTGTTGTGGAGAGAGGAGAGGAAGAGGAGGAAGACTGCAGATTTATACCCTGCCCTTTTTCTCTGAATCAGAGACTCAGAGCGGCTTACAATCTCCTATATCTTCTCCCCCCACAACAGACACCCTGTGAGGTGGGTGGGGCTGAGAGGGTTCTCACAGCAGCTGCCCTTTCAAGGACAACTCCTGCGATAGCTCTGGCTAACCCAAGGCCATTCCAGCAGCTGTAAGTGGAGGAGTGGGGAATCAAACCTGGTTCTCAGATATAAGAGTCCGCACACTTAACCACTACACCAAACTGGAAGGAGATTGTAAACCACTCTGAGACTCCGCGTGAAAGGCAGGGTATAAATCATTCTCCTCCCCATCCCACTGTCACCGCATGTAAGCTGTTGCAGCCTGAACTGTGCCACATTAAGGGGGTGATGTGGTTGCTTTACCATGCACTCACCTTGCAACTTTAACTTGTTTCTCTACTGAAACAAATCCATTGAATGCTAGTGTCACAGCCAGTGTTGCTTCACCTGACTCATACCAAGTGGCCTTACGCTGACTGAGACCATTAATCCATTCTGCTGATTTCCTTTCTAACTTGGATTGGAAAGAACTCTTCAGGATTTTAGGCAGAAGGTCTTTTTTGGAAACTTCCAACCTGAGACCCAATAGAATCGGGGTAATGTTAGTCAAGGCGTAACCAGGGCCGCTGCCCTGTTCCCTGAACTGGGAGGGGCAGCGGCAGGGAGGGCTGCTGACAACCTAGGTGCTGTGGTGCCATCTGTGGCGGCTGCTGTAGGGTTGTGGTGGCCAGTGGTGGCTTCAGGTCTTTAGTTGCCCCATTGCAAGGCATTTTGCCCACCTGCAGCACTACCCTCCTAGTTGTGTGGGGGTGTGCCTGGCAGTGGCATCAACCCTGTTTATTAGGAAAGGGATTTAAAAGAAAATGGCGGATATTGTAATGCCCCTGTGTGGATCTATGGTGCAGCCTCATTTGGAACACAGAACACAGTTCTGGTCACTGTATTTCAAAAAGGACATGCGGAGCTGGAAAAAGTACAGAGGAAGGCAACCGGCTGGAGCACCTTCCCTATGAGTAAAGGCTGAAGAGGCTGGGACTTTTAAGTTTAGAAAAGAGGTGAGTAAGAGGGGACATGATAGCGGTTTATAAAAACTATGCATGGGGTGGAGAGAGCTCTCAAAGAGGAAATTTTTCTCCCTCTCCCAAAATATTAGAACTTCAGGGCATCTGATGAAGCTGATGGGCAGTAGGTTCAGAATGGACAAAAGGAAATATTATTTTAATGTTGACATCTGCTGTCAGAGGATGTGGTGGAGGCCACAGGAATAAGCAGTTTTAACAGGGGATTAGATATATCCATGAAGGATAAGTATATTTCTCTACTAGTGCTGGTGACTGAGAAGAACCTCCACATTCAGAAGCACTAAGGCTCTGAATCTCAAACCCAGGAGGCAACATCAGGGAAAGCCTCAGCCTCTATACTCTGTTGTTGGCTTTCCAGTGGAACTGGTTGGCCACTTTGTGAGACAGGATTCTGGACTAGATGAAGATATCCATGTATCCCACTTTATGAGGACAACATGATCGCTTATGTTGGTCTTAAAGTCATGGTACTTTAGTGCAGGGCTGTCAAACACGTGACTCGAGGGCCAGATCAGGCCCCAAAGGGCTTCTATCAGGCCCATGGGCAATTCACTGTCATCTGCTTCCTTTTCTCTCTCTCTTGCTTCCTTCTGCATCACAGCTTGCTTTGCCAGGCATGCTCAATCACACAGGAGCTACAGAGCAAAGCCTCTATTTTCTCCATTGGCTGACTCACAATACCCAGCCATTTCATGTTTTCCCCTGGGTCTTAAGCTCCAAACATTGACCATGATATTTCTGTAATGAATGTCAATTAATCAAAAGTATATTTGCAACTTACAGACGCACACCTGAACAACACCTGGACAGCATATTCAAGATTGCTACAGCATAGACATTGGGCGTTTTTGCACTGACCTTAATCGGCAGCGACGTCCCTCTTCACCGCGCAGGATCTGCGCGGATTTCGCACCAATTGCTGCGGAGCACCCGGAAGAGCCGCAAAGTCCCGCGGCTTTTGCGGTGCAAATGGAAACCACCAAAAACCAGCTTCCATTTGCGCCGCAAAAGCCGCGGGACTTTGCGGCTCTTCCGGGTGCTCCGCAGCAATTGGTGCGAAATCCACGCAGATCCTGCGCGGTGAAGAGGGACGTCGCTGCCGATTAAGGTCAGTGCGAAAACGCCCATTGTCTCCAGATTTTGATGCAATAATTCAGAGCAAGAGGTGTCAGTTTTCAAAGACTGTTAAATAAACAAAATATTGCAAGAGTCCTAATCTTTTAAGCATATATTAAGCTTTTAAAAAAAAATTTAAATTGTGTATATCGATGTCCTTTGTAAAGTTTATATCTCTGCTACCTTGGCATTACATTTTATGACACACATGGCCCGGCTGACAAGGTCTCATTTATCTCAGATCTGGCCCTCGTAACAAATAAGTTTGACACCTTTGCTTTAGTCTGAATGACCTGGCAAATTACTTTGGTTAAGGGGTGGGATGTTTGTTTTACTGCATTATAGATGTTTGGTCATGACCAAGTATTGCAAGGATCCCTGTCTAGCACTCAAATCACAATGTTCCTGGGAAAATGAAAGTTACCACCCTACAACGGTGCCCATTGCAGTCACTTCATGTATCAAACCTTCCAGAGATCTGTGTACCTTACTTTATCAGGGCAACATGAACATTTATGTCGGTGTTAAAGCCATGATTCTCTTGTACTTCAGTCGGTGTTAAAGCCATGATTCTCTTGTACTTCAGTGGGGATGAACTTGCTTAAATCAAACTACTTTGGTTATGGGCTGGGATGATGATACAGATTCTCTCCTTTGACTGAGGAAGGCTAATAGTTATGTTTGTTTTGTAAATGACAGCCCTGCAACCGAAAGGCTGATATTACCTTTCAGTCAGTTGAGCTCATAAAAATGCACAATGTCACGGTAGTTCTTCTCACACATTAAGGATGAACTAAATGACTTTTTTAAGCAATGTGAATAGGCATAGTTTTTTTTTTTTAAAGATCCCATTTGCTCAGCTTTAAGGATGACATATGTAATTGCATTACAACGTACTCCTCTCTGCAAGTACTCCAGCAGCAGAAATGTATTTTTAGACCTTTTAACTTGTTTCTCCCCCAAGGCTCAGAGTGTGGGGTAATAATTCAAAACTATTTGTAAAACAAACTGACAGCACAGAAAATATGGATTCTGGTTTCAGACAGTCAGGAAAGAAGGCTCAGATTTCTGCTGGTGAGTGGGCAGCTGATGTCAGTGCAAGATGCAGTGGAATAATAAAGAAGGCAAATCTGGTATAGGAGATGATTTATCTGCAAACCTGGTGATTCCCCCAGGTTTCCAGAGCACTACTTCACAGTCATGGGTGGCCCTACTGTAGATATTCAGCTCTTCATGTGTTAGATAACAGTGATCAGTTGTTACACAACAGTGCCGTTGTTACACTGTAAAAACAGTAGGCCGAATCTGAGATGCTGTGTCCAGGACACAACTATCTGGAAGAACCAAGGCAAAGTTTAGACTGGGGCAATCAGCAAGTAAATGCTTACTGATACTTGCTTATTAGTCCTGCCTAGCCCCTTCGATAGCCTTGAGATGGAACCAGCAATTTGACTTGCACTGCGGAGTCGCCAAACCACTGTTCTCATCTCCAAAAAGATATTTATTTAAAACATGTTTATGCTGCCTTTCCACTCAATTCAGGGTCCTCAAGGGGGCGGACAGTCAAAACATTACAATAAAATTTCATATGCAAATATGTAAAATAAAATATTGCAGCAAAATGCAAATGTATAGACAGAAATATAAATGGGAAGGAAGGTCACTGTGAGAATCTTACTAAAATAGGGTTGTCTGGATTTGTAACCAGTGGTAAACTGGGGCAGGAGGGCAGCCATTGACAACAGCCTAACGTCACTTCAAGAGCAGCCCCCTCTAGGAACTGCCAAAACCATAGAGTCTCCAGTGATTCCCAGAGAGGAGTGAGATCACTTCCAGGCTTTCCGCAGAAGTGATGTCACATCATGCCATAGTGACATCACGCCATAGTGCCAGTAGCCTTTTTATTTTTCTCCTTCTGCCACTCAGAGTGGCAGTGGAAAACAAGATCTGTTGGCAGGGAATCCCTCACTCCCACTGGGGTACTGGCAACCCTGCTACTAAAATGATCATGAGGTTGGAGGATCTTGAGGGTAGATATTTTTAATTCAGAAAAAAAACTGTTCAGTGGTAGGGGGCATCATATCAGTTCAGAGATCTCTCCACGAGCAGAAACACTTTTCTGAGACCCACTTCCCCATGATGTACTGCAAGGGAGGGGGTGATACTTCCCCGGTTATATTGTTTGCAGGATTTATTATTGCAATAGGTGTAATTGCTGGGTGATAACTTGGGTTTTCCCAGCGACATTGTGATTTGAGTGCGAGATCAAGGGAGACCCCCAGGATCCCCTGTGATACTCAGTCATGACCAAACATCTATGATGCAGTAAAACAAACATCCACCAAGACCAGAGGGGAAATCTTTTCCCAATCAGGCCTTGAATTCAGCAGGAGCTCACAGGAGCACAGTTCCTGAACCTTTCTGAGGGTTCCCCTTCCTCCTCCCCACTTACCTTGTCCATTTAATAGCAGGTGCAGCTGCATAACAATCCCTGGATTAGGAGGGCAGGGAGGCAGGCAGGCAGCCACCAGGAGCTTTGTCACGCCCCAAGCAGCCCTCATTAAACCTTGGAGAAGCCCACATCACCCTTTCTCCACTTCTTATGTGGTTTTGGGCCGTAGGTACTTTGGAATACTGTGTACAATTCTGGGCACTGCACCTCAAAAAGGATATTATAGCATTGGAAAAAGTCCAGAAAAGGGCAACTAGAATGATTAAAGATTTGGAACACTTTCCCTATGAAGAAAGGTTAAAACACTTGGGGCTCTTTAACTTGGGAAAACATCAACTGCGGGGTGACATGATAGAGGCTTACAAGATTATGCATTGGATGGAGAAAGTAGAGAAAGAAGTACTTTTCTCCCTTTCTCACAATACAAGAACTCGTGGGCATTCAATGAAATTGCTGAGCAGTCGGGTTAAAATGGATAAAAGGAAGTACACTTCTTCACCCAAAGGGTGATTAACATGTGGAATTCACTGCCACAGGAGGTGGTGGCCGCTACAAGCATAGCCAGCTTCAGGAGGGGATTGGATAAAAATATGGAGCAGAGGTCCATCAGTGGCTGTTAGCCACAGTATATTACTGGAACTGTCTGGGGCAGTGATGCTCTGTATTCTTGGTGCTTGAGGGGGGGCAAAGTGGAAGGGCTTCTAGACCCACTTGTGAACCTCCTGATGGCACTTGGGTTTGGGGTTTTTTTGGCCACTGTGTGACACAGAGTGTTGGACTGGATGGGCCATTGGCCTGATCCAACATGGCTTCTCTTATGTTCTTAGGGGACTTGCTGACCTTTTCACTGTGTGGGGGGAGTTGCCAAGGAGAGCCCCAGGTGAGCAAGGCCAGCCTGGTGCTCTCCCTTCTTACATCGGGTTGCTGTTGGCTGGTGTGTGTGGGGGTGGTGGCATATGCTAATGCGTTATGTCAGGGGTGGCCAACGGTAGCTCTCCAGATGTTTTTGCCTACAACTCCCATCAGCCCCAGCCAGCATGGCCAATGGCTGAGGCTGATGGGAGTTGTAGGCAAAAAACATCCGGAGAGCTACCGTTGACCACCCCTGCATTAAGCTAATGAGCTCCACCACCTATTTTTCTACAAACAACCCCTGTTCCCAATCAACATTTTCTTTAAAAGTTTTCTGTATGATAAGTGGAGGAAGCAATACAGATATTTCCTTCTGTGAAATCATTTAGATAATTTCACCTTTCCCTTTAGGTTTAAAAGAAAATCTTGAAGCAAGTCTTGTCTGTGAGATAGAAATTCTGGTCCATTCTCCTCCCTTCTATCTCCCAATCAGATCTAATTGAAAGTTCAAATAAAGCTCAGATAAGCCCAAAATAGTATTGGGAAGCCAGGCAGCAGGATGAACAGGACAGCTAAATGACTGGTGGGGTGGGGGGGAGAGAGAGCACAGCCAATTTATTGCCACAGCACATTGAAATACCCAGTAGCATAAACAGCTTATTAAAAAAAGATTAGATAGATACAAAGAGGATACTTCTGCAAGCCTTGTATTCAGAAGCAGAATACACCTGACAGCCAGATGTTGAGGATTAGTATCTGTAGACCTGTGTTGCCATCATTTGTGAACCTCCTTGAGTCATCTAGTTGGCCACATTTAGAAAGCAGAATGCTATTAGACGGGACATTGGTGCTAGGCGAATAGGAACACAAATGTCTTATGCTTCCTGTACTCCTTCATGGCTATCTCCTTCGAAGGAGAAAACATGCCTCTTCCCTCTACCCACGGAATGTTATTAGACAGGATGTTGGTGCTAGGGGAGCAGGAGCACAAATGTTTTGCAGACAGAGCCAGTTGTTTTGTAGGAAAATAGGTGGTGGAGCTCATTAGCAAATGTTTTGGTGCAGTGGTTAAGTGTGCGGACTCTTATCTGGGAGAACCAGGTTTGCTTCCCCACTCCTCCACTTGCACCTGCTAGCATGGCCTTGGGTCAGCCATAGCTCTGTCAGAGGTTGTCCTTGAAAGGGCAGCTGCTGTGAGAGCCCTCTTAGCCCCACCCACCTCGCAGAGTGTCTATTGTGAGGGAGGAAGATAAAGGAGATTGTGAGCCGATCTGAGACTCTGAGATTCGGAGTGGAGGGCACGATATAAATCCAATATCATCTTCTTCCTCTTCGTCCTCCTCCTCTTCCTCCTCTTCTTCTTCCTCTTTCTCTTCTTCCTCTTCCTGTACTCCTTCATGGCCATCTACTTCCAAGGAGAAAACATGCCTCTTCTCTCTACAATACAGCTCTGCAAGGTGTTTCTGCATTGTTGGCTGCTATACTTTCTGTTCTCCCTGTATCAGTGTTTCATCTGTGTGGGGAGGGAGGTTCAATCTCTGGCATCTTTAGGTAAATGGACCAGGTAGGAAGTGATGTGAAAGACCTCAGCCTGAGACCCCGGAGAGCTGCTGGCAGTACTGACTTTGATGGACCTAGGGTGTGATTCATTATAAGACAGCTTTATGTGTTCATGTGTGTTCATGCAAGAGGACCAGTTAGTCTCACAAGTGTGGAGTACTTGGAAAAGCTTCATCTAAATGTCTTCCTGCTCTGCAGCTGTTAAAGGTGCCCATGCCTTGCCATTAAATAAAATAATGATGGCAACCCTGCTTAAGATGGACTCCATTTTGTCCTACAAGTCTACGATGGAACTAAATGTTACAAGAAACACAGGGCTGTGTCAGACCCAGATGCAAGGAAAAGACAAATATGGTTCAAGATCTTTATTCCAGCATCATAGGCAGATACAGGCGTTGTCGGAACTGGCTCTCCCACCAAATCCTTGCTCTTATAAACCTTTGCCTTGACTGTTACAATTCAAGCCAAGCGCGCCAAGCTAAGTGGGAATTTTTGTGCGGGTTCACTACTATTCTATCATCACTCCAGGTGCTCTTATTGCCCCTCAGTTACATCTCTCCAGCTCCCTTGACCTTGGTTGCATAGTAACTAGCCAGTTCCCAGACATGCCATCCTCCCTCCAGATAAGCAGCAAAATGCTTCAAAGCCAGCATAGCAAAGCACAAACATTAGCATTATATGACTGTTTAGATATATACGGCAGGAGGAACAAAGATGCAGTGACTTTTGACATTCTGCCCTCCCTAAAGCCCCCTCCTTCCGAGTTTGTTAGGGTATTTGTTGTAAAAGTCTTTAATTAGGACTTTACAGTTCATGTCTTTGGAGTTTACCCATTCTGATTGACTTAATGGGAAATTAGTCCATTTAATGAGATAAAAGAGTTCACCATGCTTGATCTTGGCATCGAGAATTTCCTGCACCTCATGATGAATCTGACCATGAGCCAGAGTCGGGGGCGGTGGTTTCATCTGGGGATGCCATGACGAAGGCCCAGGATCTTTCTTCAGGTAGCTTGCATGAAAACAAAGGTACACATGTTTAAGGTTTTTTGGTAAGTCCAGTTCAACAGTCACCTTATTTATAATCCGTTTGATCGGGAAAGGTCTCAGATATTTCAGTTCCAATTTTTTATAGTTCTGCGCATTGGGTAAGTGTTTGGTTGAAATATACCTTGTCTCCCATCGCCAAATCCCAAAGTTCACAGTGCTTTTTATCGTATTGGGCTTTGTAGGACTCTTGCGCCCTCTGGAGTTGCTGTTTGATAACTGTCCATACCCCTGCTATTCCTTTCCACCATTCGGTAAAGACTATGGGAGCCAATGGGGGAGGGGGGACGAGCTCCGGAAACGGTTTACTTTCGTACCCATACACTGCCAGGAAATGGCTCGCTTTGGTGGCACTATGCACACTATTGTTGTAAGTGTATTCTGCAAAAGGCAACAGGGCCACCCAGTTGTCCTGTTAAAAGGATATGTAACAGCGCATGAATTGCTCCAGCACCGTGTTGGTCCGTTCAGTCTGTCCGTCTGTCTGCGGGTGATAGGCGGAGCTGAGCCCTTGTTCCATACTCGCCAATTCACACAGCTGCAACCAAAATTTGGCAGCAAATTGTGGGCCGCAGTCGGAAATCACCTTATTAGGGAAGGCGTGTAGCCGAAAGATGTGCTGGATAAATAATTGAGCCAGCTGCTTGGCTGTGGGTAGCTGTTTGCAGGGTATGAAGTGAGCCTGCTTGGAAAAAGTGTCCACTACCACCCAAATGACCATTTTCCCCATCGAGGGGGGAAGGTCAGTTATAAAATCCATGGATATGCATTCCCAGGGACGTGAGGCAAGGGGGAGGGATTGCAAGTGTCCCGGTGGAAGGCCCCCTCTTTTCTTTGCCATGATGCAAGTGGGGAATCCCGTTGTGTATTCCCCCACATCCTTTCTAAGACCTGGCCACCAAAATTGTCTCTAAATCAAGTGCACCATCTTGACAAAACCAAATGCCCCTCCAACTTGGAGTCGTGCGATCTCTGAATGACTTGTTTGTGTAATGGAGGGAGCACATACAGTTTTTCCCCCTTCCGCCAAACCCCGTCTTCTGGCTTTGTTAATTGTAAGTCCCCCCCAGCAGATTATCCAGAGTCGCTTGTTTTAGGTCCATTAGGAATCCGTCAGGGGGCTCTGCTTCCTTCTGACTTCGTGCATGTGTGGTGACCAGTGCGCTTAGCTGGGAGGGTGTGAACAGTGAGTCAATAACCTCCTCCGTCTTG